>NC_023753.2:2656702-2988790 GCF_000499845.2 Phaseolus vulgaris
CTTGTTCGACTCGACATTAGCCCGGGCTCGCTTGGCTCGACATTAGCCAGGGCGCAATCGACTCGACATTGACTCTAGCCCGCTCCACTCGACATCGGCTCAAGCCCGGACGACTCGACATTGACCTGAACTCGGACAACTCGACCTCGGTTTGGGCCCGAACAACTCGACATTTGTCCGAGCCTATACGACTTGACATCGACTCGGGCCCGCTCGCCTTGAAATTGGCCAGGGCCCAATCAAATTGACATAGACCCAGGCCCACTCCACTCGACATTGGCTCAGGCCTGGGCGACTCGATATTAGCTTGGGCCCGCTTGGCTCGACATTGGCCAGAGCCCAATCGACTCGACATAGACAAGGCTCGCTCCACTCGACATCGGCTTGGGCCCAGGAGACTCGACATTGGATCGGGTTGGCTTAGCTCGATATCGGCCCGGGCCCAGACGATTCAACATGGGACCAGACGACTCGACAATGGCCCAGGCCTGGATAATTCCACATTGACCCGAGATTGTTTGACTCGACATTGGCCCGGGCTCGCTCGGCTCGACATTAGCCAGGGCGTAATCGACTCGACATTGACTTCGACCCGCTCCACTCGACATCGGCTCAAGCTCGGACGACTCGACATTGACCCGAACTCGAACGACTCGACCTCGGTTTGGGCCCGAACGACTCGACCTCTATTTGGGCCTGAACGACTCAACATTTGTTCGGGCCTAGACGACTCGACATCGACTCGGGCCCGCTCGGCTTGAAATTGGCCAAGGCCCAATCAAATTGACATAGACCCAGGCCCACTCCACTCGACATCGGCTCGGGCCTAGGAGACTCGATATTAGCTCGGCTCGACATTGTCACAACCAAATTGACTCGACATCGGTGCAGGCCCGTTTGGGTCGACATCGACCAGAGCCCAATCGACTTGACATCGACTCGGGCCTGCTCCACTCGACATCGACTCGGGCCTGATCGACTTGACATCGGCCAGAGCCCGGGAGACTCGACTTTGGCCTGGGCTTGCTCAGCTTGACATTGGCCTGAGCCTGTTCGGCTGGACATCGGCTCGGGCCTGGGAGACTCGACATTGGCCCTGGCCCAATCAATTCGACATCAACTTGGGCCCGCTCCACTTGACATTAGCCCGGGCTTGCTCAACTCGACATTGGCCTGGCCCTTTCGGCTCAACATCGACGCGGGCCCAGCGAATTGACATCAGCCCGAGCTTGCTCGGCTCGGGCCAACTCGACTTGACATCAGCTCGGGCCAGCTTGACTCGACATCGACTCGGAATGCTCGGCTCGACAATAGCCCGGGCTCGCTCGGCTCAACATCGATTGGATTGTCTTGGCTTAACTTAGATCGGGTCAAGTCAAAATCCATCTCAAAATGCAATTTGGATAATCCAAAAATATGGATTTAGATTTAAAATAAATCAATTTAAATGGATTTAAACTAATATGGACATGGATAATTATGGATTGAATTTTGTAATGTGGATTTTTTTTCCACCCTAAATTTGTAGTATAGGATATGTATTAATTTTAATTTTTTCAAATTCTCTAATTTTAACACCTCACCTAAGAAATTTTAATTTCCTAATGGTTCCGGTAAGAAATAAGAATTTATAAAAAAATTAACTTATTTAATTACATATATCTTATTTTTGTGGTAGATTCAATAATTATGTGACAATTGGCGATATCTCAGTTATCACGTAATTGACATTGTTTTTCTAGGTTATTTTTCACAAGAAATTTAAAAGACTAAAATGCATTTTAAAGAATTTCATTTTGCAGATTTTGTTTTGAAGAACTAAAAGACAATTATGTAAACTTAAACGACTAAAAAGCATAATTAAGCATGGTATAACACATTTATATATAAAAGTGCGTCATAAAAAATCATAAATAAACATCAAGTTGATAAGTTTCATTTTTATCAACTTTCTAAAGTTGGAGTCTTTATCACAGAGAACCTTGGTCGAGATCAAGATAATAAATTGTTTTTCAATTTTATGGAAAAGCTTTTACAACACTCTTTTTCCATTATTTTGTATTATGAAAAAAATATAAAATCATGTTTAAACCTATAATAGTTAAGTTTGTAATAATCATTGTTGTTAACCTATATTTTCTTTTGGTGGTAATGAGAGCAGATAAAAAAAGAAGAGAATTATGATAGAAATATTACATTTACCCATTTTATTTGAGAGGAGAATTAGGAAGGAATAAAATTATTTTATGGTACTTGCCAAAAAACATTTTTCTCTTAAAGTTTTTTTCCCTTTAACTTTTAATAATTACATAAAAATAATAATAAATGACTTCATCTTGATTAAAAGTGTCCTATTAAAAAGTAAATTTTTTCAACTATTATAAAATATTTGTATACAATTCAATTATTTCTTTACTTTTTTTTCTATTCTTCTAAACAAATAAAGAAAAAAGAATTCCTTCTTGTTTTTTTTATCCAAACAATTTATTTTTTCTCTTATTTTTATCCCTCTTCCAAATCAAACAGAGTCTTGTTATTATAATTCTATTACTTCTTTTTATAGGTCCCAAGATAATTTTTAAGTTCATTTCTCCATAATTTCCCATCTCTTGATATCTCTTAACTATCCATTATAATTATCATCTCACTATTTATTTCACTTATGTGGCTCCTTCTAGGCTAAATATTTTAATTATTTAATAATAATAATAATATATTTTCTATTTTATAGAGTATTGGAAGATCTCTTTTATGGTCCATTTGAAATTTGTCATCTGCATAATTTTATTTAGACAACTATTATATTGTACTTGCACTTCCGTAACTATTAAACATATTTCCTTTTTTTTTAATATCTATCACTCTTTTGAAATATCCCTCTGCATTCACTGTTATTAAGTAACCAATCAAATTCATTTCTTTATTGAGTAAATGCTTTGTTTGGATAAAAGATTGAATTTAAGAAAATAAATTTAAAATAATTTGAAGGAAAAATGTGAAGATTGGACTGCAGGAATGAAACAAACAGAGGCTTAATGTTTTTATCTATGAGCAAAAACATTTGTTTGGGAGACATTGATTGATGGGTTTTGTGATGTGGAAACGATGATAATAGTATCTGTTTAGGGTCATAAATTTATGATTTGAGTACTGAGGTATAACGATAATTTTATTTTTTTTACATGGAAGAAATTTGTTTGAAAGAAATATGTTAAAATATTTATGAAAGAAACGTTTTAAATCAATAAGTAGAAAACAAAACCATTCATAATAATAAATAATTAAAACAAAATTAAAATTAAATACTTTTAAGTTAAAATGTAAATAATATATAATCAATTTTTTTATGAGACCTTGGAGAAAAAATAGACATGACTCTTAATAATTAAATGACACAGTGAAACCGACAAAAAGTAAATTAAAAATACATGTTACAATCTTTTATTAAAGATGTCTAAGTGAAACCGTAAAATGTAAATTAAGAGTGCATATTATAACATTTTATCAAAAAGATGTCTAATGTCAAAATTTCAAAGAGTATTTTGGATAATAAAAGGAAAAGTAACTATATATTTTAAAAAGATATGAAAAAAATGTAGAAACTTACTCTATTTTTTTAAAAAAGAGAGAAAAATAGAAAATCATTTTTTTTAAATTAAAATTAATTTATATTAAATTTAGATAAATTATATAATTTTTTTAGAAAATTGACTAATATATAATCTAATTTAGATTTTATTTAATTTAATTTTCCTTAAAAATATTCAAACGTAAATAAATTGGGTAGGAAAGCCTAAATTTGTAGGCCCAATCATAGCAACAGTTGCAATCCCTTTCCCAAAATCCAATTTGGGTCCAGATTCCACTTTTGTCAGCCACGCACATGTAAAATGTTGTCTTCCTCAACCAACTTGCATTTCCCTTCACCCTTTTCTTTATTTTTGGTCCCACACACCTTATTCCTTCTCTAGATTATACTAATTCATCTTAAATAAATCAATTTAATATCTTAATAATACTCAAACAAAATAAATTATGGAAAGGTTTGTATTTATTCATATAGTAATTAATTTTAAAAATATAAAAATTCACTATTTTTTAATTCTTGTTATTTAGGGTTATTTTTGTTTTTTCTTTTGTTGTTTGATCCTGCTAGATTTTTTTTTTTCATTCCATTCTAAGGAAGTAACTAATGCTATTTGTTAGAGACGATAAAACGAAAAAAAAATATGGAAGAGAAGATGAGTAGATAAGAAATAAATGGAGAAAACCCGGTTTAATTGGAAAATAAATTAAATAAAAACAATTTTACGTGTTCTTAATAATTATTTTTCTTTTAATAATATTTTTTTGAATTGTTTACTATTATTATAATAATAATAATAAACCATTTTTTATGTCCACCTTTATAGAAGACATTTATTATTTTAACAACACAAGCTATCGTGATTTTTTTTTCTCTTATCAACAATCACTCATCTACCTTTTTCCTTTTCATGCCCACTACCTTCACATTCAAACCAACCAAGTAAAGTTTTAAATAATATATATATATATATATATATATATATATATATATATATATATATATATATAAACTAAAAAAGCAAGAAAACTAGATTGAAAAAACCTTATCTTATATTAAGAAATAAAAAATAAAAATATAGAAATTAAGGCTCCTTTGTTTTTATTTTCATTAATTTTGTTTTAATTGTAAAACTATCATTTTCTTTTTATATTTTCTGTTGATGTTATTTTCAATTTGTTTTCACATGGAAGTTTTTTTTTTTTTACTTTTACACAAATATTTAAAATAAGAAAAGGTGACTACTTTTTATAATGAAAAATAAAAATATAAAAGTAACTTTAATTTAAGTTTTGTAATTTTTTTCCTTAGAATTAAAAAAAAAAACTCTAACAAAGAAGCCAAGATCAAACAATATGTTTTACCAAAACCTAAAGAAAAAGAAGACAAAAGCTAAAGGATTATTTAAAGCATAGCATTTGTTTATTAGTAATATAAAATTCACATGAATAAATTTTTTTTTTCAAGAGATATTGTCATTGAATTTAATGTTGTAGTAGTAAGTGAGTATATGACAGGCTTTATCTCAAATCATAATGACGCCAATTCAAACAACATTTATTGTAGGCACTGTCAATCTCACCACAACGCAACACAATGCTATTTTTATTTTATTTTTCTCCATTTGTGTCTAATAAATATTGTAATAATCACTATACTATACGGAATAATAGAATTTTACTTTAAACAAAAATAAATACATTAAAAAAAATGATGTAACAGAACAAAAAAGTTTGATTAAAAAGATTTATATAGTACAGTACTTTTGTTTGTTTGTTTGTTGTGGATGTAAATGGAGTGAAAAGTTACGTGACTGGTGAGACACGAGGGCGTGGGCCCGGAGTGGCTGGTCCGGGCCGGCCCATCCCGTTATGCGAGTTTCGATTGGCCCAACGCGGCTAACCTTTGGGATTACGTAACCACCACATTCACATGCACTATATATTGGATAACGTCCTCCATGGACCCCACTTCACCACATCGCCTCTTCCATGCTGGAAAGTTCCATCTTCCACTGCACACGTCACTTCCCCCAATTGGGTAAAACCTGCAACAACGCATGACTCATGCTTACTTCCCTTTCTTCTTCTTCTTCACATTCAACTGCACAACAACAATCCACACCACAACCCACACTTTCCAACCCATAAACAAACACTTTTCGCTGCTTTCTCTCTGCTCTCTTCCTCTTTATTTTATTGGGAAACCGTCCTAGGTAAAAATCTCTCACTTCCTTTTCACTTTTCCAAGTCCTTCTCAAAAGTCAACCCTCCTTGCTTCTCTCGGATATCTTGTTCATTCTTGCATCCACTCACTGGTTTCTAATCACTCTTCTGCATGCTTTTTACTTTCTTTACTTTTTGCTGTTTTTTTTCATCAAAAAAATTAAATTAAGTTATCTTTTTTGTTTGTTTGTTTGTTTGTGGTGGTTTTCTTATCTTCATTCATTTCTGTTATGGTTTTTGCTACTGTTTTGGGAGGACAGAGTGGTGAGCTATGATTATTTATTTCCCTCTGATTTGGGTTTTCCAATCAGGGTGTTTTTATGATGACTGATTTCAACTACCATATTATTACAAGTTCTGGAGTTATTAGTCGTGTGGGGAAATTATGGAGTTTTGAAATAATTCTTTTGGATTTCTAATCAATTCGGACCAACAGGTGAGACATGGACGTTTGAATCGCTTTTTTCTATCTAGAATAGTATATTGAGTGAATAGTATATCCACTTCAATTACGAATTGTTATATGCAGTGAATTTGTTATTTTTTGTAACAATAGTCACTTTAAATGTTATATCTATTTTGATTTCTGATTATTTCTATCCGTCATGATTATGAATAGTTGACATAATCTTTTTATATTTTCTGGTGCAGAGAAAATAAACTATTTTCCTTTTTTTTTTTTTTTCAAAGGACTGTTTTATCATTCCTAATAGTGTTCTTATGGTTTCAGAGGTGTAATGTAACTGCATTTGATGTGAAGCGATTCTGCAATTGCCTTTTTTTTTTCTTCAGCTTTAAATTCTATTGACACTCTGATTTTCTTTACAGCTTGTAAACCTACACAGGGCTACAACTGATGTAAGACGAGTTGCCTTTTGCAGAAAAGGACCCTGCAACCTTGTATGGACCAGCTGAGCTGATATATTGATCTTCTTTAGTCAAATTGCTGTCTATACAGTATGAGGTTTTATAAATTCAGAGCCTTTTTCATGCTTGGAATTGAAGATTAAGGAAATGGAGAAGGTTTGTGAGTTCTGCACGGCCCTGAGGCCACTCGTTTACTGTAAGGCTGATTCAGCATATCTTTGTCTGTCCTGTGATGCGAAGGTGCATTTGGCAAATGCTTTGTCCGGCCGGCACCTTCGGAACCTCGTGTGTAACTCATGTGGACACCATGTTGCTTATGTTCTATGTTTGGATCACAAAATGTTAATCTGTCGAGACTGTGATCAAAAGTTGCACGATGTTTCTTTATCACATCAGAAACGAGCTATCAGAAGTTTCATGGGTTGCCCTTCTGCTAAAGAATTTGCAGCACTCTGGGGGTTTGAATTGAATGAGATTGAAAACAGTGCCATTCAGGAACAGTTTGATTCAGTTTCTTGTGTTTCTGCGGAATTGAATGTTGCACAAGTCTCAGGAAGGCCTTACATTCAAACTGGGGTCCCTTCCCTGCTAGCTGGGGTCAAACTTGATGAGGGATCGACCAGTCAACAAGGTCAGGTATGCAAGATAGAA
The DNA here is from genome assembly GCF_000499845.2 of Phaseolus vulgaris. Lineage (NCBI taxonomy): Eukaryota > Viridiplantae > Streptophyta > Magnoliopsida > Fabales > Fabaceae > Phaseolus > Phaseolus vulgaris. The sequence continues at coordinate 2,664,032 of NC_023753.2, forward strand.
GTTTTAATATCTCATTTATTGTAGTGATGAAATATATTATATATAGTTTTAGATTTCAGTCATTTGAAAATTACGTTAATAGTAAATGCTCTAATGATATAAAATTTAGTTGTATGTCACCGAACTTTTCCATTTTAATAACAATAAAGTGAGAGACTAAATTGACTGATACACACTTACAACCAGAAACCAAAAGGACTTACACTGAAAAGGACTTACATTGAAACTAAAATAAGTCGAGGGATTAAATTTTCTTTTAGCAATTCCTAGGAGTAAAATAATTAATAATTTTTATTTTTGGAAATTGATTTGATGATTACTCTTGTATTGGATAAATGAGAGAAAGTACTGGTTTATTAAATCTTGAGCAAATCTTAGGAACTGTTAGTGCATTCTCAAATTTAGGAATTTGCAACATGTTTTGACTAGATTGGTGTGCCACACCTTGTATCATCTCTTGTAGTTGCTAATCTTCCTTCCTTTCTCATTGTATGACAACCCTTTTGTCAGAACACCACAATTATAGGAAGGTGTAATTTAAAATCTACCCCTCAAAGTATTTAGTTAAATTGTGATTTTTTTTTCTAGCCCCAAATCAATAAATCAAGACAACAAATAATATAATTTGAATGTAAACGTCTAATTAATTAGCAAAAGAAACAGCTTCTATCAAATGCATAAATGCAACAACCCATATGGTTTACTCTTTTCTCTTTTGATACTAGTTAAAATGTGATGCATCTGCTCAATATTTAATATCGTCTTGCAGATATTGTTCAATCATCAAGAGCGTCAAACTATTGTGCAGCAGATTATTGATCTAAAATGGCTTCAACAAAATGAGGAGATTGATTATTCTGCGAAGATCAGTAGGCTAAAAGAAAAAAAATTATCTCCATCAGTATATCACACTCTTAAGAAATTGGACCAAAAATTCAATGGTCAAGCACATAATTTCCAGGATTTTGCTACTAATGTTCTGGAAAAAGACTGTCCTATTGTGCAGCTGAGTACCGAAACTTTGCCTTCTACTTTTTCTCAACTTGATAATTTATCTTCGTCTTCAAGTATCGATCTTCCCTTGCACGGAGAATTGTTCTGGACATGCAAAAGTCCACTTCGAAGTAATCAGGTCAGAGAATTATCTGTCCACTTCGAAGACCACTGGTTTTAACCTCTGTTCTTCTAGATATGAAAATATGAACTGCTAACTTCTTCTCCTAATTTGCACCTTGCTTTGGTGGGATGCATGCCTTTGGTTACATGAAAATAGGAAGATGTACACACAAATATGCAAAACATGTTTCAGACGAATCACAACTTTTCTCGATTGCAGTTTGAAAGAAAACACTAGGTTGTATACATCATTCGATAATATATTTAGAATATGATGAAGAATGGGAACATAAAACCAAGGGATAAACTTAAAAACAATTGAAATTTTCTATATTTGATATTAAATTATTAGGTCAAGAAGGCAGATATATGCCTTGTATAGCTAACTTAAAGGGCACTCAATCTGACCAGACAAGCAACACGAGCTTAAAACTCAAGCATACCTTGTCTACACGGAGAAAGAAAACCACAATCTAGCTAGGGATAAGATTTCCCAATTCTCATTCAATTTTATCCTAACTTCTGAAATTATGGATGATTAATCCCTCAATCCTGATTATAAACCGCAACTCGTATTTTCTGTTACATTACAAATCATAATTTAATCTAATTTGAAATACAAATTCCCCACACTGCAATAAGCTTCCAACAGTCATAATTGTTATACGTGTCTCCTATTCCTTTATTACATATTAATAAAAAACTTTATGCTGATGTCAGTGTAGCCAGCAAGGACAAACAGGATTACATATTGATGAAGAGCTGAAAGGGACAAACTGGACCAACAAAAACAGTACTTGTTTACTGTGTTATCTTAAGTGTTTAGAAAAACCAGACATAAAGAAAGACATATTATGCTAGAAACAAAACAGGAGTATATATATTATGCTAAGAAAAGCATGGTGATTTTTATTTATAATTACTAAAACGATTCTAGGTTTTGTAATATAAGATTAATATCATTACAAGACTTTTCCGACAATGAAGGTCCTCCAATGCAAAAGCTTCAACTTGTTTCTTCCAGGCTTATCCTAGTTGAGAGAAAAATTGGGTTCAAACTGAAAAAATGGAAAATCATACAAACAAATTTCAGCCAGCTATTGAATGTCTTGAACAGGAGTATGGTTGGAAAAATGACAAATCCAATATGCTCTAGAAAGGGTTTCTAAACTTAAATTCGGTATCATAGAAAGTTTGGGAATTTTGTTTCAAACTTTGCATGTTGGCTTATTAATCATAGACATCTCTCCCAACCTGTCAGTGACAAGAAAAGAGGAATTGAATGTCAGACATCTAGTAGTGTAGGCAGACACTTGTTTTGCTGTGTTTGTGACCAAACTTGTGGTTGATTCATATAAATTTGGTTGACATTATATTGATTGTTCAGTACCAAACATCTGGTTAACTTTATACTTGTTGTCAAAATGGAAATTTCTTTTTGTCAATGTTGCAGCTGTGGTCCCAAAATATTCAAGACCTTGGGATATGTGAAGAACTTGTTCGTCTAGATGATTTTAACATTCCTGATGTTGACTCAACTTTCCAAAACTTTGATGAATTATTTGGAGGAGATCAGGATCCAATTAGAATACTGTTTGATGATCAAGATGTCTCCTGCTCTTCTTTAGAGAAGGATAAGTCAGTCGACAAGTCAGATATTTACAATCCCAGTGCAATGGAGGTCTGATTTTCTTCCTTTATAAGTCAACACGTTTTCACTTCATCTTAGTGTGTTGATAGTTGTAGGGCTACACAGATTACTAAGATTAGAGAAGAGCATCATAATATTTATATCAACTCGAGCAGAATATGAATAGAAATTTATTTTTGTAAGCTAATTTTAAATGACTAAGGGCAATGTTGATGCAGAATAAAATTTTTGTGCAGAACAATGCACTTCAGCAGTTTCCTTTCAGTGGCTAACGAATTCTTCCATAAAAAGTGAAAAATGTTAAACTTTCAAATTTTGTCATGAATAATATTGGCTTAAATGCCTTCTTGTGATTCATTGTTTTGGGTGTACCACACATTTCTTTGGAAAACATTCAAACTCGAATACAGTTGCAATGGTACAGTAGATAGGTTAAAATTGTTAATATAAGTTTCAGCAACCGTTGTATGGCAAATATTACTTTATGTCTTGATTTCTGAAGCTACCTACAACCATAACAGAAGAATTAGGGACTACTGTATCCTTCCATGTGATGCAATGATTTAGTTCCATAATTGTGTAATATATGGTGCACATGTTTTGAAGCCTCCCGTATTTGTTTTTATAGTAAGCTTTATAATAAAAATGTCATTTTCCAGTTGATCTTCATCAAAATCATCTAATTATGTATTTATGGATAGTTGACTGAGCTAAGGTGTAAGAAGTAAGGTAACATCAATGAGATACTTGGTCTTCAAAATAAAATACCTTCTAATGGTACTCTTTTTCTTTTTTTTTTTCTGTCATGAAAGGATTCTTTGGGTGCTGCATCCATTACTCTCTCCCAATCTGATCATGGGAACAAGGATATGAACCCTCTCAGCCAGTACTGTCCAAAAACCATGGATCCTACGCATGCAATTCAACCATTTGATTCAACTATACCATTATCTGTTTTGAGATTCAGTCTGGAAAGTAGTTTCACTGACCATGAGGACAGTATCCTTTCTCCCTACAGTGACAGGAAGGCTTATTCAGGTAGTTAAATTGAATTGAAGATTGCACATGTGGAGCCAAAAGGAAATATCATCTGAAGTATAAAGAGAAAAGGTCTCAATTGTGAGTTCTGAGTGCTAAGTGTCTCACTTTAGCCTGTGTTTAGTTGAGTAATTTTAGCATGCCGTCCAGTTATCACATACCTGTTAGTTCATCTCAGAATTGTCAATTTTGACATTTGAGTTTGTTTTTGGTACCACATTGATCTATTACCAGCAATAATGCATTTTGTCCCTGGAAATATTATTAAGTTTATATATGTATTTTACCAAATTTGATCATATTTATATTCTTTCTGCTTCCAGCATGAGGAAGCAATTTCGACTTCTATCCAGGAAACCTGTAACTAATGTAAGAAAGAGAGTGAAAGGCATTGCTAAGACAGAAAGCAATTGACTTTTCCATATTCATGCTGTAGATATATCTCTCTATTCTACACTCCAGACTGTTCCTGATCATGAAGCATTTGTTCACTTGATCAACTGATTCACTCACATTTTGTCTGTTCATAATATATTGTAGAAGTATAGTGTCATAATATATACTGCTTATTCAGAATAATAGTTAATCTATAAGTACGTAAACATGAACAAATTCTTCCTAAACTTGAGTTTTCTTCCTGTTAAAAGTCTAATAATCTTGATAAATCAATTCCTATATGGTGTTGCATAACATCCATTCAATGCCATGAACATTATGTACAGCGGAAAAACCCTTACAGGCAAGTGTTGCAAGTCTCCAGTAATACAAGGAAGAGCTAAGAATACATTTTTTGTAATATACCCTTTTATTGGTTAAAATTTATCGAAAAAATATATAAACTAAGAGAGATTTACTAAATTTTGTGTTAGACTCGTCAAAATTTGTGATTTTTAAAAATTTCATATAATGAAAAAAAACTGTATAAAAGAGTGTCTGACCAAGTTTATTGTTAAAGAAAAAGAGTCCAGGGACTTGTTTGGAGAATGTGTAATCTACATGCATAAATAGAGGCGGTTTGCCATGTTTTTATGGTTCTTGATAAATCATATGTTTGTTGCTATACCTACAGATCTAGGAACTTGTTTTGTTTTCTCTTGATAGTTTAGTTGAGTCAACTCTACATTTTTTCCTGACATTTGAAATGTTACCCATCTTAAGCCCTACTATAGAATATTCTACCTATACTCAACAGTTATGTTTCAATTCAATCAAAGTTAAGGATTATGCTGTACAACTACAAGCAGCCATTTTCAGTGGCAGCTCTGTGCATTGAGAGTAGTAGAGAAAGGGACATTTGTGATTTGGTGTTTGGACCTTGATAAAACTTAAGAACAACTAATTCAGCTTTTAGCAGTGTGACCAAAGCTGTAATGAAAGGGAAAGATAATCTGAACATTGTTTGTTTTATGAAAAGATAATATCTGAGAAGAATTGTTTGGCTAACTTAACAACCATGACACGTGGGAAGGAGTTTGTCTATTGCCCATTGAGAAAGAAATTAACATGAGGATTTTAAATGAGTGTTATTTTATTCAACAAACATTTTGATACCAGATTTTGATGGAGTAGCGATTAGAGGAAGAGGTTGTTGTAAATGTGATAAAGAAGCAATCCCTCTACCCTCTCCCTCCAATTCCAAATAGAAATGACCATCATGGGCTCCTATTTTTCTTTTCTAAATCAATCTCAAACTGTCTTAATCCACTTCATGACTTGAAAGTAGGAAACCAAGCCTACACCACCACCCACTACCCTCCTTCAAACTAACTTCAAATTCAAGCATTATATAATCAAATGCTGCCCTAACCGCAACTGCACCTTGAATACGCCCTCTAAACTATCTTCGCCTCTTATTATCTTTCTGTTAGAACCAAACAAATATTATTTCTATTTATGTCTATGTTCATAAGGAAGAATAAATCATACTACATGGACCCCCCATGTACCAATTTTATGTCATTCACTTTTTACTACAAATTAAACCTAAAACGTTTTATCCTTCTTTAAATTCTTCCAACACTAGGGATTTCTGATAATGAAGTTTGAGTGCTTTGTTAGGGTCTTTCCGTATATTTTCTATATGTGTTTCCGATATTTGATTTGGTGATTATAGAGTCTGACAAACTCTTTATCGGTTAAGTGTTGAACAGTTTGACTTTTATCACACACTCTTAAAATATTTTTATTTTATTTTATTTATTTATTGTTGATAAAAAAAATTGTCTATTATTGTCACCAATTTTATATTAGTAATATATTTATATTAAAATATAACATTTAGTAAAAATGTTTATTACGCTATTTGACATATACAATTGTTAACAAACACCCTCACAATAGTTTCTGCATTAAGTAATAATTATTGATGTGAGTGCATATGGATTTTCACATTAAACACGGATATTATTTAAGTACAAATGAATGGACAACAATGCATATAACAGTAATTGATAACAAAATTGCAGTTTATAAAATATTGCTGAATTGAGTTTAGATGAAATTAAGAACGTTGCAAAATCAATTTCTACAGTAAGATAAAAACTGCGTTTCTCCATAACCATTTTGTATGAGAAAAAAATTAAAATTAAAATGAGCCTTTTTTAGATTTTTTTTATATAATTTCTCTGAATTTTCATTTTTTAATTGCACTTAATTTAATTTTTAACTTATTAATAAGACTAAAAAGTCACTCCGTTAATATTACTTAGGACTAAAAAAGAAAGTATATGAATGGCCAATGGCCCAATGCTTAAGCATGAAATTTAGTTTTAAGAAACACACCAATTTAAAATACCAAAAAAATCCTCAAAAGGTTTAGCATATCTTTTGAAATGAGTAGGGGTAATTAGGGAATGGCATAAAAGTTGAATAAGCTCCGAAAGAGCGTTCTGTTAGGAAGTGTGTCAGAGACGGTTTCTTTCTTTCTTTCCCTGGCACCAAACACACTCGCCTCAACCATTACCACTATAAAATCTCTTCTTCCACCACTCTCTCTCTCTCAAATCGCTTTCTCTTTCTAAAATCATCTCACTCTAGAGAGAAGCTCAGAGCCAGCAGCGAGGTCAGTGATTTTCAAGAAATTCTCTGTTTATTCATTGAACAGTAGCTTCTTTAATTCAATTCTAATTTCTCTCTGCATTACATTAAGTAATTTTCATGTTCGACTTATCTTTTCAAACACATTTCTTGAATAATCCTTAGTTCGACGTTTTCTTCGATCGCGCACTGTGATTCTTTAATGAACCGGTTATCAAATTAATATAAATATGAATTAAGTAATGCTCGATCAAAGGATTCGGTTAATGATGGATCATCACGTTTGCGATTCCGAAATTTCTTTTAGCTATAACTATCTTTGTCTGATTTTGCAGAATCGAGAAAAATGCTTAATAAGGACGCTTGCTCTCCCTCCTCCAACGGCGGATTCGGCCCCGTTGCTGCCTCTGGTCAAATGCCGTCAAACGGAGGCTACAGTTCGCTGTACTCAGCTCTGTCGAACGATAACCTTCCTTCGCTCTCCGCGAATTGCAGCAATGGCGGCGGCGTTTCGCTGTATCCTTACTCCGAGTCAACACCTCAGTATGACTCGTGCGTGATTCAGAAGCACCAGGACATGGTGAACCGTCAAAGCATGTGCCTGAATCGCCTGGTGGAGACTTCCAAAGAGGTGGATGCTCTGAGGCAGGAGAACGGCCAGCTCCGCACCGCAAACAAGGAGCTGCAGAAGCAGCTGCACCTCGTCATTCAGGCTTCGCTGGAGAGTCAGTTCGCCGCCGCCGGCAGTGGCTCCTCCGGCCAGACTCAACCGACGCTGTTCGATGTCTTGCATGGCTTCCGCAGCCTCCACATTGGGGAAGGGAAAGAGAATTATGCCGATTGGAATAACAACAATAATCATAATCACAACAATATTATGAATAATAATAATAATAACAAGGACCTGCAGGAAGTTTCGGACGAGAGTCCAACGAGCGTGATGGAAAATAACGTGGTGGAAGTTGAGAGGTTCTCGCTCCCTAAGAGCATATCTGTGAGGTCCAATGGCTACTTGAAGATGGCTCAGTCTGCTGCTCTTGCCACCAATAATAATGCAACTCGCAATAAAGGCGCCACTCGCCCACGCGCCACCGCAACTCCACCTGAAGCCGTTGTAAGGACACACGTTCTTAACTAGCTATATATGCTTGGGCCTTTTAAAATTATTATTATTATTGTTTGTTTTGAGGTGTGATTATTGCGTTTATCGTTAGTTACCGTACTTTGACGTGCTTGTTAGTTGCTAATTATTTTCCTTTGAAAAGAAGTAAAACCTTGCTTGTCTATGTCATTACCTGGTGGTAGCTGCAAAGAATGGAGTAGTTTCTGGTTGTTGTTTTCATTTGCGTGTGCTTTTTTTGGAAGTGTGCAACTCTAGTTAGCAATCGGGTTCACAGGACCCATCAGCTCAAGTTGCTCTTATGGTATAAAAGAAGTAGCCCAAGCCTTGCTGTGACAGTTGTAACCTGTTTGGTGGATGGTGGCTAGCATAAGCTGGGCTTTAGGGTCGTTAGGTGGGGTTCTAGCTTTTCCCGTTGTTTCCTTTTCTTGCTTGGGTATCATGTCCTAGTTAAGTAAGATTACTTTTGATAAGGAGCCATATAGAAATTAGCAAGACTGTTAGCATACCATGCAAGTCCACTAAATATTTTTCATTCATGTCTAGATTTCAAAATATTTATGGTCATGTTAGATCTGTCATTCTGCTGCTAGCTGCTAATGGTTGGGTATGTTCAGCGTTTTAATATCTACAAACAACAATTTCGAAATAGTGTTACATGACATTATCATTTTTAATTGTAGAGTAAAGCTGATGCAAATATATTTTATTTATTATATGATGGAAATTTTTATCGTCAGCAAAAAAGATAAATAAGTCATTTTAGTAATTGAGGTAATTAGAGTGTGTGGAAAGTATAAACTAGCTTGTGCACTTTGCACATAAGTGCATAATTGGACATATAATCTAGATTACCATATTTGACAAACTTTAATTAATTTTTGTCTGAATTCACATTATATCTTTTCCTCTCTTACACTTATGCTCGTCGTTTAAAGGATGACATCTAAATTAAGAGAGCCTAGTTCACCCTTATTTAGAGGGTGATACCTAAGTTAAAAAAAAGTCAGTTTAATTGGTTGAGCATAGTATGTATGAATTGTTATAAAATCTTAAATATATTCCATGTTTATTGACAAAAAAATTACGAATCTAACTTATCTAGAGTAGATTGTTGGCAACCTAAAAAAGAGGAAGGAGGTTATTTTTTATTACTACTGTTGTTATTTATGATATTTGATTGTTGTTGAAATTTTTGCATATGTTGTCATGGTATAATACAGCAGAAGGTATATGTGCGTGGAGGGCAGAAAGAGGAAGAGCCTATGGAAATGGTAGTGTATAACCAAGGGATGTTCAAAACTGAGCTATGTAACAAGTGGCAGGAAACTGGTACATGCCCATACGGAGACCACTGCCAATTTGCTCACGGTATTGGGGAGCTTCGCCCAGTCATCCGCCACCCACGCTACAAAACTGAGGTCTGCAGGATGGTCCTTGCTGGTGTTGTGTGCCCATATGGCCATAGATGCCATTTCCGCCATGCACTCACTGAACAAGAGAAAGCTGTCGTATCACAGCCTAAGCCCAGAACAATGAAGCTGGAAAGATAAGAGTCGGTCTGCTGGAGTAAACGTAAATGGTACATAATATTCTTCATTGTGTAATTACAAACATGGAACCACCACCTAAAAAATAATATTACTTTTCTAATGAATTGGAAAAGTAAGGGTAAAATACAAATACAAAATAGGAGGTTTGGCGCAATATGAGATCTGGAGCAGGATTGTTGGGGAGAATGTGGTCAGTAGTCGTCGTGTCTTTCTTTTTTTCTTCCCGTCACATTTTGATTTTTGGAAGTTACATTCCGATCCAACCAACCAATAGAAAGTATTCTTTGTAACGATACTACTTTTTCTTTTTGTTTTTTTAGTGCTTTTGCAATGATACCATTTGATACTTTGCAAAGAAAGCAATTTCTCGTCGCGGCTGTAATATATTTCTAGTGTAGTCTATTTCTTTTAATACCAGTATATATTTCACTTCCGTTTGCTTATCAAGTAAATCCCTCTCTCCTTAGGTTACCAAATCAGCCCTTAAAACAAAACAAAATAAAACAAATTTGGTAGTAATATCTGTGTCTCTCGCCAATATTTTCCTTTAATTGATTTAGCCCAAGATTCCTTAGGCCTTGGCTCAAGTATAGTAATATGCTCTCAGTCACTCCACCCTTCTCCCGCCAAACAAATGTGTCTAATTAAGTTATTAGGACATCTCACGTTTATTCGGCCTCCCAATTATCTCACACCGCTCAATCCTTCAAAAATTCACACCATAAACTATTCAATGAAATTGATGTGATTCACTTTTTACTGTAGATAAAACTTAAAACATTTTATTTTGCCAACCTAAATCATTTTATACGTATGTATTTATGTGTCTGTAATTTTAAGTATTTCTTAATTTTATTATTTAAAGACATTTTAAAATAGTGATTTGGCCCTTGTAAGATAAATTCGTTCAAGAGCGATCTAACTTTGTCCAGAATTTCTTATTTATTATGCCTAATTTGATGTCCTTCATAAAATAAATTAAGGATCACTTTGATATCACTAGTTTTTTAAAAGAACAAATAAGCGTTATAAGTGTTTTATATTTGATTCTTGTATATGTAACATCAAACTAACTTTTACCATATTTCCTATATGGATTTGAATTCTTAAAAGTGTATAATGCACTTAAAGAAATTAATAATCAGTGTGAAAAAAAATAATTCACTGAGCCAGTTCAACTATTTGCCATTTCAACAATTTTGAGCGCTACATTTATGCATGATGTAGAATATAACTGGTGGGTGACCATTTTAGACAAATAATATTTTGATTTTGTTAACCATTATTGTTAAGATAATATAATAAATTAAAACATTTTTTATTAAAATATAGCATTTAATACTAATAATATATTTATATTATATCTTTTAATAAAAATGTTTATTACTCTGTTTAGCATATGCGATAATTAACTAACCCCCTTTACAATAGTTTCTGCATTAAGTAATAGTCATTCATGTGAGTGCACATTAAACACATATTATTTAAGTACAACTTAATAGACAACAATGCATATAACAATAACTGATAACAAGATTGTAGTTTATAATTATTGCTGAATGGAGTTCATATGAAATTAGAAAGGTTACACAATCAATTTCTACAACAGGATAAAAATTGTCCAGAAACATATCCTCAACTACTACATTTCTAGGGCCTATATAAAACTCTTTAATCAAGAAAGTAGAGGTTCCATTGTGTAAAAACGTTATTAAGATGTTTTGAGTCTTTGTTTTATCAACAAAGATCTTCTTAGCCTTACAAAGTTTTATGAAGAGCATTGTAAGTCTTTATCCATCTATATATATATATATATATATATTGATATGCAATATTTCTCTAAAAACTTATTCAATTATCTAAACTATGAATTTTTTTTAGTAAAAAGTTAATAAATTAAAAGAAACATTTCAGCAGGATGTTAATTCTTATACAAGAATCATTAGGATAACCTATACACCTCGCCTACTAACTAACAAATATTCTATAAAATCATTACAACATCAATATAGTTAGCAGACCCAAACAAAACAAGAAGCAAAAAAACCTATCACATAATGATTATTCTACACAAAACCTTCATCCCAGGAGCTACTGCTACTGCACTCCTTCACTTTAGCAAATCTGCATCTTCATTCCTTCCTTTGCTTCAATTCCTTAATATAATTCTGAAACTGCTGCATAATGTAGCTTCCATTCTATTGATAGCAAATCACACATCCACCATAGATATCTCCTTGCTGCTACTGCTTGAGCATGTGCATTCACCAAACTAACAATGCAACATATCAATTCCAGAGTCAATCCAGCCTTCCATTTTCCTTGTTAGCCTATACCAAAAACACCATACCTCCCACACCTCACAGCCATCTTAAAAAAAAAAAAAAATAACAACACCTTTATGCTATAAGGAATCCAACAAATTTTAAAACTCAAGACCAACAATACCAAACAAAAAAGCAGAACAAAGAAAAAGCAAGTCAAGCTTTTAGACCGAAAAAATTCTTTAGTTGCTATAATAATGCAAATTAAAAGGCATAAAATCTAATTAGAGAAAGAAAAGTTGATTTTCTTTACTTTATGTAAAATCCAGATTGTACTTGTGTCAAGGTAAGAATTTTCTCAACATCAATCTTTGCTTGATTAATAGTCTTATTCTTATGCTTCCAGATGCACCAAATTACATAAATCCACAAACTTTTCTACAACTTGTTATACTCTTTGTTAAAGCAAAGATAGTAAAATTGATCAAAATGATTAACTAATACATTGTGGTTCACCATACTAACTCCAAGCCAACTATTACACATATTCTATACTGCATTTAAACATTACATGCAATGAGGATGTGTGAAGTTGACTCTTTCTCCCTCCCACATAGAGGACATAATATATCTCTCGATATAACTTCCTTTTTGTTCAGTTCTACTTGGTTGTTATCTTATTAAACAAGGTCCTCCACAGATAAAATTGAGTCGAGGGCATTGTCTTTACATTTTAGAGATAGGCAAATGAACTAGATATACACTACAAGAAAATCATGAAATAAAAACTAATTTTAGAAACAAAAAATAATTAGTTACTATAGTGACTAAATTAGAGACTATTTTAGAGACTAAATTTTTTTTAGTTTCTAAATTAGTTTATATTATTGTTAAATAATTTCTAAATTGTTATCTAAATAGCTACCAAGATTTTAACTACCAATTATTTAGATTATAAATTTGGTAGCAATACCAATTAAATTTATAAAATTGTTGAAAGTGAAAATTTGGGTGTCATGCTGCAACTTTGGAACACTCTCTGGTATTATTAAAGCATATATACCTCTCACGTTTACATGCTCCATAGAGAGTCCTCATATGGGTATATCAACTGTATATCATTTGTCAAGTTTAGTTATGAATACAGTTGCAGTCACTGATAATTTTTCTGAAAACAAGTTTGTGTTTAGTTGTTTTTATGGGGTGCAAAAGGAAGCTTTTTGGTTGAAATTACCCACTGTTGCAGAAGACGGTAGAGGGTTTATAACACCTTGCTGAATTTGGAGGCCTTTTATACAGTTTCTGCACAAATATGTAATATTGTTACATCTCCAAATGAAAAAGTAAATGTATACTAATATATGAACCAAAGCTATATTTGTTTGGCTTGTCTCTATGTTTCAAGAACAATGATATGAACCAAAGCTATTCTTGTTGTGTTGCCAAGTGTTTTTTATCTTCTTACTTTTTGGATTAGTTATTTACTTAAGGGTGATATATATATAGATGGTTATTTAAATACATGTGCTCTAATAATTACTTTTTAATAAAAAAATTAAAGTATCTCTTAAATATTTTTATTAATTTGTTTTTATTTTCGATAAAAAAATGCTAAATTTAGTGCCTGTTTGGATCAAGGGGTGGCACTGTAGCGCAGACGGATTTAAGAGTGCCACCCCCGTTTGGTTCCGTGAGAGAGTGAAGGTGAGGGTGAGATTGAGTGGAAACATGGGTGATTTTCGGATCCTCCCAAATATGAAGAGAAAGTAGAGTGGTTAGAGAGGAAAGCCACGTCAGATTAGTGAAATACTATTGTGCCCTTATTTTTTTCATCTTCCACAGTGTAAACTGCCATTACCATCGCGCCCCATGCTTCTTCTTCTTCCTCTTCCTCTGCGGCTTCTCTTCTCAGTGTCTCTTCTCTTGCATTGTGCTTCAGATTTAGGTTTTCATATTAACTTGGGCTTCATTTTTTTCCACTATGGGTTTCAACTTTTAAAAAAACATTACTTTGTTTCTTCCTGCACCCCTTTATATTCTTATATCATCCTTATAATTTAAAAATTAATTTTATATTATATATTTTGACAACTATTTTTTAAAATATATTAATTTTGTTAATAATAATAATGAAAATTATTATTAATAATAATTTTGTATATATATATATAACATAATTTAAAGAATTATAAATAATATTAAAACTATCTAAATAAATTAACTTAAATAACAAAATTAATTTAAATTAATAAAATAGAAAATGATAAAATTATACTTATATTTAAAATTATATTTAATTATTTCTTTAAATTTTACATTTATTTTATTTTATTTATAAATAAAACTTTAAATTATTTTAATTAACTAAAATATGCACAAAATTAATAATTATTTATTCTTATTTTATATACAAGAAACATAAATAATATTAAAATTATCTAAATAAATTAACTTAATTAAAAAAATTAATTTAAATTAATAAAATGGAAAATAATAAAAATATATTTAAATATAAAAAATTATTAATTAATTTCTTTGAATTTTAAATTATTTATTTATTTATTTATAATTAAAACTTGAATTTCTTTTAATTAAATATAATGTGTAAAAAATTAATTATCATTTATTTCTTCTTCTTTTTATATAGAAGGGTAAATTTGTAATCTTACAATTTACATAATTAAAAATAATTCAAAATATCCTTACAACCATCACATCACTCACATATTTCAATAAACTTTCCTTACACATCCACTCTAACATACCTCAATCCAAACATCCTCAACTTTCTTCACAAATCTTCACACTTCCACTCCCCTACACCCTCAACTTTCCACTCTCTCACACTCTCTAATCCAAACAAAGCCTTATTGTTATCTGATTCGGTTTTTGCAGGTTAAGTTATCAGTGACAATGTATCTCTGAACGCCCGCTTGCTCGATTAAACATCGCAAGTGTCGGCCAACCACCCACCAAACTTGCTCGATTACATTGCAAGTATTGCCCGACGCCCGGCCGGCACTTGCGATGTTAATCGAGCAAGCGGGCGTTCGGCAAATACGATTACATTGCAAGTATTGCCCGACGCCCGGCCGGCACTTGCGATGTTAATCGAGCAAGCGGGCGTTCGGCAAATACTTGCAATGAATTTGTATTTATATTTATAACTATTATGACCCATGAATTTAAATTATATTATTTATTAAAACTAAATAACTACCACTTAAATATTTTTAAATATTAATTATAATTTAAGTCTTACATAAATAAAAATAATAATTGCATAAATAAAACATAATTAAAATTATATTTTCTTATTTCCTCATAATTGGTTAAGAAAATATAAATTAAACTTAAAATATAACTTATCACGTTCTCATTGTATCATCAACGTATAGATTAATTTTTTTAAAAGTATTATAGTCCCTTGACATACATTAATATCTGTTTTTATAATTCATTTATCTCCATCAAATTACCTGTGTTAATGATAACTAAGTTCTTTCTCTTACGTTTCTTAATTGGGAAAAGGAAAATACGTGTAAACATATTTGCACAGATAAAAATTTCATTCATTCTTTGTTGATTCATGTAGCTGGTTTCATCTAGCTGCACTTTTATCTCGTTTTGAAAGCTGGCAACCACCCCATGCGTTGAGACAAATTATTTGTTTCACAATATTAAATTGACTGCAACCGAACTCAAAATCCTTTAGTGCATTTCAACATTGGAAACTTCATTCTAATACAGTAAGTAATAAGTGAGCCATATTTGACGTAATTGGTTCAAAACAATATAAATGGCTCAATCACTAGGCACCAGGTATCGGCACTACACTAGTTCACAAAACACAGCCAAGCACAGAAAAGACACTTAAAAATTGGAGCTTCAAAATCAGTCAGTACTTTAGAGGTGCCTGCTGGGTTGGTAACAATCCAAAACGCTTCTTCAGAAGAACTCTCTGCCTCGAATATTTATCATCGGGTGAAAACCGAGCTGCATTTTGGGAAAACCACAAAAATCATAAACAGGTACAGAAAATGGAGAGAATTATAATTTATAAATAACATTTCACATGTATTTGAGAGTGACTAGTATGCCTTATGCCAATGACAAAATCCAAACTGTGCAAAAAGCAGATCTTTAAAATATTATACAGTGAGCAATGAAAATAATAAGTTGTTACTGCTGAAAATAGGAAAGAAAGTAGTAGGTGGCTTTTTTAAATAAAATTAACAAACATAAATCAAAATAGAAAACAATTTTTTGTAGTAAATTAGCCCTATGCTACCAAGTTCCACACTACAGAAGTTCTTAATCAAACAGCCACAATGATATGTTTCTCAGTCAATGACTTTCATCC
The DNA here is from genome assembly GCF_000499845.2 of Phaseolus vulgaris. NCBI lineage: Eukaryota > Viridiplantae > Streptophyta > Magnoliopsida > Fabales > Fabaceae > Phaseolus > Phaseolus vulgaris. Next base: position 2,680,173 of record NC_023753.2, read on the forward strand.
AATGTTACATCCAACATGCATATCAAGATGATGACTCGGCACTTTCGGAAAAACGACGAGGCTGATGGTGTTACTTTTTTTCCACCTTTAACTTTTTTCCCTTATAAAGACCAAAAATCCTTCAGGGAAAAAAGACCAAAAGGGGACAAAAGAAAACCAGGATCAAAATCAAGCAGCAAAGAATGCCAATCTCGCTAAGAATTTGACAAAGACGGCCTCTAAAAAGGCAATTACCAAACAACCAAGAAAAGTCTTGATCCCAATTTCACAACTAAACTCTAGAAGACGGGCTGCCAGAGAAAACTCTAGCATTTCTTTAATAAACACAAAGAAACACAGATTGAATGCAATGCCAAAAACCCTTTTTCTGTCGTTGTTGACAGAGCAGATCCTCTAAAATTAAAACACAAACTGTCAAATGCCCTAGGTACAACCCCAATTTTCAATGAGAATAATAAACCCATTAATCCATACAATCCAAGCCAACCCGTTTCAGAAAATTATCTACGCAAATAGAAGAGAAGTGAAAAAAAAGCCCCCAAATAAAAAAATACAAACTATAACAATGTTACGGTCCACAGTGCATTTTAGTATCAACACAGAAATTGCACAGAGAAGGACAAAAGGTTTTCTTTTGAATTCACAAGCAATTATTATAGCATAATTTGAAAAAACTCATATATGTCAAGAAACTGCAGTAAGCAGAGCAAAATACCTGGATGGGCAGATTGTGTAGCTAGCCCTACCGGCGACTCTTTCTGCAAAGAAGAAAAACAACACACTTCAAAGCAGTGATAACCACCAAGATTTTGGCTTGTTGCCAATAACCCGTGAGGATGCAATTTTATTACAGGAAATCATAACACGAAGAAATTAAAACGTAGGAAAAGAACCAGTGCGTTAAACTGAGCTAGGGCTGAAACAGCCTTTCAATGATTCATTTCAGATTGAGTCAAGAGGGTTAAAGAAACACGAGAGAATAAATAATGTCGCTCCATTATTGAATGTTTGATAAATACAAACTTCAGAACCAAATACAAAACTTACCTTAGTGGTGTAGACTTTGTCACCATTGTCGTTTATGTAAAACTGAAGATACATTGTCACTGATAACTTAACCTGCAAAAACCGAATCAGATAACAATAAAGCTAGAAACCATAGCACGTGTTGATAACAGAAATTGGAAACAACAATCAGTCTAGGGTTATCAGAAACATACCTGATCGAGAATGAACAGCAACAAAAATAAACTCAGCCGAACGTAAAGAAATAAACCTGCGGTGGAGGCGAGGAAAGGGTTTTAAGGTTTTCTGGTCTACAGAAGTTGCTTTGGTTCAACGAGAATGGGCCTTTCATTTAGGTTAAGGCCCTTTTTATTGGTTATGGGCCATTTTGCTAATATGGAAGGTAGTTTCTTCCTGCACCCCCATAATTTTGTAAATTCCGAAACTGACCTTCACCTGTTATTTGAATTCGAGATCTGGGAGTGTGTTATGGATTCATCAATCCGGAAGTGAATCATGTTGCTTTCTGGGAGATGTTAATCGAGCAAGCGGGAGTAGGGCGGCCGGCACTTGCAATGTTAATCGAGCAAGCGGGCATGAGCGGCCGGCACTTGCGATGTTACTCGAGCAAGCGGGAAAGGGCGGCCGGCACTTGCGATGTTAATCGAGCAAGCCGGCGTTCGGCAAGTACTTGCAATGTCATCGAGCAAGTTTGGTGGGTGGTTGGCCGGCACTTGCGATGTTTAATCGAGCAAGCGGGCGTTGGGCAATACTTGCAATGTCATCGAGCAAGTTTGGTTGGCTATCGGCCGGCACTTGCGATGTTAATCGAGCAAGCGGGCGTCGGGCAATACTTGCACGTGACCGAATGCACCTCCGAAGAATAAGGAATATGCGTTTAAAGAAGATATGTTCCCCGGGGAACGACCAACTGAAGGAGACACCAAAAAGGAACAACCAACTGAGGGAACGACCGACCGAAGGAAAAGAAGATCGACACGTCAACAATCTCATTACGTCAACCGACCGTGCCTGGGCCCCATTTCTCCAAACAGGTACAATTGGCGCCCACCGTGGGGCCGAGGCAAGATTTCAATTTTTAAAGCTATAATGGTTGCAACAAGGGACAACAACGACGCTATGGCAGAACAGATGACTATGATTCAAACCCTCCAAACTCAGATGGAGGAACTGCGGCAAAAGGGGATGGAAGACCGTCGTCAACACGAAGAGGATAGACACCGCCAAGAGGAAGAAATCGCCTTATTGAGAGAGCAGAATGCGCGACTCCAGCGACAGGTCGATAATCCCGAACGAGAATGCCAATCCCATACCAATCCTGCTTCCAGAGCTGGAACAGTCGAAAGAAAGTCAAGTAAAAGGGGTCATCCTTTTACAGACGAAATCATCACCACACCACTTCCTGACAAATGGAGAGGCCTCGCCATTAAACTCTATGACGGCTCGACCGACCCGGACGAGCATTTAAATGTTTACAAGACGCAAATGACTTTGTATACCACAGATAACAATGTGTGGTGTAAAGTATTCCCCACGTCGCTCCAGGGAGAACCTCTTACTTGGTTTACAGAGCTGTCTCCGAATTCCATTGACGACTTCGACGTCTTAGCCGTAAAATTCTCTACTCAGTATGCCACCAGCCGACCGCATCACATGTCCTCCATGTCTCTCCTCACTCAGTCGGTTTTTCCCTAAGGAGGGTTTACGACCGAGAAGGTTTTAACGAGGCACTATAAATCAAAATCCAAGTCCTCTATTCCTTTTATTACTCTCAATTTATGCCTCGTTCGGCATTCGCATTATTACTATCGTAATCAGAATTATTTATGCCTCGTTCGGCATTAGAATTATCTTATTACTTTAATGTAATCAGAATTATTTATGCCTCGTTCCGCATCAGAATTATCTTATTACTTTAATGTAATGTAATCAGAATTATTTATGACTCGTTCGGCATCAGAATTATCTTATTACTTTAATGTAATCAGAATTATCTATGCCTCGTTCGGCATCAGAATTATCTTATTACTTTAATGTAATGTAATCAGAATTATTTATGCCTCGTTCGGCATCAGGATTATCTTATTACTTTAATGTAATCAGAATTATTTATGCCTCGTTCGTCATCAGAATTATCTTATTACTTTAACGTAATCGAAATTATTTATGCCTTGTTCGGCATCAGAATTATCTTATTACTCTAATGTAATCAGAATTATCTATGCCTCGTTCGGCACCCGAATTATCTTATTACATTAATGTAATCAGAATTATTTATGTCTCGTTCGGCATCATAATTATCTTATTACTTTAATGTAATCAGAATTATTTATGCCTCATTGGGCGTCAGAATTATCTTATTACTTTAATGTAATCAGAATTATTTATGTCTCGTTCGGCATCAGAATTATCTTATTACTTTAATGTAATCAGAATTATTTATGCCTCGTTCGACATCAGAATTCGGCATCAGAATTATCTTATTACTTTAATGTAATCAGAATTATTTATGCCTCGTTCGGCATCAGAATTATCTTATTACTTTAATGTAAACAGAATTATTTATGCCTCGTTCGGCATTAGAATTATCTTACTTTAATGTAATGTAATCAGAATTATTTATGTCACATTCGACATCAGAATTATCTTATTACTTTAATGTAATCAGAATTATTTATGCCTCGTTCGGCATCAGAATTATCTTATTACTTTAATGTAATCAGAATTATTTATGTCTCGTTCGGCATGATAATTATCTTATTACTTTAATGTAATCAGAATTATTTATGCCTCGTTCGACATCAGAATTCGGCATCAGAATTATCTTATTACTTTAATGTAATCAGAATTATTTATGCCTCGTTCGGCATCAGAATTATCTAATTACTTTAATGTAATCAGAATTATTTATGCCTCGTTCGGCATCAGAATTATCTTATTACTTTAATGTAATCGAAATTATTTATGCCTCGTTCGGCGTCAAAATTATCTTATTACTTTAATGTAATCAGAATTATTTATGCCTCGTTCGGCATCAGAATTATTTTATTACTTTAATGTAATGTAATCAGAATTATTTATGCCTCGTTCGGCATCGGAATTATCTTATTACTTAATGTAGTCAGAATTATCTATGCCTCGTTCGGCATCAGAATTATCTTATTACTTTAATGTAATGTAATCAGAATTATTTATGCCTCGTTCGGCATAAGAATTATCTTATTACTTTAATGTAATCAGAATTATTTATGCCTCGTTCGTCATCAGAATTATCTTATTACTTTAACGTATTCGGAATTATTTATGCCTTGTTCGGCATCAGAATTATCTTATTACTTTAATGTAGTCAGAATTATCTATGCCTCGTTCGGCACCCGAATTATCTTATTACTTCAACGTAATCATAATTATTTATGCCTCGTCCGGCATCAGAATTATCTTATTACTTTAACGTAATCGGAATTATCTATGCCTCGTTCGGCATCAAAATTATCTTATTACTCTAATGTAATCAGAATTATCTATGCCTCGTTCGGCACCCGAATTATCTTATTACTTTAACGTAATCAGAATTATTTATGCCTCGTCCGGCATCAGAATTATCTTATTACTTTAACGTAATCAGAATTATCTATGCCTCGTTCGGCATCAAAATTATCTTATTACTTTAATGTAAGCAGAATTATCTATTCCTCGTTCGACACCCGAATTATCTTATTATACCATAATTGGAATTATTTGTGCCTCGTTCGACATCCGCATTACCTTATTCTTTCCAAAATCGAAATTACCTATGCCTCGTTCGGCACCCGAATTCGTAAATCATTACTTATATAAATCAAACCACGTTTAGAAATTATCGTTCGGCCTACGCACTACAAATATTAGCTGAAATTATAAAATTCAAAATGCAAGTGTGTATTGCCCACATGTCGGGTCCAGCAATTTTCTATGCCACATTGTTCATTAACTTTTCAAAAGAGGCGTCCGGCTGTGGGCCAGGGGTCTCCGCCTCGGCCTCCTCATCTAAATTATCATCGGGGTTGGCCGGCACCAGCTTTCCATCAACTACCTATTTTTTCTATGTCGTACCGGACGTCCTCCAGGGGTGCTCCACGCAGGCAGATCGCTTGTCCGATGCCTAACCGAAAATATTCTTCGCTAATGCGAACGTCCCGTCATTCCATTAAATTTAATGTCTGACACCTCGAAAGGCACAACAATCATTACGACTCTTCGGCTTTTATTCACCTCGAGCCTGGGGGGCAAGTGTACCGGTAGGCACCGACCGACCGTGTGCACAGTAAATGTAAGGGCATTTATGTGACAAGCTAAGGTGGTTAAGATACACCTCCGAAGAATAAGGAATATGCGGTTAAAGAAGATATGTTCCCCGGGTATTCCGGAGCACGACTGGCAAGACATATCCATAATCACCCTGAGCCCAAGGGATAGAAAGCCCATTAGGCAATCCTATAAATACTGTGCTCAAGTCAGAGAAAGGTACGTTTCATTCACTTACGAAACCGCGCTTAGAATCTCATACTTGAGCGTCGGAGTGCCTTCACAGGTACCCTCCGCCGCCCGACCGAAGGAGACACCAAGAAGGAACGACCAACTGAAGGAGACACCAAAAAGGAACGACCGACCGAAGTAGAAGAAGATCGACACGTCAGCAATCTCATTACGTCAACCGAGCGTGCCTGGCCCCATTTCTCCAAACAGTTACAAGAACCAAATACAAAACTGACCTTAGTGGTGTAAACTTTGTCACCATTGTCGTTTATGTAAAACTGAAGATACATTGTCACTGATAACTTAACCTGCAAAAACCGAATCAGATATCAATATATCTGTTTATTTTATTTGACTTGGTGGTGTGGTGGAGTACATGATATCTGGCCATGCATTCATGATCTAATGGTTGAAATTGAGTTTTGACATGTAAAAAGTTGAAGGTTTGGTGCAGTTGCGTAGAGAAAATCCAAAGTTGATAAGATTCTTCTAGTTGATAAGATAAAGACATAAAGACATAGTCGTGTGTCAGGGTTGGTGTGAGTAATAATAATAAGGGTAATAATATATAGTGAACCAATATTATTATTTTTAATATTTATTTTATAGTCTTCATATTATTTAATTTTAAATTTATTTTTATATATATATTTATTTTAAAATCTATTATATCAAAAGTTATATACAGTGTTGAAAGTATCATTTTCTTAATATTTATAAAAGAATAGTGTAGGGTAAGGTCCATCACAAGTCCTATTCCTATGATCTTCTTTCTCTACACATCAATATATATTTAGATGTGGTTAACCTAACCTAACAACTTGGTGATTCATTTCACACAGAGAGAAAGGGAAAGGGAGAAGAGCTTAAGGAAGTGATGGGAGATGGGTGGGTTGGTAAAACATAAGAGAATGAATATTTCTCACTCTGTTTTGCCGATTCCACCCATTCCTATGATTTCCTTTGCTTCCTCTCTTTCCACTCTCCTCTCACCTTCTCTTCCTTCTTTCTCCCTCTCTCCCTGGTAAGCTCTGTTTTCTTCAGATCTCTGCTTTTACCAACCTTAATCTCTCTATCATCTCACTGTTTCTTCTTTTTTGTTCTTCTACATCTTCAAGGTTTAACAGATTATATGAACTATTTCTAGCAGATGCATGTGTTCTTTCTGATGCATGAACAGGTTTAAAGAGAGAAGCTAATTAACTGGATCCAGTTGAATCTTGGATTCATTTGTAGATCCATGAGCACATATGAACATGGACCAATTCAAACTAATTTTACTGTGCATTTTCAACGGATTACCAAGTTATAAGCTTGTTTCAGAATATGAACACTGATTTATGCCATAACTGTTTTCTGTTTGGAACTTCAAAATTATGAGTACACTGTAAAATATTGAAGATAGGTTTTATCTGAATTATATTAAAACGAAATGAATAAATAAATAAATATTAACACATTATGTGGAATTATAAATCAAGCTAAGCAGAAAACGCATAAGAATTGAAGAAGTAATAACTGTCTACTACAGAAATCACTAATACTATTTTTTTTTAAATTATTTTGAAAATTGTTAAGCGATTACTTTTCAAAATAATAAGATTAATTATACATTAAATGATATCTTTTGTTCAATCGATTCCGATATTAGAAAATATAAAAACAAGTTTATAATTGATGGAGGGCTAAACTTTTGGATTGTTGGATAGAAATGATAAATTGATATCTTGTTAATTAATATTTAAATCATAAATGAGGTGTGAAGATGCTTATTCCAAGAGGCCAAATAAAACAGTCTTTTAATCCATTTCTTAATTTTTAAATTTATGTATACCTTTTTAATATAGGATTGAAGTTTATATAATTGAAGACAAAGTTTTGAAGCTGACAAAGGAGATTAATAAGAAAAAATGGAAGATTTAATAAAATAAGAGGCAAATTGAATGAAAAAAAAATATGTTCAGAAGATTGACTTGTAAACGCGAAGAATGTAAATATGAGCAAAAATAAAAGTATACATTTTAATTTTCAAAAGTATGAGTATGGATTGAAGATTAAAAGTTAAGACAATTAAAAAATTTAAAATTAAGTGAAAAATGGAAAAACTTCATTTTATTTTATGACTATAAATTAAAAATAAATCCAGAAAATATTTTTATTATTCATATTAACTTTTCCAAATATGTTTATTTTTTAAAATTGACACTTTAAAATTGTTTAGTTGGAGTGTGCGTAATTAAATATAAAACAAAATTTATAGAAAAATATGAATGAATATCTTGAGAAGGTTAGATTATTGACCCTAATACCATAATGAGAAAGATATAGTTATGAGAATTATGATAAAAAAATGTATGAATTAAGAATAATAAAGTGAAGGTGGGTCCTAAAACCTAATTGAAGGCATCATAATTGAGACAATTAAAACCTAATTTAGTGAGGTTTTATATAAAAGAAAGAAAAGAAAGAAAAAGTTGCATTGAAGAAGATGGTATCAGAGAGGGAAGAACGGCATCGAGATTGATGCGTCTTCTGTCTTATTACCGCAAATTCAGTAAAGTGTCATTCACTCAGTCACGTGACATTCACGCGTTTTCGACACTCTCTTTCTCTCTCTTACTTTCTCACTGTCTTTATTTAATAATTTTTTTAGTATTATATATTATTAATTAAATAATTTTCACGATATCTTACGTGAACGTGTCAGACTAAAATTTAATTGCATCAAAACAAAAAATAAGTAAATTGAAAACTGAGTTGAAATTATAGATCTTCTAGATATAAAATTTTAATTTAAAAATAAAATATTAAAATTGTATAATGAAAAGGAGCAAAAATATTTAAAATATTATATGATAAAAAAAAGCAGTTATAAATTTAGTAGTGGCGACGTTAAAAGAAATAAAAATGATAAAGAGACTATATCCTCTGCCGACAACTTTTGTCCTTATCCTGTGTCACGAGTTCCATCATGCTCACAATTTTTTATTCCTCTTTTCTTCTCGCATCATCATCATCATTATTAAAAAACTGTTTCTGTATCAGAATTATTATTGAGAGGCTCTTTTAATTTCATTTGATAGAAGCCATTGAAACGGAAAAAGAGAAAGAAAGATTGAAGAATCGTTGAGAGAGATAGAGAAAGAGAGGAATAGGGAGAGAGAATTGGGGAAGATATGGGTGTGGGGGGATTGGGAAGTAAACCTTATCTTATGGTGTTTCTTCCCTACACCTCCCATACCACTCTTTTCCTCTTTTTCTTCCCCTTCCTTTTCTTTCTGCTGCTTCTTCTTCTCATCTCATCTCATCTGGTAATCTTTTCTCTCCTCTTTCATCTCATCATTTTCATCTAACTTCCAATTTTAAATCATTTATTATTGCTGTTTGCTCAGAACTCTGTAACAAACTATCTACCAGTTTTCAATTTCTTAGATCTAGACAATTTTGGTTCAAGATCTTGGAAAACAAATTATACTAACCTTGTGTAGATCTCGCTAGGCCAAGAAATCCTGTAACTAAAATGGTTGACAGTAACTTGTTAGAAAAGTGTTTGGTAATTGCTCTGAAACTCTTAAATCTCTGATCTCTCTTCAATCAACAAGTCTGGTATTGTCACTTTCTCATAATAAAGGTTTGTTGAAATTTTCTAATCTGAAGTCTGGAATAATTTTCACCATAAAATAAATTTTTGATTCTTTTTTCTAAGCATATATATGTTGAAAGCTACCACTGTTCCCCTCTTCCTTCAATCCTCATCCTTCACCATAAACAATCTCTTGTGGTAACAGATCATTGATTATATTACAGCAGTTGTACCCAAGAAGACCAAAATCAAGAACTCTCAAACCCTTTATCCCTAACCCACCTTTCTCCTTTTCTAAACAAACCTTATCCCTACTATCCCCACCACCCCCAAACAAAAATTCAATTCCCATTTACCTAACATTAAACTTTTCATTCAACTTAGAGTAGCATGAACCTCCTCGATGAAGGATTGTTTTATACTCCTTTGGTACAAAACCAACTCTATTACCACACCCTTTAATATTAAACTTTTCATTCAACTTAGAGAGCATGAACCTCCTAAAAAGAAAGAGTTTTCTTTTCAAATAGTAATGTTTTTTTAAATGATCATACATCTTAGGTAATGAATCTCATAACACTAGTGTTTGATGTTCATTATCAATCTGCACATCAATATTTTTCTCATAACACTAGTGTTTGATGTTCATTATCAATCTGCACATCAATATTTTTCATATTAAGGATCAACTTGTTGAATTCATTCACTATTTGCCTTTTTAGTACTCATCTTATATGCATATAATGTTTACTTAAAATTTGGTTCACTGAGGATTCGCCGTGTATTGTAATTTTTTCTTTCGAAACTTGTCCCAACACCTTATCATTGAGGCAAAGAACAATCACTTTGTGAGTATGCTTTTACAATGTTTTCTTATCCTTCTCTACTATGGATACGTCAAGCTTAGATTCATCTTCTAAAGTTTCAAAGATACCTTATGAACTAGAAGAGCACACAACTTCAATCAAAATCATTAAAACCAGGGAATTTCTCAACTTTATACTTTACGAAAGAACAAGAAAAAATCACATACATAAATTAAAATTAACGTAGTTCAATTGAAATATGTTAACAAACCCTAATCTATATTCATATGAGAATTCACTAATATCGAATATTACAACTTCAGAAACATTAATTTATAGTGATAAAAATTTCATATATCTTTATAATTGATTCACGTTAAGCATCCTTAACACTGCTTATAACTTAACTTAACTGAAAAATTACTTAGACAGTTTTACTACCCAATTCAAATTTCAATAAGAAATAGAACGGTATGTTAAAAACATTTACTAAATATATGATAAAAATTACATATCAAACATTAAACGATATAATACAAATTAACTTCTACAAATTTTTAGATAATATTTTAATGAATTAATTCTCATAATTATTGACGTAATGTTATTATTTATCAATAGTTCATTTCGACTTTTTTAGATATTTATTAGGAAAAAATTCAAGCAACATTAATTAAAATTGTTTAAGAATTAAAAAAAAATCTTAATTTGATAGTAATCGAAATGCTCTTTTCAAATTGAGAAAATTAAAATGAATAACTTGATGGAAAGATGTTTAAGGGTTGGTATTGATAGTGAGAGGAAGAATAAAATAACAACTATTTGATCCTTAAAGGATGATTGGTGCACATGTAAGCTTAAGGAGAAAGTTAAGAATGATATACTTACGCTTTTCAATGCCACAAAATTTGTGACAATATTCATATTTCAGTTTTTACTAGAAAAATATTGATGAGGTGACTGTAATAAATAGATTTGATAGTTTCACATGTTTATCTATTTAAATTTATATTTTCATACAAAATATACAAAAATTAAAAAGTGAACAATATCACGTGAATAAATTAGTTATTTAAAATAAGTTAATAGTTAGAAAGAAAATATCACGTGAATTAAATTATTTTTATATATCTTGTCAGAAAAAATGTTTTAGTTAAAAAATATACAAAATTATTTTTTCTTATTCAATATGTATTGATTAAATCTCCAATCAAATCCCAACAACAAATTACTTCAATTTTTTTATTATATTTTTATTATTTTTTATAAAGATATTTTATTATTATTATCACTTTTTTTAGTATATTAACAATCACTATCATAATAAATTATGATTATAGTAAAATTTAAAATTAATACTTATTATCATTAAAAAAATTATGAAATATAAATTAATTTTAAAAACAAAAAATAATTATTTATTATAGTGACTAAATTAGAGATATTTTAAAAATTAAAAAATAATTTTTAAATTAGTTTTTAAAAATTATAAAATGAAATAATATGAAATAATTAAATAATATAAGATTGGAGACATTCTGTCAATGATAATTATAATTATCATTGGCTATTCTCACATAACATTTTTTGTTTTTCTTCCAAATTCTCTGTTGCGTTTTTTTTTCTCAATTAAAGGGAGTGGCCAAATCCTTTTATAGGTCAATTGCTCATGATTAAATTGATTTGTTAACTTATACATCTTTCACTTCGAATTCCTCATTTGAAATTGATAAGTTTTGGAATGATAATGTTGCAGGCTTATCTCTTTTTTTCTTACTTTTTTTATTTCTATTTAATAATTATTTAATGTTCTTTCATGTATGTAATATATTAAAAAATAAAATATTTATATTATTTAATAATAATAATATGAGTAAAATATTGTCTAGAAAAATATCATACTATAAATTTAGAATGATATATACTTAAAAATCATTCAAGACTAGATGCATGATCAAAATTTATGGAATATAGCATTGAACTAGCAAGCTCACCAATTTGAACTTGCCAAGTTAATTTATGTAGTAAAGGTGGAATTTTCCTTTCCATTGACTCAAATATAAGCAGTTATTTATTTATTCATTTCATATTATCCTAATTTTTTATCATCAAATAAGCAACAGTCAAAATTCCTCAATTACAAAGTTTAACCTTAATTCATAGTCTTAAAATAAAATTTTATCAAAATTCACATCTTACAAAAATCTCAAATGAACCCGTTCAATAATTTACTGCTAAACTTTCACCAAAATCACTAAACTCAATTAACTCAATGCAAAGTCTCCACCTAAAGCCAAATCAAAATTCAATTTAGAACTTCAGATTTGAATTTCAATCAAAGTTAACTTTCTTGAACATAATTTCATCTACTTCTTAGAAAAAATTGGAGTGGGTGAGAATGATAAATTACAACACTTCAAGAGCTCATTGATCCCCTGAATATTTCATTCTTAGCCATTAACAGCCTAAAACTTCAAATCAAAACTACAACATTCTCTATAACACAAATCACTTTCATTTTTGGCATGTATGAGATCTATGAGATCGATTAAAAATAAAATTACATACAAACATTATTACAAATCAATTTTATAAGGTTGAATTAAACTTAAAGTTCATTTTATAATAATACACCGAAAATAAATCGGAAAAGCTTATCTAATCACAACTTGAAAATATAAGATTACTACCTTCTAATCTCAACAAACACACATGGTGGAGAGAATATTAGTGCGACTTTGTTTTAGATTTGTTTTAGAAAGAAAAGAAGATAACACAAAGGTGAAGAGAACAAAGAGAAGAATGAAAAGATAGTTCCAGTAGTTTAATATTTTGGAGGCAGAAGAATTTTTTTTCATTGATATTAGCACCTCTATGGCTTAATAAACCCACCCCCTTCATCTTGTATTTGTTTTTAAAACTGACAAGGTTTAGTTAAACCCAACTTCCATCCTAACACATAAAAGCCCAAATATTTATTATTTACACCAAACACATGCATTAAATATATAATTAACTAAATTAAAAATTAAGTATAACTTAAATTTGATTATAACTTTTAAACTAATCTACACTTATTTATCACATAAAACATAAGTCCTTAGGATCATTATAGACTTTCTTTAATAGATTATCACTTTTAAAAATTATATTACCATATCTTAATTCTTTAAAAATAAATCCTAAAAATCAATCTTTTAATGTGTCAATTTTTGTAAGGCACTTGTAACACGAAGATAAATAAAAATTATTAAAATACTAAGATATTATCTCTCAAAAAAAAATTAAGATATTAAAACAATAATCTTGAATATATATGTACTATGTATATATATACTTAATACATTACAATGAGAAGGTAAATTATGAAATATTTACTTGTAATAACCTTTATAATATAAAATATTTACTTTTTATATAATAAAACTGTTAAACAAATAATATATAATTAAGTTTAGTTGAGTTTATTTTATTAAAAATTCATAAATTCATTATTCAATCTAGTTTTAATCAGGCATACTAAATAAAACTCGTACAGATATAATTGCAGTAGTTTGAACATATTCACAATATAAGTGTAAACTACTTGCACCCTTATTAATTAGTTACCATAAAAAATGTTCGTATTTGAGAAGAGAAATGGCAATTTTTAACGTGTGTAATGTCCCAACAATAAATAATTAATATTTTTCAAAATAAATTTTTTATTTTTTATCACACAAAAGAAATAATCACTAACATGATAATCCCTTTACTAGTCTAACATAAATATTTCTAACTTTCCTAAAATTTCTCAAATAAGAATTTATGGATAAGTATGACGAAAAATTAAAAGAAAAATTATTATTTTAAAACTTTTTGACTGCAATAAAATCGAATTAAGATTATATGGTTTATGATATATGAAGATGAAGTCGTACTAAAATTATATAATTTTAATATTTTTTTACTGAAATCATGTCAAAGTAATATTCATATTTATTTTATAATATGTGAAAAATAGTGTCACTTAAACGCGATTTTAAAAGTGGTCTAATATTAACATGACACAAATGAAAATCTAGACACAAAAATTATGGAGTATGTCATATGGATTTGATTATTGGTGAAAATTATATCTAAAGTTTTAAAATGTGTATTTCAATACTCAATTAATTCTGAACATGAAATACTACTGTCATTGATTCAGTACCCTTATTTTATAACTAATTTAACTAACATGTGATTGATTTGAATAAAACTAAATTTGAATTTAAAAAACTAAATCCAAACTTAGAAAATAATATTTTCATCATTTTAATTTTTTTTATCGACTATAAACAATGAATAAATATGAACCACTTGAAGGGTGGTCTAACCTTTATACATAATGTATAAGCACAATCTTTAACCTTCCTTACTAGACAGATTCCTAAATAAGCCTAACATTAAAACACCTAGCTGAACCCAGAGAAAAACACATAAGGTGCTTAAGCCTACATCTTAAAAGAGAACATCATGAAACCATCCTCATATAAACCAAATGGTCAAGACACCAATCAGAAAAGGAAAAAAACACAGAATGCGACTTAGATGTGACTCACGTCCAAGCCTTTAATTGAACCAAAGCAAAAACTTTCACTGCATCCACTACACCTCCTTTAAATATTACACTGTTTCTATGCTTCCAGATTTCGTTGACTACTGCGATCCAAATCACTTCCCAAACCTTATTTATCGAAGCAGACACATTACACATCCTAAACCGAGAGAAATGTAGCATTAAGACGTCGTGAAACGCACACTAAACCCTAAAGTTCATCATTAAATTCAAAGTAACCTGTTACATGGATTAATTTGCGTACATAAATTCATTTTTTTCTATGATATTATCCCTTAAAATAAGTGTTTCTAGAATAATTATTCATTTAAAAAGTAAATAAGATTCATTTAAGTTAAAATAACACGAAATAAGGTTTGCTTGGGATTGTGTTTAGAAACAGCAAGTGGTTAAAGTAAGAAAAGAAGAGCTTTGAGTTATGGATGAACGTGAATGCATATGCATGGTCACATGTTAATTGATTACTAATAGTAGTAGTTGAATGCAGCAGAAAAGGTAGATAAAAACGAAGAGAAAGCACAGTGAAAAAGCATAATAAACGAGCATTAATTAGAAAAGGTAAAAAAAAGAAAAGAAAGAGAGTGGTGTGGTTTTGCACATGCGGGATCCAATGCGTGAAAAACATTGAAAGCAATGAAAAGGACCCACCAGTGTCGGGTGAGATACACTCTCGAGGCCTCACGCGCCGCTCTTTGTTCACACTTCTTCGGACACACCACAAACACGCATCTCTTACTATCTTTCTGCAACCATTTTCACTTTTTTTCTTTTTTCTTACCCTGCCCAATCATTGAATTCACATACTATTTTTTTTTAAATTCTAAGTAAAATTTCAACATAATAATTATACTTTTATTTCAATGTTATTCTAAATAAACATTTCAATAAATATACTTTATTGATTTTGAAGTGAAACCACTTCGTCGTAATTTTATTTTAAACAAGTTTTTTTCCTTTACTAAGATGTTTTTTAACCAAAAAAAGTTTTAAACTATACTTTAAAAGAAATAATAACTCGGATATAATTATTGAATTTAAAATTATTAATATTAGAATAATTATAAATCAAACAACTATAAAAAATATTAATAATTGGTGAATTAGAAACTGTAAACCCTAAAGCTCTAAAGCTCTAGTATCTTATATAATCTTTCCTTTATTTACTTGGTCAGTACTTTAGTAATATGTATTGTAAATTCAGTTTTTTTAATTATATATTAAAATACTATTAGAAGGTGAGATACAACCTTACATAAACAAATATGCAAAATAAGTGTTGGAGATCCCACATCGACTAGAGATTAGAGCCTTTCATTGTATATATGTGGATGCAATCCTCATCCTTATGAGCCGGTTTTATGGGGTTGAGTTAGGCTTAAAGTCCACTTCGTAATATGGTATCAGAACCATTTTGAGCCTATCATAGCGAGTGTTTGTGTTGGGCCTATCGGGCCGCTATCGGACCATCCAAAATATATAGTCCTACGCACAAGTTGGCAGTCTCGGCGTGAGGGGGTGTGTTGGAGATCCCACATCGTAACAATAAGATTTATATATTTTTTGCATGTAGAGAACTTAACTTAGGAAAGAGACTACATTATTTAAAAAACATAAATATATCATAACATTAATTAAATTTTAAGTCTATTAAAAATTTGTATGTTTTTAATTAGTTTTTATTACAAAAATATTATTATTAAGTATCAAAAGTTTTACATATTTTAACAAACACACTAACCGGACATAGACTTAAACTACATCAAACAACTATTCTTATACACTCTAAAGGTACCATACACCAATTAAAAAAAAAAAACAAAGCAGATCGAGATCTAACATTAATCTAAGACCAAACATTTGTTTGCTTACATATTTTAATTAATTCTTCACCGTTTAATTAATCATCAACTGAAGCGACCGAAATATTATTATGTATCGGTATCCTTATATGAAAAAGTAATTGTAGGATTAAGTTTATTTTTTTTTTATAAATTTAAATAATTTTAACTGAGTTTGTTTTTAAAAAATATTCTATCAAATATTCAAAATCTTTATACTGAATCAGTTGAGTTCTCGTTGTTTCTCTAGTTAAGTGAAGTGATATAAATATTTGATTTTGCATTCACAAGTACTACATTTTAGACAACAATAAAAATGATTTTTTAAATAATAATTATCTTTATAAAAAGATATTTTTAAAAAAATATTAAAATAAAAATCTAATCAATTATGCAGAAACACAAAACATTATTGTTTGGTAAAAGATAATTAAAGTTATATAACTTATTTTTTATATTGCTTAAGTCTTAGATGTTGCGCTTGAAACTGTAAATTTAAATTAGATCACTCTAATTAAATTGATGATGTAAACCCAATTGAAAAATAAATTAGAAATTAAATAATTATTATTTTTATATAAAAATATGTAAGAAGTAACATGTAAAATAATGGTCACATAATTTCAGTTGATGGTAAAATCAAAGACAAACTTAATTAAAAAAAATATAAAAAATAATAGTTAGATGAGTTTTGTAAAATCAAAGACAATAGTTAGACTAAGTTTCTGTGTCTTTTGGTGTTTTGAGTCATGAAATTTTAAAGTCATTATTTTTTTAGAAGTTTTGTGAACGAAATCTCATAAATGCATCTAAAATAAAGTGGGAAAAATTTAAAAACAAGATAAATTAATCTTGATTGAGTTTAAATTTAGCAAAGTTTGATGATTTTTTTTTATGATTTTGATAATTTTAATAAATTTGTGTGTCTTAGATGTGATAAGTCATGAAATTTCTGTTAAGATGTGAACTTTAAGTCTAAGTTCAACCCCATAAAACCGCTTTAATCTCTAGTCAATGTGGGATCTCCAACACATTTCGCATGGAAATATATGTGAAATGGCTCTGATACCATATTAAGAAGTAGACTTTAAGCCTAACTCAACTCTATAAAACTGACTCAATAAAGTGAGATTTGTACTTACTTATATACTATGAAAGACTTTAATCTTTAGTCCATCCGTAAGGGCAGATCTGGTAGCAAGAGATCAATTATCAGATTAAGTCAAGGGATTGCCTAGCTAGCGCATATCGAAGAGTTTGAGCAGTGGCCTTTGTTCACATCCTGATTGGGTTTCATCGAGGTATCTTCTTCTCCTCTTGTTGCGACAAATCGAGTTGATAAGTGCTGCAAGGAAAATCTCACAAATGTCAACCATTTAAAGTTGATTTGGATTAATTGACAGGGGTGATTAAAAGTAAAGGGCAGGCATAGGAATTGGAAGATAAAAGTGAGACATAAAATATAGGGAGTGTTGTTGTGTATAAGGTGGTCTGGTTTCAAATCCTTTGCTGCACTGCACTACCTCGTTAAGAGGATCTTAAAGCAAACTCAATTTCTCCAAAATCAAATCTTCACCCCACCCAATTTCCATTTATCACAATGGAGACTTAGTAAATAATTATTACAATAATTTTACTTAAAATCACTTGTTTTTATTTTGTATCAGTTTAAAAATGATTATTCTCATGGTAAGAACCAGAGAAAGTAAACTGAATGCTGAAATTGAATCACATAATTTTGTTCCAATTAATAACTATTATATGTTTCTCTTCTTTTTTTATTTTTACTTCACAAAAATTAAGTATTGAACACACAGTTAGAGCCTAAAAAATTATAAATTAAGTTCTAACTGATTTAACGATTTTTTCTATCAAAACATGTTATTTGATCTTTACTTTTTTTTTTTTACTTTTTAGAATTCATTCTTTAATTGTTTTTTATTTTAAATTTACTATTTAATATACTTTTTTATATGTATCAACAATTTTTTTAACGCTAAATTTTGGTGATATCATTCTCTTATGTGGCAAAACATTATAGGTATAAGTTACGACTCAGGTATATAATTAATCGACTAAAAGCTTATATGCGTACGAACAGCGCAAATGCAGAATATTAGATATTTGATTATAAGCTTGATATATTAATTTTTTTCATGAATATTTTCCAAATAATTTAATTATTTCAAGTCATGACCTGAATTATATATACATATCTTTTTAGCAAATGAAAAGTGGAATTAACTATGGAATAAAAGTATAAAAAACATTGAATGAATTAAGTAGGTTTATGGTGGATATTAATTATCCTCTAATGACATATTAATGACGTAAGGCTGAAGTAAAAATATGACAAAAATGGCCCTCTCACAGGGAGACTATTAGGTGGGACGAAACCCATGTGCCTGGTGGGTCCCATTCTATTAATTGAGTCAACTATGTAGCCATTTGATTGAAGAAACGACTATCTTATCCTAATCAAAGACAGATCCACGTGTAACATCCGTCGGATCAAGATCCAAAGGCGGTGGTGCGTGCGTGTATTTCTCACCCTAATGCACCGGACCACCTTTTGCTTTGGACGGGATTGGCTTGTTTGAACAATACAATTAAAATCAATTTTTTTATATATAATTACAATATAACTTTTAATATTATTATTTTAATAATTTTTTATATTATTTAACTTTAAATTTATCTTTTATTATATATATTTATTTTTAAACTCATCGTATAAAAACTTGTATACAATTTTAATAGTTGTTAAAGAATGAACCTTTCTATAGTAAACCAAATCAATTAATTTGAATAACGTAGACAGAATTATCGGTAGAAAAAAAGTAAATTTTAATTATAAAATGTCATTATAAAATCGACTTATAAAATAAGGTTTGAAATTATTTATATATATTCTTATATTTAACTAATATAATTTTTTTTTTATATTGAAACTTTACAATAAATATATATATCAGGTGATGTGATACTATTTTAATAATGAGTGATCTAATAAATTTAATATTTTTTTAAAAATAAATTTTAAATAATTATGATACTTATGAAATATTTTTATGTGATATATGGAGTTTTAAGAAAAAAAACTAAGGATTGAGAGGAGAAAATAAAAGAAAAATGGGAAGAAATAGGAAAAAAGAAGAAGGAATCTATACCGCTGACTTGTTATTGTGCTTTTGTAAGGTGTTGCTTTTTTGTATTCTGATGGCCAAATCTATAGTAAAGTGATTGAGCTGCACATTTTGTTAGTACAGGTGCGTTCTTTCTCTATCATCTTCAAAAGTATGTTTCTTGCTGTCTCACATTTAGTCTTTATCATACCAGCAATATGGTAGACAACGACTTTCGTGCCCATTTTTATTTCTTCTTACCCTTTTCTTCCCAGCTACATGACAAACATCATTCAACCTTTTTCAATCTCACCATCGATCATTACACAATAATTGCAAAAATATGTTTATACACCACACTATTTTATTCCAAGAGGATTAATATTTTTGGAATAAAATTAGTTGATTTCTAAACGTATAATTAAGAACGTGATGTTGTTCCACATAAACTGGAAGAGATGATTAGGAGTAGGGAATAAAATCAAAATCTTTGACTAAGACAAAGGGTTGTTAATAAAGCAGAGAAAGATTGCACGAGGTAGAATTTGTGAACTGTCTTTTTCTCCTTGTCTTCCCGTTTACTGCAGCGACTCCTAAATTTCAATGCGCATGCAATTGTTCTTGTCTAGTTCAAAATGTTGACGCTCCTTGTGCCTCGACTCCACACACTATGCATCATCACTTGGAAAATTCCTTCGGTGTTCCTGATGTGAATTATCAGAACGTTCTTTTCATGTGAGCAAGAAAATTAGCAGACATGGAAAGGACGTGGAAGACACAAAAATAACACATTTGATATAAGAAAGTTGTAGTGTCATGAGCCGAAACCCGATTATGATTAAGAACGATCGTCTATCCATTCTTGTATTTAAGAGTATTTGATAACGAATCAGTGAGAATTTTGAACGTTTCAGTTTTAGACAGAAGATAACATGTATTATGCGAATTAGATAATTACAAAAGGATTATAGTAAAATCCTCTGTATATATGGAATAACACATAAAAAAGAGAAACATATTACATATTAGGTTATGAGTAAACTTATTTTTTTTCATCTTAAATGTTCTGGATTTAGGATCTGCTAGTGTTTGATCTGAAACATAAGTATTTGGAAAAATGTTAGATAATGAATAGCATATATGTTTGGTTTGGGGATTTTTGTTTGTATTGTTCCATGGTGGTGTTGATTACTCAATGATACAAGGGTGTGAAATTGGACACACAAATTGGTGGGGTTAGCTGCACCTTGGGCCAATCATCCGCCCCAAAATCCATTTCACTCCAATCTAGGTTAATGCCCCACTACTAGACACTACGAATCATCATCTCTCCCAGTCCAAACCCTCAATAATAAGGTAATAAATCCAAAAAGTTGCCCATAAAAGCTTGTGTGTTGAGCTTAGTGAGAAAATAGTTAAATCACTCACTCACCAAACACCATTTTTCTACCCCCACAACCAAGCCACGTTCACATACTGAGACAAACAAACCCCATCAAACCCCTACAATTTCTTCTTTCCCTCTTCCTCTTTAACCCACCATAAAATGAATATGAAAATTCCAAGAGCTTTGGAAACCGAGTTAGTGGACATTTTGCCATTCCCCACAAACATGCCCTTAACTATATTAGACCAACAATTTCAACTTCGCTTTTCTTTTTTTTCTTCACATGCATATTATAAATGAGAATAATAATAATCATAATGCAGAACCAAAAGCTAAAATCTCGCCTTTATATACGACCCATCATGTCACCCCTTGTCCCTATGCTTACACACTCTCACTCACTCTCATTTTCTAAGCCTTAGCTTAGCTGTTGCTTCCCCATTTCCATTTTCTTCTGCCCTTCTTACCTTTGTCACTCATCCATTATCACTCATAACTTTTTTCTCATCACCCCACAAACATGGCCGCCAGGACTAGGACTGTGTCTTCCGTACTTCAAGGTGCGGCGGCGAAAGATGTTCGCTCCGTCGTAGACCACGGTGGTGTAGGGCAGAAGGGCATTTCCGTAAATAAGCACAAAAGCTGATGATGAATGAAGGAAACAACACAACACAAAAGCTTTGCAATTGCACTCTCCCGAGTTTCTGCCTCATCACAATGTGAAGAATTGGGAGAGTGTCATCGTTGCATCGCGGGGAATTGAGGGGTGCGGTCCGAATTACCTTTAACTTTAATTAGCTTCTTAAATTTTTGTATTTTATTTTTCTCTATCTTTCTGTTCATTATTGTTATGTTAATGTGATGATGGAAGAATCATGGGATGTAAGAGATGCATACGAGGTTGCTTGTTTGGTTTTGGTGCTTTTGGTCTAATGGGAGTTTGTCTTCGGTTTGGGTGGTTAATTTAGGAACTCAATGCTTCTGGCATGCATCACTTACACCCATCATCAATGTATTTTCCTTTGTTGTGAGTTTTATAAAGGGAATGAATGAATGAATGACTTTGGTTTTCTTTATTTATTTTCCATTGTTTGGTTCTTCTGCTTTTGAGTTTTTCCTTCCTATGATAGAGATGCAAAGCAGACAATGATAAGATACCAAACGTCCAAAAGAAAATAAAAAAGAATGAGAGAGACAAAAGCAATCGAAAAAAGCAGTGTGTGGCTTTGGTGAAAGAAAGTTGTTCACTTTGGACTTTAATGTCTCTTTGATCACTAACTTGGAATGAAACCAATTAATCAAAAATGAATATTCCACCGTTGATTGAATCGCAAGAAATGAATCAATTTGGATACATATATAATACATATTTGAACCTATTTGTCTTTTTACTAATAATGTAAACATACATTTATAACCAAAATGATTAACTATGCTTCAATCCAATTCCTTCCACTTTTCATAATTGTCTCAAAAGGTCCACTCCTTGTAAAAACAGTTTAAATCTACAAGAATAACCACGTTTTGGGTTGAACATATAAATAGAAGTTGAAAATATTATGTATAAATTTAAAAATTTTCACATGCTTATAAGTTATCTTTTATTTTTATATTTAGAGTATTTATTTGTTTAGGTGTTACGATTTAGAAAAAGAATATAGTTTTGTGGCGATGCCTGGGACAATTTGTAGAAAAGATCTAGCTAACAGAGGTAAAGTGGGTAAATTTGATTTTGCCTGCCCGAAAGCTAATCAAATAAAGTGTCTTTGACATTAGTTATCATTAGTGTTATTAAGCAAAAGAAGTTTTTTGATTATTGACATTAATAATCCTAATCACATGGCCATTGGACTGTATAAAGTCCTACAAGAAAATTGTGGGGTACTTGCTAAGAAGAGATCGATAAAAGGGTCTTATTTTTATGGCTTATCTGTTAAAATAAAATGTGAACAAAAAAAAAACATTGTTAGTTTCAACATTCGTGTTAGTAGTAGTTATGGTTTTTTTAGTAAAAAAATAAAAATTAGTTCCAACAAAAAAATCTACTCACTTGACATTGTAAGGTGATTTGATTGTTTCAAATTAATTTGAAGTAGAGATGGAAACACACTAAGAATGTTAGGTTTTGGTGGAACTAAGTTTGACGAATATCATTATTACTAACTTGAGTTTAATTTATTTAACTAACACATGTTCTTTTTTAGGCTTTTCCCAGGTTTATTTAAAACTGTAATTAGTTTTATTGAAAAACCTATAAATAATCTAATAAATTTAACTAGGTCAGCTAGTCTAGAAAAGCTCATAAGTCTTTTCCATCATATAAATTACTTTATGTTATTTTAAAGATTAATATTAAAAACATAAGAATTTTTTAAAAAGCAACAACTATATTATATTAGTAATGGATAAACACATTGAAGATATGTAGGTCCTTATCTTATCACGCAGTATAGAAAAAATATTACAAACAAAAATAATTAAACCATAAAAAATAATATATATATATATATATATATATATTTATATATATATATAAAATAAAAGACTTAAATGTATTTTTAGGTCTTCTAAAATGAGCGAGCTTTGATTTTGGACCTTATATTTTTTTTTTCATTCTTACGAAATTTGTAATAATTAGTACTTTTAATTGTTATAATATGTGGATTTTGGTTTTAACTCGAGTATAATATTTTTCTTTGATTTCCTCCTTCAAAGATTACATCAGTCTTCTTAATGTATACTAAAAAAATAACATTTATTTATTTTACGAATGAGGATTTAAGTAATATATATTAATCTTATATTAAAATATTAGTACGTGTGACCTTTAATGGTTTCTTAACCATTTATTTAACAATAATGTTACATAATACTAGAAATAAAAAGACAATTAATTTTAGAAAAAAAAAACAAAGAAAATATCTTACAAAACCAAAATCTAAACTCAATCATTTTAAAGAAACCGAAAACATATTTAAGTCAAAGGAAAATCTTTAATCGCAATCAGTAAACCTCTTGCATCCTTTTGATGTACCATCTTATTATATATATAAGCAATTGAATATGATCAAACACTCTCTCAAAATTACAATTTAATTATAAAATATTTAATTTTTTAATAAAATATTATAATAAATTAATTCAACTAAATTTGAAATGTTTCCATATAGTATTAAATTTGAGTTTTATAATTTTAAAAACCGATTTATAAAAGTGCCGAGCTATGTAAAATAATAAAATATTTTTTATTATAAACTATATATTATATATAATGAATATATTAATTTTACAATAGTTATCTTTAAAATACTACTACTACTAATAATTTATAATTAAATAAAACTGAAAATTACACGTATTTATTCACATTGAAAATATTTTCCATAATAAAAAAATTGTGTTTTATTACTTTACCTTTGCACTTAGTGCCTATTCTAATTTTACCGGAAAGAAAATTATGATCACCTTTCTCATAAAAGATGTTATAAACAATTCAAGCAGAGAAAAATATATTTTATACGTTTTTCATTTTTTTTAAGAAAAACAGACTATATATATATATATATATATATATATATATTAGTGTTGCTCCTAACCTCAAATGCAATACTTGTTTATTTTAGAATTCAAAATAACCAAAACATTGATCAATAGAGAAGTCAAGAACTTCAAGAATTCAAAAAACAAATTGTTGAAGAGAAATAGAGGAGACAAAGAAGATTTGTTATATAGGGTATTGAAATCCTTGATAAATTCAAAATGTTAGGAACTAGAAAAGTTTAAACTTCTTAACAGACACAAAGCTTAAGCCAAATTCAACTATGATAAAAAAGTTCTTACAAATGTTTAAGAGAGACTAATTGTACCCTGCAATAAACCCAAAAGTTAAGAAGAAGAAAAAAATGCATTAAAATTTGAAATCTGTGAGTTCAGTTTTGCTTCCCTCGTTTTGAGATAGCATCTTCAAGCTTGTTAAAAAGTCATAAAATCTAATTATGAAGAACTAAAACGTAAATTTTACATTCCTGGTGGGAAACTTTTTGTTCAAATTCTTTACTTTGAAACACACTAATTATTTTTGCGAGAAAAAATCAGACTCAAATTAAAGGTTAAACAAGAAGATTACACTTACCCATTTGTTGATTTGCCAAGTTAGTATCAGTGCTGATTATTTTGGCTGTCATAAGGAATTGACTTCACATACTTTTTCGCGACACCAAACTCCACACAATTTTGGATTTTTACAGCTCATGTGAACGGAATAATCCAGTAAAATATTTATTATAACTATCATACAGAAAATCTCAACATAACTCTTGAATTTATATATCAAATTTCAAATATTTGAGGCACATAGATTTATGGACTAAATATAAACGACATTTTTATAGTCTTATGTTTCCGGTCTTCATGACATACAGATGCGGTGGTTTCCAATTAGTTCTCCATTTTTCAGAGTGAGTGAGAGAACCTGCAAAAACACTCTGACGATCAAGCTAGTCCGAGTACAATATGCAAGTGAGTTGAGAGAGAAAAATTACCTCAGGCGTTTGGCTATCTTTGGTATTTATACCTTTTGGATGAGTCTCACTTGTTATGGGTGGGTCCAAAAGAGAGTCTAATTGTACTTGAATCATGTTTTATAGATAAACTGACTTAATTATGATTAATCGAGGTTTTACGGAATCTAATTAGATGAGGTGAGTTATTTGACCTTCTCAACCATTCAGCCATGTCGACCTTCTCGACCATATCGATTTTTTCAATTATCCAGTAGTACATATAGTATATAAAAATAATGTAAATTTTATTTTATAATCTAATTTTATAGAATTGTGATAGAATTAAAATTCATTCCTTAATATCTGTGATTCATTAATATCGTGGTTACCTAGTTGGTATGAGAAGGGTTGTATGAGAATCTTTATTCAAAATTATTAACATGAGTCTTATTTCAGTCTAGGACCACCACAATTAATGGTTGGCGGCTTGGACGAAAGGGTAGCTGGTATTTGTATATTCTCTGCATTTTGCAGTACAATCTCTTTACCATGAGATTGAAATATTGGAATAGGCCAACAAGGAAGTTACAAGGAAAAGGATGATTGAACTTAATTTGGAAACTTTGAACATGGATCAGCTTGCAAGAGAAGGAAACTTAGTTGTCATTTCATTAAATGAGAGGAGCAACAAAATAGTTGCAAAGCTAATCGTCTTTCTGCACATTCATTCTTCAATATAAATAAGGGCATTCCTTGAATGTAGTTGGTGTCTGTCACTTTAAGATGAACATCAACTAAGTTGTTCAATGGGTTCTACCATAATTTCAGATCATCCAATGAGTCTTCAATAAAAACTTATATTTGGTCCCTTGCAAATTCATTTCATATTTGAGGTTGTAAATTTATATTTGATATTTGTCGTTTTCCCTTGGCCAACTCAATGTAATAGAAATTGATATATTCTTTACAATTTAGTAGCACAAACATTGATTAATTGACATTTTGTGTATTGAGACTGTGAGGTCATGAGTAAAGTTCGATCACGATCACATGGAAAAATGGTCTTAATGTTGATATCTGAAGTTAATGAAAAAATCTCATTTATTTCTCATAAAGAGGAGAAGACATTAATCATGGAGATTGACTGAAGATTGTAATTAATTTGGGAATATAACTCAAAACAAGACCAGATACAAAAAAAGAATGGGAGGAGAACACTACCCTATATAAGGAAAAGAAGATGACCTGATAAAGGACAACAAACAAGACACGACCATAAATGAGACAAGTGGAAGAACGACAGATAACAACTCACAGTGAGTAATTCCAACTCATATTTTACACTATACTCACTATATTTATGTTCTTACTAACTTGAACGTCGGAGTATATTCTGCAAGTAGAACACCTTCATTTCTTTGGAACCAATTCATGAAGCTCGCAAATATATAATTCGGTGACCATTTCAGAGTTTAATCGATTGAGATGATCTAGTTGAGAAACATCTCTCTTAACTAGGAGTCCAATTCACTCACTTTTTTTTTTCATCCAAATAACTTTACTTTTTTTCCTTCTTTTCTTTCCATTTCCAACCTCACCAAACAAAGTCTTAACTCTTGGACAATCTCTTTAGGTAATGAAATAGCATAGTGTATTTGCAGGCCGTATTGATACCATATAAAGCAAATAAAAGGGACATGTTTTATATGGTCAAATATCTAAGTGGGTAGCGCATAATCTCAATTTTTAACACTTTTAATAAAGATAATTTAATATCCAATTATTCGAACTCATCTCCTGTCATAACTATTATCATGAGACATTTTTCAAATTTTAAATTTATAAATAAATTAATAACAATTAGTTAAAATAAAAAAGGAATCATAATTATCTCAAATCATCAAATAACAGTTTTTTTTTTTTTGCAGATATGAATGTTGCATCCATTAAGAACCAACCCATGAACGTTGGCCTTTCACTGTTTGATTCCATAAAAGATAATATTTTACTTGGCCTCGTCCAACCCGATCTCGTCCTTTTATTTTACCAATTATTTTTTGTTAGCTTAAATAAGAATGAGATCAAAATTTTCGAATAATTAATTTTTATATAATTTTTCACAGTTTTATTTATTTTGTTCACATTCCCCTATTTTAATTTATATTTTTTACGAAATTTATTATAAATTATATTTTGAAAATAATATTACCAAAATGGAAGGATCGTCGCATTCGCAGCAAACAAGCGTGGAATGCAATCTTCAACTTAACTTTTTGGTTTTTTTTTCTCCCAAGTCTCCATCTTGGTAGTCAATTTGTTATTAATTGAAAATAATCTAGTAATTATTTTTAAATCTTAAAAAATAGAAACTAATTTATATTTTTTCATAACTATATATTTAAAAAAGAAGAAGATAAAAAGAAGTTAAATCTTACGAGGAGTTATTTCATTCAAGTGGCTCCTATTTCTGAACTATTTCTTTTCAAATTTTCCCAATTATTTTGAAAATGTGAAATAAATGTTTGAAAAGTATTATTTTTTAAAGGTGCAATTATTTTACGGAAAAAGATTGGAATTGTTTTTGTCATGTCATCTTCTTTCCTTTATATAGGATAATGTTCTCTCCCATTTTCTTTGTATGTGATATTGTTTTGAGTTATATTTAATCTTGCATATATGGTCAATATCCATAATTAACACTCTTATAAGAAATGAGATATTTTTTATTAACTTCATAGATCGACATTAAAATCATTTTACCATATGATCGGATTCGGCCCATGACCTCACAACCCCTTAGTGTCAAGCATAAACTAATGAGACTAATAAGTTCATAATCATTACATTTAGAGATCGTATTTGTTTTCACCTTATTATTGGACTCAGTCCATGACCTCGCAACACTAGTATTATCGTGTTTTTAAAATATTTTTTGGTGTCTCTTCCTTCAATATAGAAAGAAAAAACATACCCAAGCCTTTCACATTTTGTTTGTTGTTTTTAACATTTATTATTTGAAAATTTGAGGTGATTGTTTCACTAGAGGACATATATGTCCATTAAGTGATTGCTATTTGTTGTAGTATGAAATAATGCATGTGACATATTAATCATTGATGCTATAAAATCAGAATCTTATCATAATCCAAACAGCTATCTAACCTTCTTCCCACCAAGCTTTTTTTTTTTTGTCATTAAAAATTTCTTGTATCATATTGCATTTCTTATCATCCTCATTTTTTTTTGGCTGAAAATTATCTTCTATATTTTAGATAATTATTTTCATAAACTCTTAAAAAAATGAAAAGTAAAAAACTAATTTTAATTTATGTGAAAAACAAATCCCTTTTTTGTATAAATATTTGAAAGTAGAATTTAAATAAGAAAACATTAATTTTGCAACTGCCACCGTCGAAGCATTTGGGTCCATTGAAGTTGAATGATCGGTTTATCTTGTTAGAAAATGAAGATTAAGAGGTCACTTTTGATAGCAAGTTGGATTCATTTATCTATTTTTCAAACAGTTAAGACCACTTTCCACTTTCTATCTTTAGATATTTTAGTCAAGAAAAGAACAAAGCTTATCGTTGACGTGGAAAGAGATAACTTACTCAGCCAAATTAATTTTTAATAAAAAAAATATTCAATTTCCTCACTACCATTTATTGACTAATTTGTGTTTCAAAACATGACTTTATAACGAATAAATCCTTACAAATGTGTAATTTTAGTTTTTTAAATTAGGTTCAAATCGTGCTTAATAACACAATTTGAACTTTTTTTTTATTAAACTTATGTTTGCAAATACAACTTTATTTATTTTTAATAAATCATGCTTACGTGTACAATTTATATTTTTGTAAAACTTCTTTTTGTTGTTTCGTTTGTTATGTTTGCAATTGATAGTCTAAATCAAATGAATAGGTTATTGGCGCATAATTTCTTTTAAATGTTTATTTAGGAAATTTGGTCAATAAATTAAAAATTGATATTAACTGAATAAATTTTGAAAAAAAAAACGCAAAAAGAATGTTGTTGCTCAAGTTAAACGAATAAAATTAATGAGAAAAAAAATTATAATGCATGATTTTGCATACGGTAACATTCATTTAGACAAAAAAATAATACCTTTTTTTATTTATTCTTTTTTTTTTCCCTCAAATTTCGTAATATTAATAACAAATTTTAATTTATTAACTAAATTTTATAATTAAACAAACCACATCTGAAAATAAAAGGTGTCAACAACTCATCTATTCCAACATGATAAATGTATACAGAACATAATAAATGAAATAAAAAAAGGAAAAAAAAAACAGAACTCATCCATGCAAACACTAACTGATTTCAAGCACTATGTATATTTTTTTATTTTTTTTTAAAATTTAGTTATTTGAATAAAATAAAAAGTAAAAGGCTGTTTTTAATAAAGTTCCCAGATGTTGAAGATTCTCACACAACCTTTGCTGAGTTTTGTTTGGCATTGAAGTAGTTGGGTTGGAAAGCAGGAAATGGATGGAGAAGAATGAAGAAGAAGAAAAATATGCATAAAAAGCAGAGAAATTTGAGCTTAAGAAGAGTGAATAATGAGGGAGTGAGAGAAAAATGGTGAAGTATTAATAATAACAGTGTTGGTAGAAGGGTTGGATTGGGTCCATTCTAAAATTATTGAAAGAACAAAAAAATGTGAAAGTGATGCAGTGAAGAGGGTTGTGTTGGGGACCATATATTCCACCAAACTATTCAAATATAGCAATCATCGCAATTATTTTGAAACCTTCACTTTAACCCATTTTATACTGTGTTACCTAATTGCTTTCTAACACAATTATCATCACCATTTGGTGTGTATTTTTACACTATGCAACTACTATAATGTTTGCATATTTGGAGGTACTGGGGATTTTATAGCCTCAAATCATGTGCTCATTTTCATTCTTCTACTCCATTTAGATCATCACACATTTGGCATCTCTCCATCTACCTGACTACCATATCCTTTAACATCACACTAAAATTATTATGTTTAGTTTAAATATATTATTTTCACCCTTTTAAATTATTCATCAAGATCACCTGTATAATACAATTAGATTATCTGCAAAATATGACTAAGATGTAATTGAGTCTTTTTTGAACCCTATGCATAGGTCCATAGCACCAAAGATCCAACCAAAAGGTATAAACAAGAGAAACACTCAAGAAACAAAAGTAATAATCAATCAATCTCAACACTTACAGATCATATTCAGATTAACTTGAGCGTCGAAATATCTTAACAGATAACTAGTAAGAACGAAAAGACTAAAAAATTGAGATACCGAAAAACCTAGAGAACAATATAAAAAAGAAACACGTGGAAGACTTCGAACAAATTGAATTATTATTTGAAGGGATAGAAAGGTAAAGATGTACATATATTAATATTAATTTAAAAAAGAAGTAGAATTAGAGAGCACCTGAGATTTGTTTTTATGGTTGAGAAGGCGAAGAATTGTTAAGGAGAATGATAGTGGTGCAATTAGTTTACGCGTATGCCTGTTGAGATTGGTCATATCAGTGGGATCATTCCTAACCTCAAACGTTTAGCTTGATGTGAAAGTGCAGATTGGGGCTCAACCAACCATATCAATATAAATGAATTAACTCAAAAAGTGACATCTTAATATAAATATGAAATTAAATGTATTGTTTAGACATTGAGGTAAGGGTGTTGAAAGAAATAATGAAATACACAAAGGGTAGGAAAGGAAAAGGAACAGGGAGAAATGGTATTTAACATCAACAGCTTTTGCCAAATTGGAAAATGGCCACTCCAACTCACCACCAACCTTCTCCACCTCACACAAAACTCCACACACACTCTCCTATTTCCCTTCATTCACAATTCATTCATCACCACATGCACCAACACACCCTTTTTCTCCCAATTAATGCCTCAATAACACATCCCTTTTCCCTTAATTCATCTAATTAAATCACTTCTATTTCATCACAATACATACACTTTCATTAAATATCAATATTTTAAGTTTATTTACTGTTATTCCCTCAACAAAAATTAAACTTTCACATAATTCATATTAATCGTTTTTCTAACACCCGATAAAAGAGGCCTCTATAAGCCACCCCAAATAAAAATTACAATGAACTCAATAACTTCCACTTCGGGTATCGTAATTATTTACTTCAACTTCTCCTTTGACCCTTTTTATTTAATTTCCAGAATTAAAATTCTTTTTTTTTCTGATCATTTTTATTTAAAATTCCAATAGCTAGAAACGGTGAATCAGAAGCATCCAACATTTACCAGATAGTGTGCATAAACTTTCTAATATCTCCGATTATTAGAATAGACACAAAGGAGTGCAAAATTTACAGCAGATAAAAAAGGATTCTCGGAAGAAAACCCTTCAAAAAATACCTTCACCAAAACTACTGTTAAAAAGGACAAAAAGAAGAAAAAAAAAATCTAGCCTAATAGTAATAATAATAATACCCTAAAAAAAACAAAAAGGCCAATATTAAAAAAAAAAAGGAGGGAAAGTAAAGAACGGAAAAGAGAAAAGAAACCGCGTCCAGGTCTGTAAAAAGTGATCGCGAAAGAGGGGTAAAAGCGGGAGATTGGAAAACCGAAACGGCGCCGCATCAGTGAAGGGAGAACCAAGAGATGAGTTGTTGGCCGAGGCGGCGTTCGGTGAGGGCCACGCGGTCGTCGGAGAGGAGCGGGGAGCGGCAGAGGGGGCAGTTGAACTTGTAGTGGTGGAGCCAGCCGTCGAAGCAGCGGCGGTGGAAGACGTGGCGGCAGGGGAGCATGCGGAGCTGGTCGCCGTCCTGGAAGGCGGCCTGGCACACCACGCAGGGGTGGTCGTGGGCGGCTCCTTCGTGGAAGAAGAATT
This sequence comes from Phaseolus vulgaris, assembly GCF_000499845.2. Lineage (NCBI taxonomy): Eukaryota > Viridiplantae > Streptophyta > Magnoliopsida > Fabales > Fabaceae > Phaseolus > Phaseolus vulgaris. The sequence goes on from NC_023753.2 coordinate 2,712,454, forward strand.
GATTGCTGAGCTTGAGCTGATCGGAGAGCATGATGAGTCCGGCGAGGCCGGATCCGACGGCGGCGAGGAAGCGGTCGTCGACGATCTGGTGGGTGTGGAATCGGGCGAGACCTAGGGATTGCAACAGCGCGAGGAGCATGGAGCGGAGGTAGTTGACGCACATGGCTATCTGCGCCAACACCAGCAGCGGAATCGAACCCGACGACACGTCGTTTAGTTCGCTCTGCAAACCCATGATTCCAATTTCCCAATCAACTCTCCACGATTTAACCAACACAGAGAAACACGATTTTAAGAGCTCGCGGTGTATCGTATCGTGTCGTGTCGTCTTTGTGTGGATTGCAAGAACACAACACCTTCCACCTCTTTTATAAAAACCCTCTCTGATGTGATGTCAGAACTTCACTATTCTAATTCCATTTTATTCCCATATTTACAATTTCATTTAGATAAATAACACAGATTAACTCAACCAACTTGGAACGCAATAAATTAGGTTTCTGAAATTCAAATAATTACACAATTTCTCAACACGTGATTAAAAATTGTAATGTGAGGTTTTACCTTTTTTAGGTTTCTATGCAACACATGATTTGTGTAATTTGATATGGATCTGCGACATTAGAGTCAATGGAAGGTGATGATTTATTTAAAAGGAAGTAAAATGAACACCAAATGAGCATGTGATCTTTATCTCATACATTGAACTAGTTTCGCTTTTGGAACGTCAAAAGCTGGACAGGATCTTTCACAAATATGCAATGCCTTCATCTTCTTCTTCCTCTTTTTTTTCCACATTTTTTTAGCATGCTCTCTATCTAAGTTCAATTAACCACACCTCCAAAACTATTCTACCAATAAAACTTCTAAAACCAAACACGTTTCTTAAAACTTTTAGCCGTGTTGTTTCGGTTAGCTGTGTGAATTTCAGTCAAAGAAGTAAATCGGGGTGTATAGAATCTTTGTTTTCCATTTTATCCCCAAAAACATACTTTATTATTCTTTTACTCGATTACTTTAAGATTGTGTGTCCCCATTTTTTTAATTGTAAAGCAAAGTACCCTCTAACGTTATTTCTGAATTTTTCTGTCTCTTCCTCTAACGTTAACTCGCATACATCATTTTGCTTCTGCTCTAACCTCATCATTCACAATTTGTCGCCTCAATCTCTTCTCATAAAAATAAACCATCATCCATTCCCTTTTCTCAACTAATATTCTTACCTGCTTGCATCCTTTCTTCACTTTCATCTTCATTCTATGAGATCAATTTCATAGATCTAGACTTATTTCTTTAAAACTTTAAATAAAAATATAATTATTCCTTTGGAGATAGCTTCTACATTAATTTCAAAATTACACGCTAATGAGAGTAGTATGTTAAAAACAAAAATATATTAGAATTTAACGTGTAGAGTTTGTGAAAGGCCAAATTATTTGCTCTCTGCTAATAATATTTTTTTTTTGTTTGTCTAAAAGGATAATTATCTTTTGTCAATGGTTGATAATTGTTGATAAATAAGAACATGTATGACGAGAAATAAAAATATTTTAAAGTATTATAAGATTGAATTTGACTAAAAGTCAACTTCTTAATATGATCTAAAATAGATATTTCATTATATATAAGTGAGTGTAAATCTCACTTTATATTTTTTATAAGACTGAATTAGGTTTAACATTAAATTCTTGAACTTGTTAAGCTGATAAGATTATAAATATATAATCTTACTTATGAGTTAAAGAAGTTAAAGAGTATTAAATAAGTTTTTTTATAAAATTAAATTAGATCTAAAGAGTATTTTTTTAGTTGATATTCATGTATGTTATTTTATTCATCATGTAGAAAAAATTAATATTTTTTATACTTTAATTATAGACAAAATCCAGACAGACAACTTTATCCCTACACAATCCTCTGCATCTGCCTTCTTTCTCACTTTCATTTGTAATTTTTGGAAGATGGACACATATTTTCTTAAAATGAAACCGTGCGTGTGCTCTTCATATTTCCTTTCTAATTGTTTCCATTTTTGTTTTGTATTCTTTTCTTTAAAAAAAGGAAAACCGTGTTGCCCCTATGTCTTCCAAAGGAGTTCCTTCAACCGCTAAAGTGTATATTTTAATATTCAATTTATAATTTATTGCAATGCAACAATTAATTTATATATTATAAAGTGAATCTTGATACATTTTTTATGGTTCAAAATAATATTTCCTTATTTTCACATCGCCAACAACTTTTTTTTCCTCTGAAATTACAAAATCAACGAATTGGTATAAAGAGTGTACGAAATAGGAACAGTTTTGATATTTTTTTCTTATAAGATTCTAGCTTGCTACGATTTGATTGGAGAAAAAAGAGGAACGCATTCGCCACAAAGGCACTGCATATAAGTTGTCAACTTCAATCTTTTCTATTATTATTACAAGTAAAAGGAAATTAGACCCCAAAGTGTGGGATGATTAACTAATTAGTAGAGTTTAAATGTGCAATTTAGAAAGCCAAACTCACATAAAGCAGAGATATGAAGATGCTTGGAAGCTTCCCTTCCTTCTTGGACTCCTTTTTGTAGATATTCTTATATGCACAAAATCATGTAATTAATTTTGTAGGGTCATGCTACGGATTGAAAACACAAATTTAATTAATTTGATTCAGATTTTTTATTTTCATTTTAAGATTTAATTTTAATGATTAAATAATATTTATTTATTTTTATATTTTTAACATTTTAACGTTTAATCCAATTTGTCTAATTCTTTTATATAACTCACAAGTTGAAAAAAAAATCATAACCTCCACCTCTTTAAAATCAATTTTCTATTTTTATTTATTTAATAATAATAATTCCAATTCGAATATAGTCACGTTTATATCTCGAATTCCGTATCTTATGTGTCAACCATTTGAAATTAGTTTGTACCAAATTATTTAAGATAACTTATGAATAAGGGAAGTGCAATATTGAAATAATCAGTTTGTAACAAATGATCTTGAACTTATCAGTGTCCAAGTATATTTTTTTTCTCACACATAGAATAGGACTCTTAGAGCATGCAAAGAGCAAAGTATTTGTTTTTTCTTTCCCCACTCAGAATAACATATACTTAACATTGATAAGGATTATAGTACATTTTTTAAGGTTGTCTCTAGTGGAGACCTATTCCTAAATAATGGTAAAGTAAAAACAAATTATCTTTAGAAGAATTTTACAATTCCACTACACTTTGGGTCTTGCTTATGGTCAATTTTCTGAATACAAACATGCATAGCAATATTACACATAAATGTATTTGGTATATAAATGTTTAATTTTTTTTTTAATGTTGTCATATTTAATTCACCTCCATGGAAATCTTGAATTTTTACCACTCTTGTACGATCACTACAAGAAAATCATGAAATAGAAACCAATTTTTAGAGACCAAAATAATTAGTTGCAATAGTAACTAAATTAGAGACCATTTTGGAAACTAAAACAAAAATTGGTTTCTAAATTAGTTTCTATTATTGTTAAATAGTTTTTAAATTGGTCTCTAATTAGCAACCAAGGTTTTAGAGACTAAATTTAGAAACTAAATAATTGGTAGATAAAACATTGGTTGTTAATTAGATACCAATTTAGAAACTATTTAACAATAATAGAAAATAATAGAAACTAATTTAGAAACCAATTTTTGTTTTAGTTTCTAAAATGGTATCTAATTTAGTTACTATTACAACTAATTATTTTGGTTTCTAAAAATTGGTTTTTATTTGATGATTTTCTTGTAGTGGATAGTTTGGAAAAATTTCCTATACTTAATTACAAAAATTCATGTCAGTATATTTTTAATATAATTATTATCTTAAAATAACTCAAAATTTAAGAGATGAACATTATCAACTTAAGATTATCATGGAATTAATAAAATAACTCTCAATCTCTTTAATATCCATTTGATTATCTATCTGTATAGATAAAGGGGTTTAGATAGTACTTGTGACTTGACGTATAATTGTTGACGTGTCGATAATATTTGTTTTGCTTCCTTCAGGGTTTCTTCCTTAAATGTTCACGTTCGGTCGGAAGTGACCTGCAAAAGACACTCCGACACTCAAGTAAGTATTCTTGTCAAGTGTGTTTTTTTTTGTAAATGGTAAAAAACGTACCTTACTCCTCCATAGAGGATTCTATTTATTATAGCATTGGTTTAATTATTAACTTACATGCATCTCGTCCGTTAGTTAATCAGTTTTAGTTGGTTTGTTAAAGATATTTTTCATATATTTCGGGATACGAAATGACTCATTCAATGTCATCATAACTGCTGCTACTTGTTATTTATTGTATACCTTAATGTACTATTTGACTCGGACGGATTGAGTTGACTCGTCGAGTACCGATCAATATAAATTATAAATTATAATATTTTTATATTTTAGTTTTGCATATGGAGAAACCCATTACAATAAAAGTATTAATCTTATATTTTTTTTTAGATATTTTCACAATCCAACCAATGAAAGAAAATTATTACTAAAAATATATATTATATTTTTTTCTAGAAAGATGGAAAATAGAGGCATTAGACACTATAGTAAGTTAAGTTTAGAATATAAAAAGAATTTAATGATTAAAATACTTAAAAACAACATCGTGTTTCTTGTAATTCGAGTAAAAAAATACCATTTATTTTTTATATATAAAAGATTGGAGATAGTAAGATTTAGAAGAAAAAAATATGCAGTTATAGTTTTGGAAAATAAATGAAGATATTGTCCACCAACTTGTGATATGGTGTCCCCAAAGAGCTATATAATAAGCAAGTTGAGAAACATGCTGCACTATGGGTGGTAACGAATATGAATGTAAGGACGTCCATATTCAGTAGAAGATTTCAAATAATGTAGTAACAAATTAACACCAAAGAATTAGATTGTGGTATTTACGATAAAAACCTCTAATTAATTAGGAGTTGTCAGAGACTAATTAATAGCGTTTGTTTATTAATAGTTGTGATAGAAAAATGAAAAGAATCTGTTTGCCAACTTTAATCTTGTGGCGTGTATTAATGTATCTAAGTCCATTAAAGAAGCGGATAATTAAAATATGTTAATTAATTAAGATAAAGCAAGGAATTGATAGCTAAACAAGAGATGGCCAAACGAATATGTCACCAAGATTTGCGACACACAGATTTTTGCGTAATCTGCGCTGGGTCGGTCACTTCTGTTCATACTATAAACATAATAATAATAATAATTATTATTATTATTATGTTAAAAAGAGTTAACTTGCTCTCGAACGGGTATTAGGGTCTGGAGAATGATTGTCTTGTTCCTCTACTCGGTCGGTCGTTAGCTCTCTTAGCTTCATGTTTCACCTTCCTCCTTTCGGTCGTCTGGTAGTACGGGCTGGGATGGTACCTGCAGAAGACACCCCGATGATCAAGTTAGTAAGGGTGACGACACTCGGTTGTGAGAGTACTGTAGATAATGACGTACTTGATTCTTGCTGTGCTATTTACATTACCTTAATAGACATTCGTTGGTATGTCAAATTAGGAGGTTGGTTCCAGTTTAGAGTTACGTTAAACAATTTTTAATTATAGATTAATCATGTTAACTTGGTCAATCCATGACTCGTCGTCATTGATCAATCGACCACGTATTAATACGTGACCTTTTTATTGTAATCGAGTTACCTCCGATCGTACAAGTATAACTTATTATAATTTTTAGAGCTGATAATAAACTGAGAAAACAATGTAATTAAATATTATAGCCAAACATCATATTCATATCAATATTCCGACAGAGACAGTAAAAATGAATTCGGCATAATTAGCAAATGATATAGAGATTTGGAGATTAATCCTCCTCAAATTAGATACCTGTCCTTTTGTCCTTAATTAAACAAATCTTTTACTCGACTATTAAAAACTAATCAAATAATTAACCTAAACTAGATACAAGACTTGTTACATATGAAAAATAACCAACTATAAATAAGGAATTTTAGACGTGAAAAAATACCAGTTACTCATTAATACTAAATAATCTGGTGTAAGAGGGTTTTTATATTTCTTATATAGAATGAAATATGTTTTAATAATTTTAAATGGTGACAAAATTTAAAGATATATCAATTTTCATTAACATACATGATGAAAAAAGTCAAAGTATTACTTATATTTTATACTAAATATTGTTGATCCAAATATTTCTTATCAGCAATTAAGATAATATATACAGGTACAAATTTATTTGTTAACCTTTAATAAAAAGGATAAAACATATATTTTACTATTTCACGTTATCATTAACCAATTCTTACCCAATTTTACTCATAATTGTTTTTAAAGGAACTTCAAATAACTCAATATTTTATAATATTTTATTTTGTCTTTATGTATAATACATAATAATATTTATTAATATATATTAATTGAAAGTTATTTCTTTTGAAAAGATAATTAATTGAATAGTTGATAATTACTAATTTATTTTAATTAAAATAATAGTGTCAATTACATAACATTGAAATAAGTGCATAATGATGAAAATTAAATGACACAAAATAAATAATTTATTATTATTTTTCTTCTAAATTTTTCATCAATTTTATACTATTGAGTTTTTAATAAATAAATAAATAAATCATATGGTTTTCAGTTGCAGCTGAAGGTATGTTATTAATTAACCTTAAACCCTAAATCTAAATAAATCAAATAAAAATAATTAAAATATTTTTATTTTATGGTTTTCAATTGTAGCTTATGATGAAGGTATGTTTAAACAAATCAAGAGTGAAGCGGAGGAATATATATATATATATATATATATATATATATATATATATATATATATATATATATATATATATATATATATATATATATGACAAGAGAATAACTAGTGTTATTTTGAACTTTGTAGAAAAAGAATATATTTAATAGATAGGGTAAAACTAGTAAGTCTAAAAGAAATAAAAATAATAATTACGATGAAAAACTGTAAAGTCAATAGAAAGAAATAGATTGACATACTTGACAAACTAGATGTTAAATTTATTTAAGAAAAAATAACTTGATGCATAAAACAATCTTGAAAAACATGAATGTATATGCATATATATAAATTTTAATAGAAGAAATTATCTAAATATTTCTATAAAGATAATGTCTTAGTTCTAAGAAATTAATAATGTACAATAATAAGTTTTAAGTGAAGAAACATCTTCAAGTAACAAAATGATTAGATTAAATTTTGTATATTAAGATCATGAGTTTGTTTGTAAATGAAAAAGAGGGTGTGAGTGTTTTATCAAACTCATGGTTAATTTTTCAGATGTATGTGTTTAGGGGGTTTATTTTTGGGTTGAGTAGGTATTTTGTAATTCTAACGTTCAACATTGTGAATGTTGAAATGAAGTGTTTTAGGTATTTTATTTTATACAAAGGCAGGAACATCTCTGAAGTAGTTCACATTTATTTATTTTTTTATTACATATAAAAAATATTAACTTTTAATGTATATAAAAATAAAAATAAAATTATTTATAATCATTTTACCATAATTATAGGACATTAACCTTATTTTGTGTTCTTTTAATTAAATTGTATTTATGATTCTTTTTATTTTATAATAATGTGAATGGGGTCTATTAGTAATCGAGATTCATCAATTATTTATATATATTGATGAATAATTTTTTAATAAAGTAATTATGAAAATTTGTTATTGAATGAGACATAAGCAGCAATTTATGGTATGACCTCAAATAAAAGTATGTTTTTATATAATTGGTATTTTAGTGAAGAATCTATCTCAATAATCATCTCCAGTTTGAGATGGTCTTAGAGAAGACATTCACATTATTTTGTATTTTTAAATTGTTAAAGGTATCTTTAACATAATTGAGTTAAATTAAATTAGATTAATAAAAACATAACTGGCCAGAATCCAATCCACGCCGTCCAATGAGATCCGCGTATCTACCGACCACACTTTTAGTGGCTCCAAACAAAGTGTGGGCCACAGACGCTAAGCAACCTCATGTTTGGAGCAATGAGAATGAATGATCGTTGTGTTAACACAACTGTTATGTTTATTTTTTAATTTATTATTAATTACTTTTTATACAAATATTTTATACCAGAGTGAAAATTTCAATTTTTCATTTTAACGTCAATAATATAATTAGCTTCTGAGAAATTATTATATAATACAAGTAGTAATAGTAAATGTTGTTAAATGAATCTTTATTACTTCGAAACTCTACTCTTATTTCTACATTTCTAAATGGGTCTGATTCATAGAATTGTTGTAGATGAACACTATTATTATTAGTCAACTTTAATTATTGTTAAGCTCAAACTTATTCCACTAGTATATTAATGTTTTTACCAAGTGCAGAACCAAGTACTCTTTCTCTTTCATGGTATGTAGTTAAGTTGATTAATTTTTTTTTGTGTTAGTTAATAATCATCCTCCACTGTGGATGTCATTTTTACTCAAATCCATAACTAACCAAAACAAAAAATAGAATTAATAGGATAATAATTTACTACTCTCATGTTTATAAATGTAGGAGATGGGTTAAACGGTCTAATGAGAAATAAATAAAAATAAAAATTGATGGTTAGAAAATAGGAGCTTAGAGGAAGAGGTAATCATGGTTCAATTTGGAGATGATACATTATTTTTTGGAGACTACTATAAAGAATGTTAAAGCAATTCAAACAATTTTAAAATGTTTTGAGTTGACATAGGGACTAAAGATAAATTATTACAAAAGTATATTTGAGACTTTGAGAAGGAAGTTTCAAAAGTGACTTGCTAGCATTTCCTTTCATATATTTGGGGCTACTAATAGGGGTAACAACACTGCAAAAATTGGTTGAGAAGTTGAAGGTGTAGAAGATGAAGACTTTTTCATTTGCTAATAAAATGTGTGCATTATATACCATTTTATAAAGAAGGTTGTATAAAAGAAAGATTCATTGGAAAAGTGAGAGAATGCATGTAAACTAAGGGAGGATGGAGGTTTGGAGATAAAAAATATAAATTTATTTAATGAGGATTTATTGGAAAAATGGCTATGGTATATATATGAGAATGATGACATTTTGTTATGTAGGATGTTGAAATCGAAGTATAGAGACTAGGAAAAAAATAATAATGATGAAGGACAATAATGATCTATTTGGTAGAGATACATAATGAAAGTGAGTAGGAATAAAAACATAAAATCTCGATTTCACAACAACTTAGTAAAGGTAGGTAAATGGATGAAACAATATTAAGTTGTTCAAATTTATGGTTAGCGAGTCAACAAAAACCATTAAAAATAATTTATAGCAAGTTGTTTATGGTTTCAAAACAAAAAGATGAGTTGGTTAGCAATATTTTGATGGAGAATAAAAATGTTTGTATGGAAAGTAAAGACATTATAGAAGTTGAAAAAGGAGATGAATATGGTAGTGGTTAAAGAAGGTGTAGATGATAAGTGATAATGGAAGGGAGAACATGATAATAAATACTCTGTTAAAACTGAATATTTTGTTTTACAAGATAATATGGTGATAATTTAAATAAGTAACCTTTACAAAGCAATTTGATAGGAGAAAATACCACATAAGGTTAAGTTCAACTAATGGCAAGTGGTTAGTATAATAAACTACCATCTAGGGTTGCAAAAATGAAATATTATTCCTTTAACTCATACTTAAACTGTCCTTTTTTATATATTTATCCTAGAATATGTTATAATAGTGCACAAAATTTGGATGACATATTATGATTGGATTGATACGAAGACCATGTTGTTAAAAGAAGTTGAAGCACATGACAACACAAACAAGAGAATTCATGGTGAAAGAAGAGTGTTTGGAGAATTATTTGACAACATTTGTATAGTTGTATAGTGTGTCTAGAGAGAGAAGAATAAGTGTGTTACGGAGAAGGATATGTGTGAAGGGAGGGTTATCTGATAGGTACCTTTTCATTTTTGGGAATGATATAAGATAGACAATAAAATGAATTGCACCATATTTAAGAAAATTGTTTGGAAAATGTTTAAATTTGACTCTAAAAAGTGTAAATCATCACTTGTTGTTTATGAGTTTGTTTTGTTTTGTTTCTTATATATTGAGTATTTTATGTTGAGGATGATATTCTAAAAATAAGAATGTGAGTTGTTATCGATTCTTTTAACATACCTTATTTCATGTTTTTGAGACAAAAAAAAAAGGGAAAAGAACTTGACTAATAGGAATAGGTTAAGTGTTATAATTTCGCTAAAGAAATTTAATAAAATGTGTGCAATTTGAGCCTATAGTATTTATATTGAAAAAAAACCTCACATGAATTTATGATTATATATTGTTAATTTGTTGGTAAAAGGTGATTTTGAGATATGTAATTCTAATGAATCATCAATAAACTCCTATAAGAGATCAAAACACTACTTTTAATCATGTTTGAGTTGGTCATCAAGAAAATATATCTACTATGATACCACTATTGATATTTTTCAAAGAGAGAAACACTAGAAAAATTTAATACCAATAAATCATGAACAAACTCATAAGAGATTATAACATCACCTTCAACCACTTTATAGGTCATCTCCTCATTTATTGTTATTTTTTTTTCATTTTCAATTCATATAAGACTCAAATGTAGACTTAAATTCCTAATGTTAATGGCTTGAGTAAAAATATTCTCTTTGTGATCTTATCCTTATTAAAGGTCAAAATGTCTATACAAAAGCGCTTTCAATATCACAACAATGGAATTTGAGTTCTTTGTTATATTTGTTTCTATCTATGTTCTAGTTATTGTATAGTGTGATGTTTGAATCATGTAACAACTAGTCTATTCAGTTGTAACTATTTTTAATTATTATTTTAATTAACTTTACACTTGAATAAAATATTGTAATGACCGTGATCACTATGAGCACATTAGTATCAAATAAATGAAAAAATGGAGATTATATTTGTTACAACGCTTACCATGCTCAATTTTAACTAGGATAGCATGAACATGTTACTATCAAACAAAATAATTAATTTACTTATTTAGACTTATCTGTATTTAGTGAGTCTCAAAATGCGTAATTAACGTTAATTGGAAAAATTTAAAAATTAAGATCTAACTTAATATTAACAAGGTGAGAAGTGTAGATGTAAAGATTGAATGGAAAGAGATTTAGAAGTTTTGAGTGGTGAGAAGGAAAGGGATAACTTTGATAGGCTTATCTTGTACCAGACACGTCCCATCTAATATGGCTGTCCCAACAAATACACCAATTATTAATTTCAATCACTAAACCAGGCTTCTACATGAATATAACATCATAGTTTTTTTTTTTTTTAAAGTTTAGAACAGTCCAAATTTCATTTGAATTCAAATTCTTTGTCTTCCTAAGTATAAGAACTTGATAAAGAAGATAAAATATAACTCTTATTCTTATATTTTAAATATTATTTGTAAATAAAAAATTTCACATATTTATTGAATATTTGGCCTTTAGATCGAAAGCAACTTAAACTTGTATAGTATTTTTTTTAAATGAATAAACATGTTATTTTACCACAAATCAGAAGTTCGAGTATCACAAACAGTCTAACAGTCTTTCGACTGAAAACAATAGTCACATCAAATCACAGGTTTCGAGCATTAATCCTAATTAAGGATTATGAAACATAGGTAAATATTTATTGGGATTACCTTAATCCTCCTGACCCACCAGACTAGTATAAATAGGAGGGATCCTCATAGTGAAAGGTAATGGTTGTTTGAACTTTTAACTGACCAATTAAATTTACATAATCTAATTTGAGCGTTGAAGTATCCTTGCAGATACCCCCACCCTCTCGAACTTTCAAGAAAGACAGTTAGATTGAAAAAGAGTATGTGAGCACCTCAATAGGGTATACTCGGTCTTGGAATAGTTATAATAACATGTATTTGCAGCCTTAACAATGTTGTAGGATCTTGTAGGACCTTGCATAATACCAAATTGGAGATGGCAATGCTATGGCGTTTGTTAACAAAAAATGAAAAATACATGGCATATCATACGTTGAATGCACCATTAAGAAACTATGATAAGTTGCAAAAATTAGATAGAAAAAAAACGAGTTAAGAAAAATGTATTAGCCTGTTAAAATAACTTTTTGCAGTCTTCAAGGCTAAGAAAACACATTTGAATGGTTGAAGGAAAAAGTTGTTCCGATGATAAAAATGGTAAGGCGTGGCTCCCAAAATATCTTGGTAGTGTATGAATTTTGAAATGGAAAATCTAGTTTAGGTACAACAACCATACCTATCAAAGTTTCTTTAATATTATTATTATTATTTGTTTTGTGCTTGACCGTGACATGCTCTTTGCTTTGGATATATATTGGTTGGTCCTCGCGACTAAAAAAAAAAGTGTTTAGAAGAACTCAAAATCACATTCTACTCTTTAATGGCAAACACTCCCAAATGGAGGAAGGTAAGAATATATAATATTCAATAACTTTTTAAACTTACCTTTCATAAATCCTACATTAACTAAATCTTAAATTTAAATTCTAAACTTTAAATTTCAAGTTAATTTTATAAAATTAAGCTGATTTAAAGTTTACTTCTTAATATATTTTAATTTTTTAACATGTTAATATTATTTAAGTCACTTTATTTTAAAAAAAAATTACAATGAAAGATTAATGTAGTTATAACTTGCATGCATTTCTATGTTAATATCCCAAAACTAGTGAATGCATACAAGTTTGATAATAAGTAGAGAAAGCAATTAGCAATGAGAAGGAGAAGGAAAGGAAGAAATGGTTGCTTTCAAGGTAGGGTGGGAAAGTAGTGAGTTGGCATTAGATTGGATAATATTAAATGAAAAAGATGTAAATAGGTATAAGAATGTGACGACACTTTCTAAGAAGCTTCACCAAAGTGTAATCATGGAAATCCATTAGTCGTGGAACTAGGACACTCCAGAACAATCTTAAAATATTAAGTAGGCACAAAAACATTGGTTTAAAGGGTCCATGTTCATTCATCTTCCGTATCAAAACTTAATAATATTGTGAAATATATGTCTAATTATTATTACATCCTATTCAACTCACATTCTTCATTATTTGAGATATACCTTCACTTAAAAGAATACTAAGATGATGGAAAACTTTCATGCATACTTCTTTTATTGTCTTTTAACATCATATTTTTTTTCTTTTAACATTTAAATCCAATGTGTCCAAAATATAAAATTTTAAAATATTTTTTCTCTCGATTTTTCTTGAAATTTGGGTTGCGACGAAGAAGACAAGGGATTATATCTTTTCACAGAATTAAAAAATAAAGACCACTAAGGATATTTATTTTAATCTTTTAAAGTTTATCATATTTTTTGTTGGTCTCTCCATGAAGAGCCGTGAGAGGTGTATCTTTCGTCGAAACTTCTCCTTTTAATTTGTATTTTCACTTTTGTAGATTTACAAATTCATCCAAGGTTCTATAATTAAAAAACTCAATTATATGTTGAATTATTTGGTTAAGATCATTCATAAATCTTCTTAGAATATATTATAATCTTTCTTCTATTTCACACAATGAAGATGAGTTTTCCTCTTTATAGTATTTTTTTTTCACACTCTAAATTTGCGTGAAAGTTCCCATTTTATTTTTTTACTATCAAATAATTTCATTTTTTTCTCTAATAAATTATTTTCATCATTTTACTTATCCTGCCTTAATTTCTCATAAATATCTATCATAAAGTGCTGCCATCTTTAAATTGTCTCTTTTTCTTAAATTTTTATTTATTATACCTCTTAAGATTTTCTCAAATTATTTTTTTTATTACAATAGTCTCCCAAATCAGAGAGAGTAAACCGTAACACTTTTAACATTTTTATATGTAAAAAGAACCACATGTAACATTATTTATAAAAATATCAGATGTTTGCCTACAATTTTATAAAAAAATTGAAACTTCTGTGTAATTCGAAGTAAATCTTTTGAATTTTATTAATTAATTGATTTTTTTTATAAAAAGACCTACACAACCTTAAGATACTAATTTATATTTTGTTAACTTTATTCACAAAAGTTTTAAAAAAATATATAGTCTATTTGGACTCTATCTCTAAACTATTTAGTTTATCACCATCAACCTTTGAGGAAAAATATCGATGAATAAGATTACTCAAAGTCAGAAGTGTTTTTTTATTTTTATTTTTGTTCATCACTTTGCTATTGTTATCTTCTACTAATATTTCAACTTCAGCTGCACCTGGTCTGTTTTTCTAAAAGCAGTGTTTAAACCCTAAACGTTAAACACAATTGTTTAGTTTTCAAACGTTAATACACACATTTAACCAATGCTAAAATGCGAATATTTTGCAGTAGAAGTGGAATGGATTGAGAGAAGCTTCAAGAAAGAAGCACAAAAAACAATGTTTTCTAGTTGCAGAGTTACTTTCAGAGAAAGATTACAGAGCTCAGAGCTCAAAGATGAATGCATCAAATCAAGTGTGCATGGTTACGAGGCCTCATCTTTTTTCTTGCGCATGCATTCTTCACACCAGCTGCTACAATCATTCTGGTAACGCCTCCACTTTGCAAGACGCGAACTGCATCACAACAACATGCAACTGTCAAACAAACACTTTCCTTCTCAACACCAGAAAAAACTGTCAAACAACCTTTTCAACCAGAATATTAAATTCAGCCGTCTCCCAGATGTTGTCGCTGTTGCGCCGTGCCGGTGCCGACCAGTATGAAGAATTGCTCGTCCTGGAACATGGCAATAATCCAACATCTCCTACACACAGTAACACTATGTTAAATATAAATATCAGTAAACAAACATAAGATATAGGAAAGAAACATACCTCTGGTTGGCACCCTGTAGTTATATGGTTATCACATCGAACACCCCGAAAGAACAGTTCTCCCCCAGAAAAGTCATACCCCAAGCAAATATTCAAGGCCAAATGTGCGTCATCCACATGCAAGTCTGCAACAATATTCTTCATTACATTTCAACAAAACCATGCAAACCTCGTTTCTTCATTAGATCACAACAAAAACATCCACAAAGAGAATAATGATTAAACAAGATTAACAAAAAATACTTGTTACAGATTCCAAGCAAGCAGTGACCTATGTTTCAGAAACTGACCAACTTCTCCATCCCTAGCGAGTCCATGATCAACAACAAAAGCATAGTGAGAGTCCACCGCGGATCCACCAAATTCACCGTAGAAAACTATCAAAAAATAATTCAAATTACACCTATCTCAGTCTCATCTCACTCATAGTTTTCTAATTCATAATCACTAAGAACAATACAAAATTACCTCGAGTTATAGGCTCTATGTATTCTTTCCTAAATCTTTGAAGCATGGGTTCCATACCAAGATCGTGAAGAACAGCTCCATGTTCATGCAATTCATTAGGTCGCATGATTTTGATTTTGAAATCATCGGTCCATCTTAAAAAGTTATCCACCTAAGCAATAATCAGAAATTAATAATAGCATAACATAATACATAATTGAGAGGGAAAGTAACGAAATATGTAATACCTCACGTATCAGCTTTTCACAAAATTTTGGACGAAGCATATCAAATGTGAAAATTCCTGGACAAGGCTCCTCCATTATATTTCTAAAACCTTCTTCTGTATTTTCTTCAATTGCACACAGAAATGATGGTGTGAAAAATTTCTCGGCATTCATATCATATATATCCCAATTCAGACGCTACAAATAAAAGTGAATAACTCGTTAAGATCGAACAGGATTGGAACATAAATGCTACATTTAGAAAATTCTAATGTTAAAATGAAACCTTAAAGAAGATGTTCGATTTACAAATGAATAAAAGTGTTGTTTTCAATGTTAAGAACTTACTGGATAATTCACCATCAACTGTAGCCTGTAGCGTGCCTGTCTTCGAAGCTGTTCTATCCAACGTAGAATAACAAAAGCTTAAAAGATTGAATCACAAAACCAAACCAAAGGCAAAATAAAAAATTAAAAGAAACACATATCCACTGTCGTACTAAGAATAACGTGCTATGAACAAAACAAGGTATGTTTCTTACGTAAGTGTCTTCTTCTTCGGAAGCCATTTTCTTCGGAAACTTTTAGAAGAAGGGAAGGTATAGACGCCAACGTTCTTGTTAAACTTCAATGGGAAGAAGGGAGAGTTAATAAAGAAAAAGATGATAAAGAAAGAGAAAATGGAAATTTTACCAGAAAAAGCAGTGCAGAATTGCTTTGAGTGCGTGTTACAGTGAAGATTTGGAGGATCTAACTGTATATAAAGGAGTGAATGAAGAAGCTAACTAACATAAACATGATCCTAACAATAATAACTAACACTAACAGAAATAACGAATCAGTTATTATACACATTAATTCCACACAAATCATTGCTACAGCTGTGTTTAGTTTAGTCTTTGACTATATATATTTCACACCACTGCATGCATGACAGTATAAGTGCTACAGAAAATAATTACATGAGAAATAAAAGTCAAATATGTTTGCTTTTATTATTTTAATTTAATAAATTATTTTTTGTACAACAAATATCCAATTCTGTTTATGATTTTTTTTGTATTTATTAATTGGTGGTATGCCAAAATTGAAGAAATTTGCAAAATGTTACTCATTCACCTTAACAACATCATTATTGCTGCCAGACCGAAGTCTTGGTTTAATATATGATGGAAAACTCTATTTTGTATATTTTAAATGAGATACGAAAAATTTGTATGTATAATACTTCCTCTTTTTGTTCAGAAAAACATAATCAGCTCATTTTTTAAATGACATAAATAAACTAATTTCATACATAGAAGTAAGATAAATATAGTGTGTGTATATATATATATATATATATATGAGTTAATTAGCTTGTTAGGAGAAATTTTAACCAACTTAGGCTATCAAACTTAACATGAAAGTTTGGTACAAACTAGCTTGTGTAATACTAATGCTTCTTATATATAAAAAAAAGTGGAATTAAACCTTATTCATAGTTTAAACTACCAAAAAAAAAAAGAATTTGGCGATTGTTAAACCACAATAATTTGTTTTCCAATAGATTTTCTTTTATAATTCCGCCTCATCACACAAATTTCTTTTACAATTCCGCCTCATCGCACAAATTTATTTTACAATAAGGATTAATTTTGAATAGTAAAGTTAAAAGGAAGAAAAGTTACCGTGGAATAATCTAAAAATAAATAAAAAATAAACAAATCAATTTTTTTATTTTGTTCCATGTATTGACTTAGATTGTACAATTAAATCTTCGTCTACACAATCTAAATGACTTTCATGTTGTACAATTTAAGAGCTAAAAATACTTTTAATTCGGAAGTCAAAATTGACTTTTGCATTGCCCAATCAAGAATGACATAATGGAAACTTTCATATTTATGGAAGTGTAAAGTCATTTTTAACTTCAAAATTACACAATCCAAAAGTCAATTTTTTCTTAAAAAAACTTTTGAATTGCAATATCTAAAAATTATTGCTGACTTTTGGATCAAAAGTCATTTTTTGGCTTCTGGTTTACACAAATTAAATGGCTTTTAGATTGGGCAATTCAAAACCAAAAAAAGTATAATTCAAAAGTAAAAAATGATAAAAATGGAAACTTTCATATTTATGGAAGTGTCATAGGGAGGTGGAGGAAGACATAGCCTGATTAGAGTTAAGAGGCAATACCCCAAACGAGAAACCAAAAGGAAAAAAAATTAGGAACTTTAGTTCCTTATTATCATTAGCAAATAAAAAAACACTATTTTACACTGTGAAACGAATGCCTATAACTTTCAAATAAAATGTTTCATTTCGTAAAATAAATCCAGAATCTAGAAACAAAAAAGAAGCTCATCAACTATACAATGTGCAAGTGCACGAAGCCGACTATATTTCCCTCTTCAGTAATTCCTGCAATGTGAATGAAGACATGGAATTAGTTTCATGGAAGATGAAAGCATTAACATCAATCTTTGTTGTTCAATATGTTACCTGTTGTGTGACCATAAGCGATAGCCGCTCTCTCTCCTTCTTCTTGCGTTTGCATTCTCCACACCAGCTAGGAAAATCTCTCTGATATTTCTTCAACTCTCTGAAAGCCGAACTGTGACAACAACATGAAGGTTCATGCATAATGTAAATTGACAAGAACTATGCTCATGATTTGCAATCCAAAGTTACAAGGGGACAAGTGTAAGAATTTTGCTGCTTTAGTGAAAAGGGGCCATGGTATGTTAATTTTTTGTAGTAAAAAAAAGTGTAAACACCTTCTACACCAGATGATTAGATTCATCCTATTCCCAGATGTTGTAGATCTTGCGCCATGTCGTTGACGACCAGGATGAAGAACTGCGTGTCCTGGAACATGGGAATAATTGAAGATCTCCTACAAAGATATGTTGGTGTTATTTATTTAACAAAGTAAACGTCTGCATGAAATTTCTATACAAATAACTAATGTAATACTCTTTTGTCAATATCATGTTTCTAATATTTTCGTGATGCTGTTGAATTTCGGTATGAAACATGAACTTGTGGTGAGCATTGTTGTTCTTTCTTTTAAGTTTAAAACAGAATTTAGCTACATGCTGGAGATCAATGTAGTTAAATATAAATTGTTCAGCATAAGTACAATTTCCCATGACAGTAACAAGGTAGTAATCATACCCCTGGTTGGGCATTTGAAAGTACATGTTCTTCACATCGAACACCCTGGAAGAACACTTCTCCGCCAGAAAATTCTTTTCCCAAGCAAATATTTAAGGAGACTTCTGCGTCATCCACATGTAAGCCTGCAAAAATATTGCTCTTTAGTTCAACTAAAACTCTCGGGTGTCAGAAGACTCCTTACCATGCAAAGTGTAGGGGAGGGTCGTTGTATGCATATGCAAAAAGACTATTTTCAAATTTAAACCCTTAACCAACCAAGAGGGTACGTTTAAATTTACTAAAGATAGGCCAAAATTAACCAAAGTATCATTGACAGTTAGAGTGAACAATCTAACCTACTGAGTATTCTCTGTCCATAAACTGAATAACTTCACGCCTATTTAAACAACCTACTATCATGTATATATACTCTTTTACATAACTAATGACAGTTATTTTCCACACATAACTGCCATAATTGTCTTGATGATTAGTTCCTATCATTACTGCTTGCTGAAAAAATCAGCCTTGCTCCCAAGCTGAAAGTTGGAAACTGGTTTTTCCACATTATCCATATCCACTTCAATAACAGTTACTTCTCCATCTTCATTTAGGGCTTCATTATCTCCCAAGATTAGCAATCTTAATTGTTTCTCTGCAAATTGATGTAAGGGATAAAACTTTTCTCCATGCCTAAAGCATAAACCCTTGTTTTTTCTTTTCCATCAATAATTCGGATGTTAAGTGGCACACACCTTTATTGATGTCTGCTGAATTTTGTTGTTCACACTTTATTGTTCTACCCAAGAATGGTACAGATGAAGAAGTTCCTTTGTTTCGGTCAGATTGATTGATATTTGGGTTTGATCCTGAACTGAAGCAATTTTGGGTTCCAATCCACGCTGCAATCCTCACATTTGTAACAATAATAATTGATCCTATATCACCTTGAGGACCATGCAACGACTTTTTGTACAAGAAGATCCCATTCTCGCATGCCAACCTGCACTCCCTGGTCCAAATACAAATGCATTTGTTTCTACCTCTATATTCTGTGCATTAGCTTAAATTCTTGTTTAGGTTGAAAAGTTTGCACCCAGAGCTTATTTTCAGGATGCAACCACCCAAAAAATAACCCAAATATTGTACTTCAGGTAAATTGATTAACTTGTCCTAATTTGGATTTGAACCTAACTTATCTCTATAAAACCAACTTTTAAGATAAGGTTTCCACCTCATCTATAAATTGTATTTTTAGTCATATCACTGGTTAATGTAAATCTAACCCCCACCTTTGAGGTTGCAATTAAGGTAACCAACCTCCAAAGAGGTGGCAAATAAAGTGGGCTTGGACTGATCCCAATTAAGGCAGCTTACAAACAACTTGTGATGGAGAAATTCAAATGCTACTATAAACTCTTCCATCGATCTTTCCTGTTGCAACAACTAGGTCAGTTCTTGAAAAGGTTTTTCATACTATTGCCCCCCCAATCCGTGTCACCATTTGCTGCTTCAACTTCTCCCATGTAAGTCCATCTTCTATTTTCTCTCAATAGATTAAACCAATGGATAATAGAACCCCTCATGCTTAACTGGGCTAATTTAATCTTCACTAATATTCTAAATAAACTTAAGTCTTTTCCTTGTAATCCACCCAATAGGGTCGTCTCCATTGAAAGATGGCAGTTCAACTTTCTTAACTGCCATACAGTACTCATCTATGTCTAAAAATGGTTGAACTTGAACCTAATCCTCTCCCCGGTTCTATGCTAATGATCTGACACTTTTTTCTTCTTCATGATTGCCCATTAATTTTCTCACATCCAACAAAATTTCTCAAAATTTGCCAATTTCTAGTCACGCTGAACCCTACCTTGCAGCCCTTCCAATTTCTCTTTCAATTCAAAAGGTCTAAATATCACAAATGTCATCATCTTTCTTTCCTCTGCTCACAAGAATTCCCTCCTTGTGATCCGGTAGGTCAAACCAAATTGATAGAACAGTAATTCATAGAAGCAATAAAAGACAATATTGAACACTACAGCCATATACATGCTGCCAGAGACAAAAAGTATCCTATCCTATTACACAGATACAGCAATGCACTTGTTTTCCCAGAGACAAAAGTCTCCTACAGAGAGAACTCAGTCCACAAACCAAAAATAACTTGACATACCTGATAGAACTACCAGAAATTATTTTCTTCAGTAAATTTCCATAACTGTCCCTGACAATCAGTTCCTATCACTAAACTTCAGTCATTTAGCAGGGGGGTTTAAAGTTTTCATTCTTGAATTAGGAGGATTATAAAATATTTATTAAAACGAATAAGTATGAATAGAGTTTCATGATAAATTATCACTTAAAAGGCTCTCAGATTAGAAGAATATATAATTTTACCCCCTCAGTCCCACCCCCAAAAAAGATAAGGTATCTTCATTACTACATAAAAAATTATTAGACAAAACAAGGATATAAGACATTGTGGCTAACAATGTAACAAAATTAAATATTTGATACAGTCAGAAAAATCTAAAGCATTTGTTTTCATATCCTTTAGTTATATAGTCAAAAAAGAATCAAAATCTGTAAGATAGGTAAATAAGCGCATATTCCATCAAGGGTATGATTAGAGTAAAATAACACAACTATACATAGACATGCTTGAAACATTAGACTCCATTTAGGTTCAAAAAAGTTATTACAGATTGCATCTACAAAGCAGAGATCAAAGTTGGAGAAACCTACCAAGTTCTACGTCTTTACTGATTCCATATTCAACAACAAAACCGTGGTGAGAGTCCAGCGAGGATCCACCAAATTCACTGTAGAAAACTACAAAAAGAACATTCAAATTGCACAAGTGCATCCACGACATTATATCAGTTTCTTCATCTCAGTCATCATTTTTCAATTTGTTCTCATTAATAAAAATAAACAAAAACCTCGTGATATCGGATGTATGAAATCACTCATAAATTTGTCAAGCATGGTTTCCAGACCAAAATCTTCAAGAACAACACCATGTTTACTCATTGCATTAGGGCGCATGATTCTGAGCTTGGTACCACGAACCCATCTTTCAAAATTATCAACCTAATTAATCAGAAGTTGATAAGAACACGAAACACTAACATAGGATGGATAAAATTATATATGCATGAAAAGGACAGGAAAGGAATGAAATGTGATACCTCAGACATCAGTTTTTTACAAAATTGCGGTTGAAGCATTTCAAATGTATAAATTCCTGCACTAGGTTCAGCCATTATACTTCTAAAACTTGCTTCGGTGTTCTCTTTAATTGCTCTGAGAAATGATGGCCTGAAAAAGTTCTCAGCATCCATAGTATATATCTCCCTATGCAGTGGCTGTAAAAAAAAGTGAATAACCAGTAAGATCGAGCAACATTGGAAGATCATGCTACATACAGAAGGGAGAATTCAAAATTTTCTAATGCTAACATGTCCTCATTCAAAATTCTCACAGACAAGTACCAAATAAAATATGTCTCCTGTTAAAAGTGTAGGATAAATTATTCCATCAGCACCATCTCCCACGATTTCAGAAAGAATCATAAAAGGAAACCATCAAAATACTCAATTTACAAATGAGCAAAACTGCCATTTCATATCTGTTGAAAACTTACTGGATAATTCAATATGATCTTTAGCCTGTACTCCCTCAGCTTTTGAATCTGTTCAATCCAATATAAAATAACAAAAACTCAAAAAGTGTGAACAATAAAACCAATCAGAACAAAATACCAGGAAAAAACAAAAGAAACACATCTCCTCCGCCATACCAAGAATAACTCCATATCCACAAAATAAACAAATAGCATGCTCACTTATCATCACCGTTTTAGGCTAACTAGTAAAATTTGTTATGCCAGAAATCAAATAACACGTGTCATGACATCTTCTAACACAACTCCGGACAGAAATCCATATTATTTAGACTTCTACACTATAGAAAGTTAAGCTTCAGTAAAACCAGCATCTTCAAATCATGCATCGCCATTCAGCAGTCAAAAGTACAGAATCATCCAAATTGTTTGCTGACAATCAAGCGAGCCAAAATAAAGCACAACTCAAATTCCTACTCTCCCGATTTCCAAATAGGAAAAAAAAAACAAAATTTTCTGAAACAAAAACATCAATGCAGGCCAGGCACCAACAAGGCAACACAAACAAACGAGACTTTATTGATCAAGGACAAAATAAAAATGAAATTTTGATTGAAAAAACAAAAAGGGTACCCGTGTGGGGCATTATTATTGTTATAGTGACAGTGACACCCACCCGATTGCGGTCATTCTCAGGAAAATAGCGAAGCAGAATGTTCCTCATATACCGAACCTTAACCTCACGTGAGAGATTGAGTATGTGAGGAGGCAGATACTGCTCCAGTGAGCCGAAGACGTGAGGATTAAACTCGAGTTGAAGGTCCTCATAGTTTTCGGAGTTGTGATCTCGGTTGGGGCTTACGCAGAGCTTATCGGAATTCAAATTCATCACTCTCGCTGTCACGTGTCCATCGGAGGGTCGAGATTGCTGTGGGGCACTGTGCTGGCTCTGCGACATCACGCTCTTTTCACAGTGACATAAAAGGGAATGAATGAAGGAAGAGGACGATGCGTATATATACATTTACATATTGGTAGGTAGAACACAATGACTTGTACTTTTTAAATTTTAAATTTCTTTTTATTTTAAATGTAATTTTTAGAGGTTTGTGGTCAAATTAAAATTTATAAAAATAAAAAATTAATCTCATAATATTGAGATAAAACGAGAATTTTTTCCATAAACCTCGTTAAATTCTGAATTGTTTATTCAGTTATTTGTGATGGTGTGTTCTTTCGTACATTTTTTTCATCAAATAACATCAGAGTCGGGTTTACACTAGAGTTCCAGAGTTCGGATCATCAGAAATTAATATTTTTATAATGTTAATATTATGTATTTATATTTTTTTATTATTATATTAATTGTTTTGTTTTATTTATATATTTATTTATTGTTTTTAGATATCTATAATTTATTACCAAATATACGTTTAAAACTTTACGTTTACCTACTTTTGCAGTTTCAAAGAAATATTTTCCTTTTTTTAATAACTTTTGATATCTTTTGAAAAGTGATATTTTTTTAAAAAAATCTAAATGTTAAATTATTCAAAAATATCAATCAAAATGTTCAATTAATCAATTGTCCAATTTTAATAATCAATAATAATTAAATCATCCGAGTATTGAATTAATTAAATGAATAACAATGAATCCAATGAAAAATTATGTTGGTCTTCTACTCGATCATTAATCCAATCCTGAATTAACCAATCAGTAGTTTTAACTAAAAATCAATTATAAACCCTAAAATGCATAACAAAGGTAATGTAACTTTAATTGCTTGAAATCATTACCTAACTAAACTATTGCAAGTAACACAATGACACAATCAAAGTTATAAACCTTCCACGAGTCTTTGAAAAAACTGATAAAAGTGATTAGAATTCAATTGGACAGAGTTTCACTCTTGGAAATTTCACTGCTGATTTGTAAAAAATAGGCCCATTTTACAAGAAACAGTGGGCTTTTGAAGTGAATCTATTTGACGAATTAATTCATTAATTTGTGGGGGTAAATCAGTTATTCAAATATTTTAATTTTCTGAAAATTTATTGAAAAAGTTTAAATACATGTTTGCATAAACAATATTTTCTATAAATATTTTTCAAAGTCCATTAAGTTGCAAGATTCATCCCATTTTCAAAAAACTCACTCAAATAGAACAAAATGTTGAATTTTTGAATTTATTGAAATTGTTTGGTCAGAAAAATGTCCTAAGATTTTGGTCTTGTGGGCATGCTTCCCTTAATCTTCTGAGAAAGTAAAGAGGCAAGGCACCAAAGGAGAAACCAAAGAAAAAAAAATGAGGAACTCTAGTTCCTTATTATCATAATCATTAGAAATGAAAAACATTAAATTATAACTATTTTCTTCTTTGGTTCATGTAACCCTATGAAATGGATGCCTATTACTTTCAACATAAAGTACATTTCATTTGGTTAAAGATAATCCAGAATTTAGAGACAGTAAAGAAACTCAGCGGTGAGAATCAACTATACAATAAGATTTGCTTCTGCAACTTCACGAGGCCGATTGCATTTCCCTCTTCATTAATTCCTGCAACACCATTCAAGACACAGATTTACAACATTAACAATGACATTAACCTTAGAAGATCCTTCAAGTTCAAGGTGGTTGTTGTTAACTAGTGTTACCTGTTGGGTGGCCATAACTAACAGACGCTCTTTCTCCTTCTTCTTGCGTTTGCATTCTTCACACCAGCTGGAAAAATCTCTCCGATATTTCTTCAACTCTCTAAAAGCCGAACTGCGTGACAACATGAAGGTTTATGCATATGTAATTGACCACAACTATGCTTACAATTTGCAATCTAAAGTCACAAGGGGTATGCTGGATTAATTTCAAAAAGGTTCGGACACTCCTCTTAAATGACTTGTCCGTGTTGGACACATATATCAGATACCGACACTCATAAAACACATATTGATGAAGTGTCTAATTCAGAAAATATTTGTTGGATTTTTTACCATTCTAATACGTTTTAACACAATTCTAAAAAAAAGAAATATATTAATTTTCTAAAAACTCAAACTTATTGTATAAATTTTTATTATGTTTATAAAAATAAGGAACAAATTATTTTGAGCTAGTCATGAAAAACATTTTTCTACTCCAAAAAATAATCTGAAACATACTTGTGCACATAAATCTTTATTGTCAATTTATATAACATATAGATACGTGTCTCCGTCCTACATTTTAGAAATTATACATATTTCCGTGTCCGTGTTGTATCAGTGCCTATGTGGCATAGGTTAATTTCCTTCTACACCAGAGAATTAAATGATGCAAATACCTTCTACACCAGAGAATTAAGTTTATCCGATTCCCAGATGTTGTAGGTCTAGCACCATGCCGGTGACGACCAGGATGAAGAATTGCATGTCCTGGAACATGGTAGTGATCGAAGATCTCCTACATACATATGTTTGGTGTTATTTATTTAACAAAGTAAAGATGTTCATATGAAATTTATAAACTTCTAACTAATGTGATCATTTTTGGTCAATTTCGTGTTCTGATATTGCCAAAACATAATGCTATTCAATCTCAGGAAGAACGATATGAAACGTACAACTCAGATACATGCTGGAGATCAATGTAGTTAAATATAAATAATTCAGCTTAAATAAGAGTAAGGTAGTAAGCAGACCCCTGATTGGATATCTGAATTTACATGTTCATCACATCGAACACCCCGGAAGAACAGTTCTCCGCCAGAAAATTCGCCTCCCAGGCAAATATTTAAGGATACTTCTGAATCGTCCACATGGAAGCCTGAAAAAATATATGCACTTTAGATTTCGTCAAAAGCACATAAAGCTAATTTGTTGGGAGAGAAGTAAACAGAGACAGGCACAACAAAGCATGCAAGATACACTTGCATACTATACAGAACATGTAAGCATCTAAGGTAGGCAATATAAGAGGAGAAAGATCTAGCATAGAATTGAATTCATGAGAGAAAGTATTTAATAGTCATGATTTGGGATGGATTAACGAGTTAGGCAACAAAAGATAATTTTATAGTAAAAGAATTGATACATTTAAGTTCAACACTAGATAAGCCAAAAATGACAGATGTATCAATCATAGTTAGAGTGAACTTGAATTAATTGAATCTCCATAATAAACTAAAGCAAACTTCAGTTATTTTAGATGGAAGATATAGGAGGGTGGGTTGAAGTTTTCGTTTTGAATTAAGAGAGTCACAAAGTATTGTTGAAATGAACAAGGGCTGATTGAAATTTCATGATAAACTATCATTTTTCCTTCCATTCTAAAAAACTGTTGAATTAGAGAATGTATACATGTAATGAAAAATTTACCCTCCAAAACCATTCATCCAAAGAAACCCTTAGGGGGAAGATCAGATACCCTACTACACAGAAAAAGAATACAAAACGGGCATATATGGCACTGAGGCCGAAAAATATAAAAACTGAATATCTCAGTATTTCAAACAATCTGAAAATCTAATCCCTTTTTTTCTTTCTTATCCTTTTTGTGTGGCCTAATAGAAGAATAAAAATCAGCAAGATGAAAGGTAATGTGTATACCATAAAGAGAATTTTCAAGTATATTAATATAAAACTATAAATAGATTTACTTGAAACATTAAACTCCATTAAGGTTCAAAATATCTATTACAGATCCCAGGCAATAGCCTACACACAAAGCAGCGACCTAAATTTTAGAAACCTACCAAGTTCCACATCCCTATTGATTCCATATTCAACAACAAACCCATGATGAGAGTCCAACGAGGATCCACCAATTTCAGAGTAGAAAACTACAAAAAACATCAAATTGCAAAAGTTAGTCCACATTATTAATAGTAGTTTCTTCATCTCAGACATATTTTTGTAATCCATTGTCATTAAGAAAAATAAAAAATAACCTCGAGACAAAGGACGTATGAAATCACTCATCAATCTGTCAAGCATGGCTTCCAGGCCAAAATCATCAAGTACAGCACCATATTGATTCATTATATTAGGTCGCATGATTCTGAACTTGGTAGCATGGACCCATCTTTCAAAATGATCCACCTAAACAATCAGAACTTGATAAGAACATACATTGATCTAGATCGGATAAAATTATATATGCATGAAAGCAAAGTAAAGAAATGTAATACCTCAGATACTAGCATTTCACAGAATCGTGGTTGAAGCATTTCAAATGTATAAATTCCTTTACAAGGTTCTATCATTATACTTCTAAAACTCTCTTCTGTATTTTCTTTAATTGCTCTGAGAAATGATGGTGTGAAAAATTTCTCAGCATCCATACTATATATCTCCCTGTGCAGAGGCTACAGTCAAAAGTGAATAACCAGTAAGATTGAGCATGATCAAAACATACAAAAAGGAGACAGGAAGGATGGCTGTTCTTGTTTCAGAAAATTCAAATGTTAACATGTGCTTTTTTACTGGCATTTCAGTTCTCTGTGGCTGTGATTGAAATTCATGTCCACAAGGGCCCAAGTTCAAATGACGTTAACAGCACGAACACGTGCAGATCCAAATTCTCACAGATAATAGATACCAACCAACTAAAGTTTGTCACCCTAAGTCTAAGAAAAATTATCCCATCAACAGCATATCCCACAATTTCCAAGAGAAACATAAAATGAAACCATCTAAATTTTCAGTTACAAACGAACAAAACCGCCATTTTGACATTCAATAGAAAACTTACTGGATAGTTCAACATGATCCTTTGCCTGTATTCCTTGTGCTTTTGAATCTGTTCAATCCAAGATAGAGTAGTAAAGTCAAAAACTCAAAAGAGTGAACAACAAAACCAAGCCAAAAACAAAAAATACCAGGAAAAAATAAAATAAAAACATCTCCATTATCATACTAAGGATGGGACTCATTTATCATCACCTATTTAGGTTAACAAGTATTTTAATAGAAATGGAAACTTAATAAATTTTCTAAGACAAGTGCAGATAGAAATCTCTATCATGTAGACTTCTACACTTGAGAATAATAAGCTTTCAAAAACCCGCTAACAATACAAGGCAGATGAATCATTTTTCAAGATAGGCACACACAGGCAAGCACTCTCAACCGACAAAAGAGTATGCCAATGAAAGAAAAGATTGACCTTTTTCCTAAGAACTAAGAAGACAAGACTAATAACATAAATGATTAGGAATCACATCTTTGATGAAAGACCAGCTTGTTAAACAAACATGGCCATCTTCACAACATGCACCCGCATTCAGCAATCAAAATATAGAATCATCCAAATTGTGTGCTGCCATTTAAGAAAGACAATATGCAACACAATTCAAATATCTACTTTTCCCAATTTCCATCAAATTTTTCCCAAACCAATCGAGAATGCAGGAAAGACAGCAACAAGGTACCACAAACGAAAGGAGACCCTATTGACCAAGGGCAACATCAAAATGAAATTTTAATTAAAGAAACGACAAAATTCAGCGCTCCCAAACTCCAACACCCATCTGGGCCCTTCATCGCACCGTTATTTTTCAAACACAGTGGAAGTCAACAAAAATTAAAAGTGCAAGAGTCCAAAATTGTAGTGACACCCACCCGAATGCGCTCACTCTCGGGCAAATACCGAAGCAAAATGTTCCTCATGTACTGAACCTTAACCTCGCGTGAGAGGTTGAGCATGTGGGTAGGCAAATACTGCTCCAGAGAGCTAAACACAAGAGGGTTGAACTCCAATTGAAGGTCCTCATAGTTTTCAGACTTGTGATCTCGCTTGGGGCTTATGCAGAGGCTGTCTGAACCTCCCACACCCACGTATACATTGGAAGGACGAGGTTGCTGTGGGGCACTTCGCTCCAAAGAAACATTCTTGTTCTGAGACATGACGGTGTTTAGCAGAGAGGAAGAGAATGAAAGAAGAAAACCCAAAAGGGTGATTGTTGTGTGAATTCAGAGAAAGCGTTGAAGGGGTTCGAGTGTTAGAGTGAGGGTGGTGATGTTCTCACTACCCTTCAATTTCATCGTGTCTCTCTGGTTTTGGTGGGTTTCTGAGCTCAGTGGTTTTTCTATTACGTTATAAGAGAAAAACATTTCAATGTCTCTTTGCAATAATCTTTGCATTTATAGGCTTTACTATTTATTTATTTATTTTCATGAACCTTCTTTTGTATTTTTTTTTAGTCCCTTTTCAAAAAAAATAAAATTTGTTTTAGTTTTTAAATTTGTATTCCTAACACTTTTTATCATATCTGACAAACTACACTGTAAAGTATCTTTAACAAAGCTGTTTATATTGATTAAAGTTATAAAAAAATTGTTTAATCAATGGTATTATTGCAGAAAACGACATATATAGTTGTATATAAACAATATTGTTTTAAATTAGAAAAAATATTTTAAATATTCATAATAAGTTAATTATAATATCTATAAAATTAGAGTGAGTACTAGGTTTAACAACATTACATAGAACATGAACAAGCCATAATAAACATTAACATTTGAGTGAATTTTTATATAAAGTACGTAAACCTAACATTGCAAAATCCATGGAAATAAAATAAATTATATATTTTTGGATATTATTGGTAAATAATGTTCACCCGTGTAAATTTAATTAAAAAATTAATGATTTAAAATTTCAATAAAATAATAAATTTTAAAATTAATGCATAGTAATTGATGAATTGCAACAGGCCAAATACTCATTAATAGCATTGAAATCCAATATGTTTCTTCAAACATTTCAAACTTGTTTTTTAGATATTCATTAATTAATATAGCATGATTTATTAATGAAACAAATATATATATATATATATATATATATATATATATATATTCTTTCCTTTTTATTTCTCTTTTAAGATTTTGACATGATTTGGTTTACACTCTTAAAGTTTTTTCCACACATTAAAACAATATTAACTATGCATTTTTTTAAACTTTTACTAAAATAACTTCACTCTTTCAAATAGAGGATTACTTTGACAATCTAAAGATAAATTAAGAGGAAAAAAATAATATTACATTTAAAAATTAGAACATCAATGAATGTGTATTCAATTTTTAAAAGACTAAAAATGTACTAATGAAAAAAAGTCAAAATAAAATATAATAATATTTTTTTAATTCAGTAAAATACTAAATATAAGTTAATGAAGTTTAGTTCAATTGATTAAATATAATGTCGGTTAATTTCTCTTGTTTGCAAGCAATTTTATTTCAATCTTTAAGTTTTTATTCTATCTTCTCTTTACTTTTGTCATTAAAAATCTCATTTTTTAGAATTTGATTTTGCTCCATGGTATTTGGAAGGCTAAGGTTTATCTATGTTGAATAATTTACCTTACAGTTTATAAGTGTTGAATGTTCTTCTTATTTGAATAAGGAATTTATTGAAAGAGAAAAATTTTAGGTAAGAAAGCTACGAATTCTAAGTAAGGAAGTTATCTTAGGAGGTCATAATGGAGGTAAACTCTAAACTATAGTTTTTTTTTTTTAACGTTTTATTAGAATAATATTATGTTGTAAGTAGAGTTTAGAGTTCTTATTAAATATAAAACATTTGAGTTGAATTTGAAGAATATTTGTTGGAAGTGTATTTAATATTCTCCAATTGCATATAAAATTGGTGTGTTTAGTATTTTATAGTCCAATGTAAAATATGAATAACTCCAGTTTATCTTTATCTATACTTATATTTTTCATTATAACTGTTTGTATTGTACACAAAATTATTCCTATTTTATTTTTATTATTTTGTAATTTTGTGATTTCAGCTGTTAACAAAATAGTTTTTAAGTTTTAAAAAATTATTTTTATTTATTACCACCTATTAGTTGCTAAATGTCCACTACCTTTGGGAGAGTGGAAAAATCTTACAGTAATGGAAAATAAAAAATACCACAAATAGTATAATAAAATAAATGAGGTTAAATTTGAAAATAACACGTGCGAATTTGGTTTTTCTTCTACCTTTCTTCATTTTACAGGAAGATAATATTTACTATTCACATGTATATT
The DNA here is from genome assembly GCF_000499845.2 of Phaseolus vulgaris. NCBI lineage: Eukaryota > Viridiplantae > Streptophyta > Magnoliopsida > Fabales > Fabaceae > Phaseolus > Phaseolus vulgaris. Next base: position 2,743,811 of record NC_023753.2, read on the forward strand.
GAGATCGTTCTCTTTCTCCACAAAACTCTGGATCAAAATAACATATATCCTCTCACTTCTCACTTCTTTGTCCTAAGAGTTTGTTGTTTGTTTTGTTTGGATTGGAAAAAGAATTTGAGGGAGTAAATTTGAAATGATTTAAAAAGAAAGTAAAGTTGTTTTGATTGAAATATCTTATTGTAAAGTTGTGAGGAGATTTTATTGAATTTTGTAAATAATGTGATGGTTATAGAAAAATAATAATAATTTATATTATATTATATATTTAATTATATTTATTTTATTATAATATAAATGTAAATATGAATGAATTAATAATATAAAAATATAATATTTATTTTATATAATAATTATAAATATATATATATATATATTAACCATTTATATATAAACATATATATTCTAAACAGTAAATCTTTGCAAGAGTGTAAAGTAAAAATTCTGAATTGTTATTACCTTGTTTTTTGTTTTTTATTTTTCCGTGCCTTCATTCTTGGAAAAACAAACATGACATAAGAGTTTATTTAGATTGGAGAGAGGATTTGAAGGAGGAAAACCACTCCCCCTTACATTTATAGTAAAATATTAATATTTGTAATAAAAAAATTAAAAATTTTCCTTAATGATAATATAAATAAAATGTAAAATATTCAAATATTTTCAAAATTAAAAAAATTATAAATAATTAAAATATTAATATTTATTAAGGTGTAAGGTGAAGTATGAATATAAAAAAAACATTTTTTTTTAAAAGAATAGATTTGGAGTATCTAAAAGAAATGATAAGAAAGTGAACTTGTTTAAAGTCAGATATATTAGTATAAATTTGAGAAAAGATTTTTTTAAAGTTTGTGAATAATTCAATGACCGTGAAAATATAATTATTATTTATATTATATTATATAATTAATTATATTTATTTTATTATAATATAAATATGAATGAATTAATAATATTAAATATAATATTTATTTTATATAATAATTATAAAATATATATTTTTAACCATTTATATATAAATAAATAAATATATATTTTTTGAACCCTAAACATTTACAAATTTTTTTATTACGAAGAATAAATCTGAATTATTATTACTTCGTTTTTTATTTTTATCTATAATTTCCGTCTGCCAAAAAACATGACATAAGTAACATTAGAAAAGGACTTTTGTGTTTGAAAATATAAAGTTGAAAAGAAAAAGGGAAAGTGGGTTGTTGATATTGCCGCTTGAGAAGTGTCTCACATCACCTACCGCGGAGTGACCGAGAAAACCAAACCAAACGCTTCATCTTTCTTTTTCACATTTTCTCTTTTCACTATAAAACCTTCAAATCACAAACACAACACAACGCAACCTTCACTCTGCATCGATCAATCTCTTCACTCTCAACTTCCATGGCCATGGCTTCTGTAAAGCTCAATACTTTCTCTCCACAGTGGATCGCCCCCACCACCTTCTCTCCTCGCCGAGTCTCTCTCCCGATCCGCGCCTCTTCTTACCAACAAGAACTCGTCCAAACCGCTGTTAGTACCAATACTTTATTTTATCTTCTTCTTTCTTGCCCTTCATCAATTCGCTTCATTTCCAACGTTTTTAAGCTGTAAAGGTTTTAACTTTGCTGTTCTTTCGTACACCCTTTGTGCATGCATATTTTGCTTCTTTTGGTCGTTTGTTTGTTGATTTTGATTAGTTTGATTCATGATTTACTGTGGAATGAAATCTCTCCCTGGGTTTGACTTTTTAGTATTACTTTAGTTTTTGGAAGATGCTTTCGGTTGCTGTTTTTCTGTGTCGATTTGGATTCTAGTTGGTATTTAAAACGACGATTTTCTTGACTCTTTATCATTCACAAGTTTTATTTTTTCTTCTGAACTTGATCCATTCGCATAGGTCAGAATAGATTATCTCCGGTGATATTATCACACTATCACTTCGGGATCTTAACCCTTCAGTGAACGTAATCAATATACTATATTTATTATATAAAGTGTAAGCTTAAAAGAATTAATGATGAGATCGTGAAGCAGGATCGTCTCAATTTTATATTTGTTGAAGATGATTCGTTCCCAGGGATGCATAGCTAGATGTAGATTTCTTTTGATTAGTTATTGATTTCTTTTGATTAGTTATTGGTTTCTTTCTGGGTTGTTGACTGGCTTTCTTGTTTGTTGGTTGTATAGAAATCTATTGCATCTCCTGGGCGTGGAATTCTTGCAATTGATGAATCAAATGCAACATGTGGGAAGCGTTTAGCATCCATTGGATTGGACAATACTGAGGTGAATCGCCAGGCCTACAGGCAACTTCTTCTCACCACACCTGGCCTTGGTGAGTATATTTCTGGTGCCATTCTTTTCGAAGAAACCCTTTACCAGTCAACCACTGATGGAAAGAAATTTGTGGATTGCCTCCGTGATGAGAACATTGTTCCTGGCATCAAAGTTGATAAGGTTTGTTGTTTGAGTTTGTCAATGGTGTCATGTCTTACTGTTTAGATTTAGAAGTTGGCTCGGTGGTTACATTTTTAGATTTGCTATTTTTAGGGTCTGGTCCCTCTGCCGGGGTCAAACAATGAATCATGGTGCCAAGGGTTGGATGGATTGGCTTCTAGATCTGCTGAATACTACAAGCAAGGTGCTCGATTTGCCAAGTGGTAAGTCACTTTTTCTTTGTGAAATTTTCTTAATTGAATGCATTGAAGGTGAGTTTAAAATTGTTTTGATCTACAGGAGGACAGTTGTTAGCATTCCATGTGGTCCTTCTGCATTAGCTGTTAAGGAAGCAGCATGGGGACTTGCACGTTATGCTGCTATCTCTCAGGTATTCTTGCTCCCATAAATCTCTGTTTGCTGAAATTAGCTGATAATAGAGTAATGTACATATATTTGTCATTTATCCTTTGGTCTTGATCACCGTACCCATGTGGGTTTAGTTTTTGTTATGATAACCTGTAATTTTTGTTATTATTTGAACTTTTGTTACTTGATGTTGGTGCACATAAAACTATTTCTTACTGTTTATCTCAAGAAATGCTTTTCCCTCACAATGGACTCATCCCCTGGCTCCACTTGTTCTTCATTGCAGGACAATGGTCTTGTGCCAATCGTAGAGCCTGAAATTCTTCTCGACGGAGACCACCCAATTGAGTGGACATTGGAAGTGGCCGAGAAAGTCTGGTCAGAAGTCTTCTTCTATTTGGCTGAAAACAATGTCCTTTTTGAGGGAATTTTGCTCAAACCTAGCATGGTTACACCGGGGGCTGACCACAAGGAAAAGGCTTCTCCAGAAACCATTGCTAAATATACTCTAACCATGCTTAGAAGAAGAGTTCCTCCTTCAGTTCCTGGAATCATGGTACAGCAACCGGTTCTTTTGTATTATTGCACTTAATAAAGAATTTGAAATTTAGAACTACTAAAGTAAACAGTAAAAATGTTGTTTGTTTTCTCAGTTTTTGTCTGGTGGACAATCTGAAGCGGAAGCCACACTAAATCTGAACGCAATGAACCAAAGCCCCAACCCATGGCATGTTTCTTTCTCATATGCCCGAGCTCTTCAGAATACAGTGCTGAAGACGTGGAAAGGACAGCCTGAGAATGTGGAAGCTGCTCAAAAGTCTCTTTTGGTGCGCGCTAAAGCAAACTCCTTGGCTCAACTTGGAAGATATTCCGCGGAGGGTGAGAGCGAAGAAGCAAAGAAGGGAATGTTTGTCAAGGGCTATACCTACTAAAAGTTTAGGTGTCTTTTTGGCCTTCAGTTGTTTTGTTTTAGCTATTTCTCATTCATCTTGGCAGTGAACGTGAAGGGGACTTAGATGTGTTTTAGTTTTTTTTTTCAATTTCTTGCAAATGAGTTTGAATAAATTGAAGCTAGAAAGAAAGGTTTCCTGGTGAAATGGAGGTTGGGTATTAGGAAAAACCCAAATAGGACAAAAAAACAGAAGAAAACAAGTTTATTACATATTTGCCTAACAGATTTTGTTCTTGGCAGCCCAATATGTGATTGAGACATAACATTGGCATGTTTAATCCGCATTTGTGTGTGCCATATTTTGTAAGCATTTAAAAAATGATAACAATAAGCCACTTCTTTTTCTCATAGTTGCTTTTATTCCTGATGAGCGCGATATGCAATTAATAAACCCTGCTGCTGCACTCGCCTATGAAATCAGTGGGTCAGAGTTATGCATGTATACTTCTGGTTAATTTTAAAATTTCTTTTATTGTCCAAATAAAGTTTTAATCATAACTTGGTCGAAGATTAAGATAAAGTACTAAATATGATTTTATGGTAAGTCTTTTTTTTTATATCTAGAATTGATTCGGGAGAAGTTTGTTGAAGCAAACTTTTTTCCATTCTTTTTTCTCGGATACACAACATTATTATCGAGAAATATACGATAAACCAAAAATTCTTGGGGTATTGAACAAATTAATGAAAGGAAAGAAGAAAAGCACGTTTTCTTTTCATTTCAGCAGAGAAATTTTAATTAAAGGGAAAAAAATCTTTCTATTTTCCTTGCATGTATTTTCATTGGGTCAAACACAGCACTTGGCGTTTGGTTTACCGGCAAAACACATTCCAAAGCACATTCAAAGTCTGGTTCATTTCTTGCAGGGCTCAGTCCTCTCAAAGCAACTAAGAATGTGATAAATTCCAACTTATATTTTCACCACCCAAAACTTATTGATCCTGAACAATCGTTTCAGTTTCCCATTTATTTGACCTATAATTTGTCCAAAACCTGTTACTTGGGATGCAATGTGGTTCGACATATTTAGGATTTTAATAATGTCAAAATTGATAATTACTGTACAAAATTAATGGGTGAATATACTGGGATTCGAGTGTGGCATCATTTCCCGCAGAATGTGAACAACCCCAACCTCAATCCATTTAATGAATGCTATGTACTAATCCCTCCTATTGTATGACCCTGCCACTAACCGTCTATTTTCTCACTGATGTAAAAGCATAAAACTGGAAAAGTATCATCAAGCCTTGATTGACAGTTACTTGCCTCATGCTCACGGATGATCTTTTATCTTGCTTCAATCAAAGAACGAGTATCTTTCAACTTCAAATTCAATCTGGTTGACGGTGGATTTGGGCTTGGTTGCTTTCATGAACAAATTGACTCATTGATCCAGGACTTTATAGTAACAATGGCCCATCAAACCACCATGCTCCCTTTTACCTTGGAATTGAGCATATTAGTATGACCGCTTAATTGTGATCCTTCTTACTTTTCTTAATTAACATTGACAAGTGTTTGATATACTCCCTGCCTGTTTGCTTTCCACCCATCAGCCACTGCAATGCCTCAGCTGCAGCATCTTTTTCTGCACTCTTTTTATTGTTACAAGGTTGACCCATTGTCTGAATTCCATTGAATTCAACTGTAGCCTGAAACTGATTGTTCTTCAATTGTTTAGTCCTGTAGACGGGTGCTGCATATCCTGATCTGGTAAGCAATGTTTGGAGCTGACTTTTAGAATTATCTCCCCCAGGTCCACTCTCAGTCCTTGAAACCAAGGTTGGATTTGAGGCCATCGTAATAGATTTCTTTGGTGGTTTAAGGACCTGGCGACCAAATACAAATCTACCTTCACATAGGTCATTCGATATCAGCAGCCGTACTGCAGATAGGAGATCATGATACCACTGTATGCCCATTCTTGGAAAAAGTAGCTGTCAAATACAAAGTTCAAATTAAAAGTTTAACCGCCATGTTATCAATTCAGACTTGCGACAGGAAAAGCACTAAAACAGAAACATAATGCTAGTTCTATTTTCATCGAGAAGGTAGGAGAATGAAATTAATTTGCACCTACTTTGCTCTGAATGAAGGCATCAAGTTCTCTCCTTATACTCTGGTACAAATCAACAACACTGGGATCCACAAAAAACTCAAGATATCCTCCCAACATTTTTAAGTGATTATCCTGATAGAAAAGGGTTGGATTCAAGTAAAACACAAGACAACTAAAACTAAGACTGCAATTTGAAACTGCGAACATTGCATATAATATATAATAAACACAAGAAACAATAAAAAACCACATCACACTTACAGCATCTCCCTTCAATAAGCTTCCACCAAACAGAAGCACCACTGAATCAGACACAGCTGTTGAGTCACGGAGAAAAACGGAATTCACTTTTATCTTCTCGTTAAAAACAAGCCATGGATATGGAATTTTAGTCTCCCGAGCATTCACTGAGTTCTAGGCAAATGAAATGAATATTCAATTAAAACCGAAAGCCCAAAAAAAAAGGAAAGGCAACATAAAACCTTAATAGAATTATTTAAAATGCTTCACAGCTAGCAGCAAATTATAAAGGTCTGAATGGACTAACCGAATATAGGAGCACTTGACCATCCTCCATTGTTTTCAAAGAGAATGATTTCTCATTATTCTGCAAATGAAATTACATATTTATTTACATTTTCAAAACACAACATACAAATATACAAACGTTCAGGAGGGCATCTATTCCACCAATTTGAGATTCTGATGAGCAAAAGTTCAAATTTTAAAATATAACTGAGTCGAATAAAAGAAATTGTCATCATGTATTATAATTAACTGAACAGAACACGAACTAATTTAAATTATACTTGATTATTTCTCTTCATCTATAATTCAGAAAGAAAATTTAGAACTACAAGTACAAGAAAATATTTTTTTATAAACAAACTATTCTGTTGTAGTACTAGAATAAACTATTAACACAAAAAAAATATAGGCTGATGAAGTCATTAATATATTATGTGTCTTAAAAATAGGACATACCACAACAGAACCAATTCCAGGATATAGACCATAGCAAATAACTGCTCGGATAAGATTTACATCAGAGCTCCATGCATTGCAGCTGGCTGCATTGCTATCAACTAATCCGGTATCCTTGAGCAGGCATATGAACTCTCTCCGAAGAGCATCAATAGCTTTCATGGATTGCAAGGAAAGAAAATTTTTCCAGCAGTATTCATATCCACCCAGGTCCACTTCAGCATCTTTCCAACCTTCATGTGCCCTTACAAGTGCAAGGTGGTCACTATATGCACCACAGAATTGAGATTTTGCAGCCTCTGCAAGCTACAATGAAGAACTTTGAGCATTCAAATAATGAAATTCATTTTAAGACAAGACATCACACAACAAGTTGGAAAATAAATGGGCCACATTACTTATACTGATTGTCATGAAAGTGACCATATCCATTACCAACTTCAAATAAGTCTAATTAACTGAAATAGTACTATCCTAACTAGCTCTTACATTCAGAAAAAAAAGTCAAAAAATATCACATGATATAACTTTGGCAACAAAACAATTTAGAAGTTTTTTATTATTTTTTTAAATAGTGCACAGATAAAAGTCTCTTTCAAGCAGTATACAGAAGGTAAGCTGCAATTCTTTTTTGGAGAAATACTAGGAACACACTTCTTTCAACACTATTATCGGATGAATTTCATGTTGGTACCACTCAGTAGGAAGTGGGACACCACATAATTTAATGGGCCCACAAAAATTTAACCCGATAATAGTATGTTGCCAGGGACTACCAGATAGAAAAACCCCGCTGAAGAAAAGGAGAGTAAGAATGGAAGCTGTTTGGTCTTTTGAGGGGGCATATATCACACCAATGGGCCATGAGCAAACCAATATAAAAGACCACAACATCACCTTTAACGCAAAACCTTGAGGAAATGGGTTTATAGGTATCTTTTTTCTTATATATTACTCAACATTTTCTTTTCTACTGAGTGTGGGACTCAAACTTACACTTGAATTTCTAACAATCTCTCCCTCAAGTAAGTCTTTTACACGTTGGTACACTCTCTACGAGCGAAATTATTTTTAACCATGCATATCTTATTAGTGGCACTTACTCATACCGTTACCATAATGGAAAACCCCTACTAGGAAGACTTTCGATACAAAGACCATTCAATATATTGTACTCGTCCGAGCCAGTCAATCACAAGACGAACTTGACACTAATACCATATTAAGAAAGTGTACTTTAAGCTTAACTCAACCCTACAAGTTGGTTTATAAAGTTAGATTTGCACCCAATATTATAACTTTGTCATATTTCTAGTTAATGTAAAATCTCCAACACATCCCCTCACATTGAGAACATCGAGCATGAGAATAGAGGGAGACTCGATAGAAGGTGGCATAATAGGCCCAACAAACTGGACTAGGATTGACTCTAAATAACTTTGATACCAACTTGGACTATGTAAGAAAATAAAGAATTATTTTATTGATAACAGCCAGACCAATCACATTCCCATAATCTCTATTTGTAATAATCAAAATCTTTTGAAAAAGGAAAATACAATGTTCATGCTAAGAGGGAACACAAGTGCACAAAAGAGTAATACAATTAAACATTAAGTAATCTATAATAAAAACAAATTAGCTTTTCAATTATTAATCAATGATCTAAAACAGAAACAACTCACATCTTTTTTATCCAATGGTGTAAGAAAAGGATCTCTCACGCTAAGCCCAGCAACAACAGTTAATATGGGATCCAGGCAATTGAAAATAGCACCTAATATTAGCATCTTGCCAAGTTTGGGTTCCATGGGAAGCATTGTCAAATAGCGCCCTGTCAATTGAAGAACCAAGTATAAATCTTCATTATTTCAAAGGGACAAAATAAGCTAATTTTTCTAGTACTAGTAAGTGATTAACCAACCTAGAATAGTGAGATTCTCATCCTCATCCAAAGCTCCAATTATTTTTAAATATTCAATTGCATTTTGTACCTATGAAAATGAATAAAACGATTGAAAAAATGACTGGTACAAATTTATATATAAGTAACCAACACAAGAAAAAAGAATAAATGAATTTATTAAATAAAAGAAAAGTACTAGAATTCTGAAGAATAAACCAAATGTATAATTACCGCAAGTATCTCAGGAGATTGCAAAGCCCTGGACAAGAACTCGGATATACTTCCAAGTCTTAAACTTTTAATTTGTAAACAGAGGGATTGCAACGGTGTTCTCAAAATTTCTGGTAATTGATATTCCGCAAATGCATCATACACACATCTAGGATAGAGATGGTAACACTCTCCTGGTTGTACCCGACCTGCTCTTCCTCTTCTCTAGAAAAATATGATTCAGTGGAAAATTCAGCATTTAAGGTCCAATATTTTCATTCATGATTAATAATTAAGGTCGTAATTCACCGGTAGTAAAAATATGTAAATACTTTGCTGTATACTGCATTTTCCGATTATAATCCTGGGGTCTAATTGATTTTCATCTTTAATCTTTAGAAAATGGCACATGACTAGGCCTTACAACACAACAGCAATTTCCAGACAAGGCCATTATAATTGTCAGCAGCAAATGCATTCATTCGCTTAAATGACAAATGCACTCTTGCCTAAAGTTTATAGGAAATATCTTGCATTGTCTCATCAGACATTATCCTTGATATCCTTCAGATAGACTGTGGTGAAATTACCATAAGTTGGTAATTAAATAATGCCCCAAGGATTATGGTACCAAATCCAAGAGAATAAAATGTTAATTTTCAATTGAATAACTTTATTTCTATTTTATACATGCCAATAAAATCATGCCCCCCACCCCCACCAAAAACATTATTCAAAATTGTCCGTAGCCTCTTTTACATGTAAATGATACTATAGTTTCTTTATGCCACTGATGCAGCACAATGAAGGATAAATTATAATTATATTTCAGATTTTGATTACTTTGATGTTATTTTCACATGAGTTATGAACTATTAGGTATTTTAATTATATATAAGGTAATTTCAAGGTACGGATAGAGTTGGGTTTCAGTAAGAAATTATATTATGTGATGATTTATCATTTTATATTATTAGAGTTATCTCTGGTGCTTATTTGTAGGGGCAGCAAGACATTGTTCTTCTAACTCATTTAAAAAGTCAACAGACATGACCTTTTCGTGACAATTTATGCCATATGCAATGGGTGGTAAGGATGCTAGTTACTTAGATTAATTAAAACTCATCTACAAAAGCCCCAAGGAATTAAAATTAAGACATCAGACCAGAAGCACTGTAGGGCTTTGGTCAGGAATCGCAGAATTCCATTAGTCCACCTTAGATTTATATCTTTTCATGACTACCCACATACCGTTCTTCCTGTATTTCAACTTCCAATTTGTCACTAAAACTCTTGGTGCAAGCGATGACCAGTGAGTAAATACAAGATCTTTCAAGCTTCGTAAAATATGTCCAGTGTATATATTTCTTCCCAAAATCATGTTTATTAAAAACTACGAAGAACACACACTCTTCTCTCGATGATGAACACAAGTTCAAGAGCTAAGCCTTAGTCTACAGGAAAAAAATGCAGAGTTGTTATCATAGAATAATTCACATTCCTATCCAGATTACTGCTAACTAGCAACATTTATAGTTTCAATAGCCCAGTGTCCATAACATTCGGCCAACTAAACATGATAAACTATGCAGAAAGCTTTGAAAAAAACCAATATGTATACATTAAGGACAAAGGTGACATAATAAAAAGTGATGTCTAGTAATAACAAACATATTATTGGAGTGATACATTACACACACAATCAACAAAAGTATAAACTTACTTGTTGAGAAGAAACCTTAGAAATCCATGTAGGAAGCAGACAAGGTGTGTTATTCAGAGCATCATATGATGTTTCTTTCGCTTTTCCGCAGTCAAGAACATAAACAACATCATTTATTGTAATACTGGTTTCAGCAATATTTGTTGTAAGCACTATTTTTCTTACTCCAGCTTCAGGTTCTTCAAATATTAATCTCTGCATATTACCTATCCGTTATGTATATCTAAATATTAATCATAAGTGCTAGGGAGATAAAGCATATACAACCTTATTTGATAAAAAACTATGCACAAACATATTGTTAAAACTGTTTTCAGACAACAAATCATTATGCATACAGATTGTATGAAATCAACTACAAATTAGTCATCAACGCACAGAACATTACCTGCTCTGAGCTAGCCATTGAGCCATGACATGTAAGCAACAAAACACGGTTTGGATCTCCCAAGACAGTATGTGTCAGGAGCTTCTCTTTCAGAGAGTTTATATCATCCCATCCAGTCATGAAAACCAAAACAGCACCAGGTCTTTCATTCTCACATATATTGCACAAAATATATTCTATGAGACTAAAACCAATACAGTCAGGATTCCAACATGACAAAGACTCCTGTGTATGTGAGCTGTAATCTTTGAAATCAGCAGCTTTAATTGCATCCTGGTCATACATTTTCAGAAATGAACAAAAATTAAGAAATACTAAACAGGTAAGCAACTACAGTTTTGAATTTATAAAATACCTCTACAGCAGAAGCAATTTGACTTTTCCTCTTTCTTGGGACCTGTCTGTTCATTTTCCACATCTTTTCTTGACCATAATCATCAATTTGATTATAAGGAGTTAATCTGTACCCCGTCATTTCAAGAATGTTCTCCAGAAAATGAGTTTTAACGGGGTATGTGAAGCCCTGTATTAATAAGCATATCCATCCAAACAATAAGAAAAGGGGAAGTCTCTAGTTCTAGGCCTGAAATTATTATTATTTACTGAAAAAATTAGAAATTGAGACTGAAATTATTTCATTTTATATCTATGTACTCAGGTTCATGATCCATTTATCATAGAAATTGCCAGAGATACAACTATCTCCCATCACAAACAAGGAATAACACTCTGTTTCAGCAACGCACCGGAATAAACATAGTTGGAGCCCCATTAAAGTACGAAGAAAAGAGCTCTGCATCTAGGCTAGCACTCATCAAAATTAGTTTCAGTTCTGGTCGACGGGGAAGGAGTTCTTTAAGAATAATAAGCAGAAAATCTGTCACAAAGAAATGAAAGTATATGAATATTTAGAATCGTTCTAAAAGAAAAAGATTCAACAAAGCTCAAAACTATACCTTCATTCATCCCACGCTCATGAATTTCATCCACAATAACATGAGTTACGCCTTTTAACTTTCTATCAGCTAGTAATCTTCTTAATAAAATGCCTGTGGTGCAAAAGAGAAGATGGGTATCTCTCCCTTTCATACCCTCAAGTCGAACTTTATATCCAACCTTTCAAGGAGAGAGAAAGAGCAAGTGTGAGAGCAACCGATTAATGGGGAGAAACACTGCAACTGTAAGAAAACAGAAAAGTAATAGATTGGGATAGTATATTAAAAATAATTGTATTTGGCAGATAAACTTACAGATTCGCCCAATTTCTCTCCCCTCTCACAGGCCACTCTTTCAGAAACTGACATGGCTGAAATGCGTCTTGGCTGTGTGCATATGATATTACAAGCAGCTCCACGAACTGATTCTATCTCAGATTCTAAAATAAATTGTGGAATTTGTGTTGTCTTGCCACAACCTGTTTCGCCTGAAATGATAACTACCTAAAAAATATGTCATTTAATAACAGGCAACCAAGTTATAGAAATAAAATTTTAGAAGATTAAAATTACGACTACAATCTGCGTTTAAATCATATATTTACCAACAAACCAACCTGCATATTTGAATAAAAGTAAAGGGGAACAGAACTTAACCAAGATGCATACTACATTTTGTATTGATTATTATAAAAGCTTTACAGTCACAATTACATCAGTGGTTATGCCAAAAGAGTGTTTCTGGTGACACTGGCGACGGGCATATAAAAGCTGAAAATTTGTGTATCACTTCAAGATTCTTGAGGACCATACAGATTGCTGAGGAAGTATATCTTATCACACCCAACCCAAGTCCCAACTCATACATGATACATCTATAAACCAGAGCAGGTCAAATACCGAGCCTTTTCTGATTATTGATTTGGACATGGCATTCTCATTCATAGATAACTCTGCTAAACTAACCAACCATATGATACAAACAGTCTAATATATAGTTGTCTGATAAATATTAACTTGGAAATAGTCAAATATCAATTGTCTAACTTCTGTATAAAATAACACAGCCTATACATTAATTTTTTTATCATAAAATATTTTCATACAAATGTCAAGTGACAACCCCACCTGACAACCCATCTTTTAAGGGATGATCACTGCTGCTGTTTGCATTGAAATTCAACCAAACCGCCACCATAACCTACTTTCACCTGATATTCAGGTTTTAAAATCTTTACAATAAAAAATTCAACAATGTATTTACGGCGGGTTCTGAATTGCACAATAAAAATTTCAGTTTACATGGCATCACTGGATTAATTTTCTGAACCAACTCACAATCCTCGGTGCATCAGCCAGTCAAACTGGCTAACAGGAATTGACTTGCAACATTATTTTGAGACAAATCCAACATCAACATACAAATGGTATAAAACTAAATTTAAAATGATGTACAATACAACACAACCTTTAATACAATTAATAAGTCAAAAAATTTAACCAATAACAACATTGGTAATAATACAACTATTCAACACACCTGATTCCTTGATGTGACTGATAATATTTCTTCTTTCTTTTTATAAGCTGGGAGACTTCTGCGAAATTCTAGCATTCTAGTTCCTTCAGCAGATTCCTGAAATGAGAAGGTAAGATGTGAAGACCATTCAAGCCAACTTTGTTTTGTCTCGACGGTTTCTAAAACTCATTGGATATATATTTCAAAATATTGAAAAGAGATTCAGGGAAAACAATCAACACACATAACTAATAACAAGTATCTGTAACATAACAGGTAATGTGGACAGACTGTAATGACCACAAGAAGAACCACTTTTTTTCTTTTCAACTCATTATAAAAGAAGTTAGTATGAATATCAACTAACAATAAGCATCAGATTGATCTATGGTCATTGTCAATGGAGGGAAGATATCATCCCAAAACTGTGACTAATGAGAAACCTATGTTGCATAGATATGGGGTCATGTTAAGCCAAACTGAAGCTGAAGCTACAGTATGTTGCTGCGAGGTGGACGGGTGTTTAATCCTGTGTGGATGAAATTCCAAACATATACTTAGGGCATGATTGGGAAAGATTATTAGGAGAGATTTCAGCTGTTTTTGAGATTTAAAAAAAAAACTGTTTCTATTAATCTAAAGAATTATAATTTATAATTATTTTCTGAAGGGTTTTTTCCCCTTTCAGCTTCATACATAATTTTTTTCTTAGGAAAAAGCTGTTTTTTTTGTATAATCCAAACAAAATTAATTGTCTTAAAACAACATTAGAAAACTTACCTAAACCAAATTGGTCATGATCAATTATAACAATCATCAATTATCAAAATAATTTAATTTTAGCAGTTTTTTCTCCCAAACAGACCCTTGTGTTTTTTATGAATATTCTATTCTGTAAGTGTCAGGTTTCCCCTACTCCTACCATCTCCCTAACCTCCCTTTCCTGACAGGTTTTAAACATCATCATAGCATTATCATTGTATTTTCTACCTACTAGGTATTTTAAGAGAAATAGTAACTCACTTAGTTCATGACTATTCTATCTTTTTTAAAAGACTACCAGCATGCCATGACAAGCATATGATATCATTTTCCACTCATCACAATTCCATGCTTTTGGATTAATTATATACACTATAAAATTGCAATGAACTTATTCATAGACTCCTTTAGACAAAAAATAAATGGCAACAAAATCTATGTCCTTGCTTGAATCTCAGTGCTATCAATTTAGCTCATAATCAAGTCCTTCATGCAAGAACAAAGCATATGGAACTTGATGTTTTCTTTGTTAGAGAGAAAGCTGTTGACAAGCACTTAGCGGTTCAACATGTTCCCAGCCAGATCAGTGGGCAGGTCTTCTTACTAACCATTCTCTTCTACTAGGATTTCTTTACTTCAGGCCAGACGCTCCCTACAGTTTCTTAACCTCATCGAGTTTGTGGGGGTGGGTGTAACTCACTTTGTAATCAATTAGTTAGTCATAGTTTGTTAGTTACGGTTTGTCTTTATCTATGATTAGGCTCTTCATTGTTAGTGCCAGTTAGAGCAACTGTTTTGGTTAGACTATTACAACTGACTTGTAACAGAACTGTAAACACAGATCTCTGTAAACAGTTTGTGGGTTCAATATTCATTCAATTCAGAATAAACAGCCAAATGCAGATAAAGGAATAAACTATAAAATGCACATAAATTTTATGACAGAACATGAAAACATGCCACTATTTTCTATTTGAGAGAAGGTAACCTGCCAAGCTTGCTGCTGATCACGCATTTGTAAGCTCCTCTGCCAAACAATTTTCTCCATAACAGCCTTACTTGATGCTAGTGGCTCAGGTTGCTCAAAAAGCCCCTCATCCATACCAATACTGCCATTACTACTTGATCTTGCAGATGACAAATCCAAACAGCTTTTATTCATCCTGGCTTTTTGGCTAAGATATTCCTCAAAATGTGCCTTTACACGGGTAAATGTGGTGATAGACAAGCTCACCTGTCAATTACTGAAAGCTTCACTAAGGTGTATCTATTGACAAGTAAATTTTCCATTGATAACAGGATTCAAATACAGTCTATAGACAAACAAATAAAAAGAAAGACATTTGAACTCAGCAAAGGCCAAAGGGAAAAGTAAAGAGCAAATGATTGAATACATACCTCCCTCTGAGGCTTCCGATCGTCCAAATCATATCTGTAATTTGGAAGTGGGACCTTACTGAAGACAACAACCTTAGCATACATATGGCTGCCAAAAACTAATGCAATTGAAAATCCCCACAATATAGACCTACTCCTCACTTAAAACAATAGCACCGAGGTAGTGAAAAAATAATAGAAGAATCACCTATACAACCCCATTCTGCTTGCAACAACTGCTATTCGCTCAAAATCACGCCTATCCCTTTTCTCCCTCGAGATTAACTCTTGCTTACTCTTGTCATTTAAGAGCATGGTAAATTTCCGCTTCCACTCGTCAGTGTTGTCATTAAGCGAAGCATTCGGATAAGCAAATTTGGAAGCACGCTAGCAAACCAAAAGAACACAGATACCACATTCACAACATGTAGACTTACACTTCGAACAACAAGAGAAAATGCAAGACGTTAAAAAAACAAAATAACTCACCGCTAGTGAGGGAGGTTCGAATTCACGATCGGAGCCTTCCTCCGAAACGGTGTCGTCATAAGCAGAAACGAAGCGCGAACGTGCCTTATCGGGAACTGGCTCCGTCGACGGCGGTTGCAGAGTAGTAATGGTGTGTGTAGGGTTTTCGTGGGGTTTGGCGCGAACCGGAGAGGGTGAGTTGTTGAAATTGGCGACGGAGCGCAAACGGTGGTGCGGCGGAATGTAAACGGAGCCATAGGAGGACGGCGTTCGGCGGTCCTTCATGGCCGGAAACGGAAGGGGAACGGAGGGTTTTAGGGTTTTGGGAATGCACGAAGGTTGCGTAAGCGAGAGCATGCACGTTATTTCCTTAGGGTCACTGCTTCTTTCTTTGGTTGTTCTCCACTCCACTCGTTTTCTTCAGCCTTACTTGTGTTCCGTTATGTGTGCAATGACTCACTGAAAAGCAGATTATGGTGGTGAGATCTATCGTCCACGCTCCCAACGGCGCGTGCATGCTGGGATCATAACTTTTAATTTAATTTAGAGGTGAGTTGACTCGTTTTAACTCGTCCAAACCAAAATTCGGTACTGTAATATATGCGTTGACTCCTTAACTATCGGCTTCGTGAACCAACATGTTCAACATGCATATATTATATATTATTTTAAACATAACAATTATTTATTGCAAAAATTAAAATATCTTTTTTGGTGTATTAGTATTAAACTTCTCATAAGAACAACAAGTAACATCACCTGAACTCAAAATCCTGCAAAAAAAAATGGTTAACGAGATTAAAGATGTTTCTCACTAAGGTCAAAGATGGTGTAGTTTCTATATTTCTTGAATTTTAGATTATATGTTAAGTTTTATGGAGTTATACATATTATAGAAAAAAAAAACTCAAAAAATTGGGTTTACTAATATCTGACACTTGAATGTGATTTTGCATTTATTTATGTTGTGTTTTCTACTGTGATTAATGTTTCTTATATGCTTATTTATCTTAATTACAGTGAAAAAATCAGGTTTATGATTACTTATATTTTTCGTAAAAAAAATGTGTGTCATGATAAGTTAACTAATTTAGAATTTATTCACAGATAATCATTTAATTGGTATAATCTATCTATGTATCGTTTTTGTTAACATATATATTTTAGTTTAGTTCTTTTATGTTTTTGTAATTTTTTTTAATAATACTTTTTTTATGTGATGACAGATATTATTACTAGAGTTGTCAGACTAAATGAGATGTCAAGTTTAATACATAATTTTTTTTATAAAAAAAATAGAAAAAAAAACTTCCTCATTAAAGAGATACATGATCTCCAAGGAAAAGTGAGGTATATAGAAGGATTCCATTTTGTTGAAACTTTACTAGGAATCCTTGTTTTTTATTGAACAACAAGATTAATCACAATCTCCTTAAAGAAATTAAAAATACTAAATGGACCTATATATAAATTATTTTCTTCTTTAAGTTTTTAAGAAGAAGGTTGTTTTTTATTATTCTTTCTCTTAAATGCTTGATTATTACATATAATATAAAGGACAGTGGTCTTTAATTTCGAATGATGTAGAAGACGTTGAATTTCTTTTTATTTCATTGGATGTTTATATAATGTTTAAAAAAATATCGTCATCACTTAAATAGTTGAAAATGTCACGTAAATTTCAATTTATTTTTATTATTTTCTAAAATTTAAAATATTTATATTTTGATGTGTAGAGTAGTGAACAAACCTATGAGTCACTATTGATCAGACATACAACAGTTATTTAGCTACATAAACTTTTTATTTTGGTTCAATTACTCTACAGCCATTCCCACAGTTTGTTTTATCTTTTTTCGTTAGAAAAAATTAATAAAATAAAACAAGATATTTTAGTAGTGTTTCAATCTTTATACAATAAACACCTAACTTAATAAAACATAAGAGCATATCATGCTTTAGGTATAACCAAGTTTTAAGTTGTGTCATTTGGAATATTTATTCTGCATAAACTTTCACTTGCTTAAATATAACTTTATTCTTGTGGTCTCATATACTCCTCACAATGATTTTACGTGAAATTCAAAGGAACCAAATGAAAATTCTCAAAATGGTATTTCAAATCATTGTGTTGGACACACAAGATGTCAATCCACCTGAAGCAATAGTTCCAAACCTGATACATTATTTTACACTCCAAGAACACATGTTGGTTTGATTCTTCCCATACATGACAAAGAGCACAATTGAAACTACTAATCATGACCCCTCTCTTAATCAAGTTCACTCTTATTGGTAATCTATCGGGTATAACCTTCAAGTCATAGTACATTTGACAATGCCTTTGACATCAATAAATGTTTATATATATATATATATATATATATAACTTACATGATAAAATTGTTAATTTTTATTGTAACTTCTTTATAAATATCACTTAAAAATGGTTTCTAAAACGGGTTGTCATGGTAGTTTGGTGTTGTCTTTAGAAGAAAAGTCATTCAAAGTAAACATAAAAATTAACATGCAATTTTTTTTCTTGATGGTAACGGGCCTCACTTCCAAATCCGTTTTCTTTTAATTAACAAGTTGAAAGCGTAATATGATTTCGTATACGGGCCTTTTATTCAACTTCCATTATTGGGCCTAATCAATATCCATTTTAATTTAATCTCCTCCACCAAGGATAAAAAAAAAGTTTTTCACTTACTCTTCGGAACAAAAAAAATAAAAATAAAAATATATATATACACACGTATTATTTATAAATATTAAAGCATATGATATTTTATAAAAAAAAAATTGTATTTTTCAGTTAAACTTGCTTCGCATTATAAATCAATATGATTGTTTATACAAGATCATTAATTACCTTTTAACTATATTATTAATGTGAAGCAAGTTATCGAATTTGTTAATAATTAATATTCAATAATAATATTGAAGATACTAAATCCTATATATATAAATATTTTATGATATATAAGTGAATATAAATCTATTTTTTATAAATCGGATTTTATAAAATTAAGTTAAAATCTATATTTAATGGATATTATACAATAAATAAGTGCATATATTAGAAAGAGAATAACTCAAAATAACAAAAATTATGAGACCTAACACAATTTAGGAATATGTTGGTAGAATATGACGAAGCCATGGAGAATGATATAAATAATCACAGTGTAGGTTGAAATGTATAAAATGGAAAACTGCATTTGATTTAAGTTTTAAAGGTACCACTCCACTTTAAGAGAATTTTTATCATGATACAACAAGTTACAGGGTTGTAAAGTTACGAGAGCCAGCTATTTTTCTATATATATATATTTTTTCAATTACTATTTTAATAACTTTTTCAAAATAAAGTAAGCAAAAAGAAAGTGTTTAGTACGGATTAATTTGGAAAAAATAGGCACGAGAAAAGATAAAATAATATTTAATGAAATATATTTTCTAGCAGAACCAAAAGGGAAACTAATTATTTAAATTTATTTAATATAAATTGCTTCTTTAAAAAAATAAAGAAGCGAAACGAAAAAAAAAAAACTAGTCGTAACTGTTTCCATTTTTCATCTTGAAAAATAATTAATTTGAAATTTTAAAAATAAAATAAAATGATTAAATAATTATCAGATAAGATTTTTTTTTTTTAAATGTTGGACCATAATATATACAAATCAACATAACAAAGATGTAAATTTTACGTTAGATGAGTGTTCATTTTCAAAAAAAAAAAAAACAACTTAGAAATTAATATATCAGATAGAAACTTTAAAATAACACAAATTGTAGGGAAGATGGTAAAGAACTTTGACTTAAGTGATTTGAATATATGTGAAATCAGAAGAAGCTTTATAAAATTCTTAGTAAGAAGAATAAACCAATAGAAGAGTAAAACAATTTTTTAAAGGTAAATTAAACCAGGGAAAAAACTACAAGAAAATCAAACAATGATTTATCCACATAGTAAACCAATTTATCCAGTAAGAAAAATAATTTCAGCATATATAAAAATCTATAATAAAAATGTACATCTGATATTCACCAATCATTTTTCAATTTTATCTTTAATTATACTTAAAAAAATCATTTTAATAGTTAACCTTCTATCATATATTTCACTCTCTCAATCATATGCGAGAAGATGATCACAAAAATACTCAAAAAAAAAATATATAACCCACGATAACCACATAAAAAAATTAAATAGAAAAAAAAATAAGTTGAAAAGTAATTAAACAATTGTAACTACAATTTCAAACTCGATTTTAAGAGAAATTGTATATACTTATATATAAAGAGTATTTCTTTAAATAGTCATTTTTGGTTTACACAATTTTTTTCTGATTCTATACTTATTTAATATTTCTCATTTTATTTGTATAACGAAGTATTATGTCATTTCATATCAATTACTTAAAAAATAAATTATTTTTTAATTTTTTAAATTAATATTAATGGACAGTTTTTATATGCAAATTAATTTCTTATTTTAAAACGTAAAAATAAAAGAAAGAACATACTCTTACGTTTTCATACAAAATCTCACATATAAAATAAAATAATCTTAATTTACAATCACTCTTTCCACTCCATTTTGAACAACTCTATTATTTGGTAAAACCATTATTCTTTTGTATTTACTATCAAGTGCATCATAATCTTAACGTGAACATCATTACACTCTCCAGTATCAAAACTATGGAAGAAGAAAAAATTTTATGGTAATAATAATTTCTTAATTTACGTTTTTAAAGGAAACTCAAACCAGAAGAAGAAAAAATATGTTGATTTATCATCTTTCTTTTACATATTATTTTTTCTTTTCAACTTCAACTCATCCAAAATTATTTCAGTATATTTATTAAATTTCTATATTAATAGAAATTGAGTAGAAAAGAAAAAATAAATAAGATAAGATGATAGAAAATGCCAACAAGTGACATCATACGTGTTTCCCTCTATTCCTTATAAAACCTTAACAGAAACATTATTTTCTGAAAGATATATGATGTCCAGAAAAAAAAAAAGATATTATGAAAGATATTTGAGAAAAGAACAATGGAGTTAAGATAAAACAATAGGTGGGCAGCATGAGCTAAGTGTGACAGACTTTAAAATGGGGTTGTTGGGTTAAAAAATAACAAGTTTGAGAAGGAAGTGAATATAGAAGACAGGGATAATCACAGTAGGGACTTCTTGCATGTGACTGTGACAATTATATATATACTGAAACGTCAAGCCTCATTGACCCTATATTTTATAGCACTTCATTTCTTTCCCTAGGCTACCCACTGCAATATTACATTAAATTAATCTTACCATCTTTTTAAATAACTTCCCAGATCAACCCCATTTTCATCTCTACTGCCTCACTCTTAAGAACCAAATCCCCTTACTTAAAAAAAGTTAAATACCTTTAGTTGCACATTAATATAGTCTCACATTATTTAGAAATCGGTCAATATAGTCTCACATCGTTCAGGAGTTGAGACTAAAGACATTTTATATACTATCTCCTCTCTCAATCCACCAAGATGTTTTTTAACGATAAAATTGAGACGGATAACCAACCTCCAAAGTGAATAATATCTTACTTGAGTCGGAACAAAAATTATTTTCAATAGTTTTAAAAGTATCCAGAAAGTTTTTACGTAAAAATATAACAATATTTAATCCTAATAAATTGAAAGAGAAAAAAAATAACATATAGCTACCACCTCATGATGTAAACAAACAACACTTGTGTAATATTTTTTTTTTGCTGGTTTTTTCTTTATTAATTTTTAGAAAATAATGGAAGCAATATTGAAATGAGACATTGATTTAGTTGTCGGGGCATGCTTTTAGGATTAGGTAAATAATTTGGGGAAAATAATGGAATCTGACCCAGTTGAGTCTGGGACAGGCTGGGTAGGGATCTCTCTGCCCCCTTTTAGCCACCCTAATTCTTCATCACAAAACATCTGTTGATTTTTGTAATAAATATCTTAAAGTCACATACTTGAACTAAAAAAAATGTGTGACTGTGGAACTGAGGGAGAAAGTAAAGTAGATTGAGGTGAGTGGTTTGTTGTTGTGTTATTGTTTGAAGGTGGGATTAAAAAGAGAAGCAAATGTTGTGTTGTGGTGTTATGAGTTGAATGAGTAAAAGGGTTTTGAAGGAGAAGGGCCACAGTGGTGGTGGCATGGGAACACTTTGGGCACATTCACACAAGTTTGTAAAAGTGACACACTGTAGTGTTTGAGTTTGAGGTAGTGAGTGACTTCTTGTCTTCCCCTGCTGTTCCAGATGTTTCTTCTTTCGGACATCTGAATATTAAGAAATGAACTTTAAGTTTAACTCAATCTATGTAAAGATGAGAAGTGAGTAAGGTAGGACAATACTATATCTGAATATTACAAGTAATAAGATGTTTGTATTCTCTTATAGAATGGTGTTGAAGGAGTTTATTGTGCAGATTGTTGGCACCGCCAAGTTTGAAGAGATTGTTATGTGAAGATATGATTCATTAGAAGCATGAAATTGACATGTGGAGCCCTTTATGGTGATGGTTGATTAGTTATTTATGTTGAACAATTAGTAATGATATTCTCCCAGCTACATTATTCTAACATAACATTCATTTCTACCCACATAGGAGCTGTATATTTGTTTCTGTCTGCTCCCTTCCAACAATTCATACCAACATACACCATTTTCGCTATAAATAATTTACTTCTAAGGCTTCACATTTTGGCTCCACTTCGTTTCTTCTTCCATGCAAAACTAAAATCGCTATCTCCCATTTCTCAAAGATTCTGGCACAGGAATTTCTGTTTAATATATTCCTTTCAATACGCTGTGATCGATATAAATTAATCAACAATTATGCAGGTTGCTGTTTTCTAAACTTACAACATAATATTTTAAATGTTGCTTTTGGCAATCTAATTCACAAATTGTAAGTGTGTTAGAAAAATCTAAATTATACTAAATACAACTACTGTATATATCATTAATTTTATCTTAATTATTGTCTAATTAATTAACTCATAACAAACCTAATATATACCTCCTCTATTCATTATTCTCCATATAATAATTAATATATACACATCACAGAAAAAAGGTTCCTCAAAATAATATAATATATGATATATTAAAGTTTAAATTTATCAGAGCTTGCTACTTTAGCATACAATGCCATTTACTTTTATACCAAATAAGACCATAGTAGTTTTCATCACACATAACTGAATTAATTATTTAAGCAACCAAACAAAAATAAAAAATAATATATATATATATATATATATATATATATATATTCCCTTCAAAAAACTTGTTTATAAAACGTGGTATATTCTTCAACTAGTTCAACTATATATACATTTTCCCTTCAAAAAAATATTTCTTAATAAGATGTTATTTCTTCCTACGGAAGTAAAATTATTTTTAAAACAAATAATGGGAAGATATCAAATCGTCGAGTAAATAACACTAGCTATTACATGATTAATAATTGTTTATGAAATATATATTTTATTAATAATATAATTAAATATTACATAAATTGTTATTTAAAATAAATGAAAATTAATTAACTGATTTATGTTTACAAATTTTAACAAGTATGTAAATTTTGGTGTGTAAAAAATGAATGTAGAGATCTTTTGAAAATAAGTGAGAAAAAAAAATTCAAGCTAAAATTAAATCTTGAATGTAAATTATTTAAAAGTTTTCAAATGGTACAATAGTTAATACAAATGGTCTCTCTTTATTTGAATATATATCTTAAATTTTATTTTTCATTAACTAAATATTAACCCACACTCCATCTTAAAAAAAAGGATACACATGTGATTGATATCTTATGAAACCTTTTTTAGTTAAATTTAGCTTACATCCACATGACATTTAACTTTGTTTTTCTAAAATGGTGGACACATCTTGTTGTGCAATTGTTAAAATTTAAGTTTAGTACATGTGTTCAATAAAATTGTTTTCTTAATGCCATTATATTTTGAACTTTTTATAATTGAGTTGTGTAAGGATATTATTTTTACAAGTATTCAATAAGATTTGTACTAAAATACTCTTTTTAATATTTCTTCTTTGTCTCTTATAATTAGTCTTGTTTTTGTCTCTTTGAGTTATTTATTCTAGACTTTTAGGTGTGAGCACGGATGTACATGCAAGAAAGTACTAAATGTTCAAATAAGTGTTTTAAATAAGCTATTAATACTATTATATATCCTATTTACTTGTTTCTTGAACATATTATTAGCTGAATATTTGGTTTTATTTAATAATATTGTAATCCTTATTTAAGAACAGTAATTAAAATATTAACATAATAAATGTTTCATTATCCTAAAGATATCTTATATATGACATATTACTGGTTAAACATGTATATTTTTTTTAAATAACATGTTAGACATCATTACGTAACTTGAGATTTCAAGTAGGTTGACACCTCAAGTAACAACAACCATTTGCTATCATATGAAAAAAATATTATTAAAAAATTAAAAATAAAGAAAATACAAAAATATGGGAAACTAAATCAAAACTCATATATTAACAAAAACGATACATAGACAGACTATACTTATTCATACAGACTTCTAAAAACATACTTGATGAGAACTTATTATACAATGAAAAGATTCTTTATGAATAAATTCTAAATTAATCAAACTTATTAGTACACACAAACACTCTTAATAATTGAGCTATAAATTAGATTAATACAAGATAATTAAGTCTATTTAATAAAATAATTTTATAATTTTAATTAACAAAATATTAAGTTAAAAAGAGTGGTAAAATAAAAAGGCTAAGAAAGAGGGTATACAAAGACAACTTGCTTTTCAAATTTAGTAATTATTTATCCTCAAAATGAGATACTTTTCCGGTGCGTACTTATCTGAACTTTGAATGCATATTATAACTTGATTTGAACTTTAACAGCAGGAGTCAAAGTTTATACGAATGAAAGCAATGTGAAGAAACATATTTATCCATAAAATATTGTGATTTAGATGCTTCACTACATTCAATAATTATTACTATATAACGTCTTTAGTCTCATTCGTTGCCCAAAGCATGCAACATGACAAAACCAACCCATGCATTCGATAAAAAAAGAAGAAGAAAAACTCTTTTGCTTTTGCTTTTCGTTAGGATGAATAGACTTTAACAACTTAGCCATTATTACCTTCCATTTCTCACTTTATGCTCTATATGTATTCACATCAACTCACATTTTTCGATACTATAAGTGGTAATTTAAGTTATAATTGAGTTTGAATAGAGGGATCGTGATGTTTCAATATTTTTTTTTAATTTAGAAGAAATAATTGATATTTTTATAATATATTTTTACACTTCCCTAGGTTAGAAATCTAATTGCATCATGGCGGAAATCTCATGGAGATTATTCTTCATACTTTTCAAAGTTTTGACCTAATTTTAACCTCAACCTTAATAGTGTGTTTTAATTCATAAATTCCGGAGAATTTGCCTTTTCACCTTCCTCATATAATAATGTATATATTCAACTCACATGTTTTAATCATATAATCATAAATAAAAGATTAGGATAATTACCAAAACATTTTATTAAGAAAGAAGTAAATTTAATATATATCAGAAACACGTAAAATTTATTTAATGAGTGTTTGTTTGACTTATTAAGTCACCTGACCGTTTATTCAAATTATCCATAATATTTAGTCTCATGCATGAGTTCACTAAAAATTAAGATTCATAATATATAAGTGGATGTAAGCCTCATCTTAAAAATTAGTTGTACAAAATTGAGTTTAACTTAAATTTCACTTCTTAATACATATAAATACTTAAAAAAAAAGTCACATTAACTACATATAATTTATATGTGCTTATTAGTTTTAAAATTAAAATTATGATGTTTTGAGAGTCTGCATGATTAAAAGACGGAGAAAATGTTAAATTTACATATCTTGATAATAATTTGAATAATTTTTTGGTTCCGATTTTAATTTTGATTTTATTTTACGTTTAATTTTTGTCATTTTTTTTCTTATAGTTATCTTTCTTCTTTAACTTTAACCATAACGTTGTCACACACGACATCATTGTCAACTCAATATTGTTAGCATCATCAAAAGTGCTACTTAATGTTACTAGAGATTAAAATTAAAACTGATATATGTATATAAATAAAATAAAAAACAATATATTTTGCGAAACTAAAATAAAAATAAAAATATTTATAGTAACTAAAAACAAAAAAAAACATATATTTTAAAGAAACGTAAAGGAACGCGAAAAAGTTTACTAGATTTTGAGAATTAATATATAACTCCTCAAACAACCACAAATTCATATTTTAAAATAAACATTGTTTTTATTTTAATACTTATAAATATATTATTTTATTCATTGTTAATAATATATTGATATTATTATTAAATTGATGTATCATATAATTTTATAATCATTAAGTCAAAAAAAACCTAAAAAATTGATAATATAGAAATTAAAACCAAAAGCACCCTGATCATTATATATGGGACCAGTGTATATTATACATAATTCATTGTTTTTCTGAAAAGAAAAAAAAATAATCACTATGGGACCAAAAATTGAACTATAAACCCTTTAAATAATATATGTTCTTAGGTTAGTTCTTTGTGGGCAGTGTTGTTCACATGGTCAAATGGTAATTGATAGTTCTATGATTGCTGCTCACTTTTCATCCCTCAACATGGAAGAGAAAAAAAAGGAAAAGAAGGAAGGATAATGATGCCATTAACTAGCAAGATAAGTCATTTATCACGTTCTTTAATGCAAAAGTTTTAGATAAAGATCACACAAAAAAGTGTCAAAAGAAAGTTTCTTCAATTTATCAATATCCATTCACAACTATACTTAAAGTTATTTCTCTTTTACCAAAATCTATCATCTGAACACAAAAAAGTTATATTTAATAATTACAAACTAAAGAAATTAAATTGATATTGTTTTACTTCTGATGTTTTAAAAAAATATTATTTTTATTATGGTTCGAGTGATTATGCCTCAACTACGAATTTTCTAGATATATATGCAAATCAGATAGTACTTTTTCAAAAAGTTCTCTTTTAATACGTATAAATTTTTTTATTTAGATGTAACGATAGAATTCTAAATCCTAAACCAACCTTTAAATCATAAATCATAAACCCTAAATCTTAAATTAATTAATTTTTTTTTTGTCAAAAATCTAGAATGATTGAGATCGTAGTCCTTTAAATATTGATCATTCTATTCATCATAAGATTTCCCCTTATTTTTCGATTTTGACTTAAAATATTTATAATTTTTTTAGGACTTGATTAAACTCTATTTCATTTCAAAGTTATCGATTGAGGATACTTATCTCGTCTTAAACCTTACTATATTATCAATTTGGGTTCAAACGGAACAATTTTCTTTATACATATATATTTTTATATTTTTCAATGATCGATCATGTGGTAATAATTTTTTTTTTGGATAAAAATCGAAAGAGACGATTTTATTAAGCATAGAATTAATCCTACTAGTTAATATTATTTACATATTAGCATAAAATGATTGATTAATTGATGCGATGGAAGGCATGGAGTGAAGCGTGGATGGTGGTTAATTAAAATAATTAATGAAGGGTGGAAGGTTAAGCGAAAATTGAGTTGCTTAAGCCGAGAAAGATGATATGAAAAAGAGTAATGAGATATGAGAGCACCGAAAGTCAAATGCTTTATATATGAAACACAGTATGTGTATGCTACTAATGCACCACTAATCATATTCCCCACTAATCATCTTTTATAGCTAGGGTAACAAAAATATTATGCTCCTATAAATCCATTACGGATTTTCAGTAATTATAACTTTTTAAATACTACTTTAATAGGGCTTAACATATTTTTAAATAATCAACTTTACTTTTACTCTATAAACAAGTTGCACATTTTAAAATTAGTCTTTTAATTAAATGAGTCTACATCTTCATCTAAAGGATATTGCATAACAATCCATCCGAAAATACATTTAATATAAGTTTTTTATATTGTTAGAAAACAATGAATATTTTTATTATAAGAAAATTATTAAATAAAAAATAATTTTAGAAATAAAAATAATTAATTACTATTTGATTAAATTAGAGATTGTTTTATAAACTTAAAAAACTTTTGGTATCTAAAGTAATTTTTATTATTAATAAAAAATTATAAAATAGTTTTATATTGTTATCTAGATACCAAGATTTTCGCTATTTACTACTTTATATTCTAAATTAGTCTCTATTAGTTTTTTAAAAACTAATTTAGAATTAAAATATTAGTCGCTAAAATTTAGGTAACAAATTTAAATACAAATTTATAATTTAATAATAAAAATTACTTTATATATAAATAATTGTTTAGTTTATAAATTAGTATCTACTTTAGTTAATATAGTAATTAATTATTTTTTGTTTTTAATCAATACATAAATTATCTGTATTATTTTTTCATACAATTCAAATACAACTAATCTTATATTCATTTTTTAATACCATAATCCATGCTCGTATTTAAGTAAAAGGTATCTCTGAAAATGTTATTGAAAGCATCAAGTAGATTAAGATGTCTTGTGCTATTATTAAAGGCATTTCAAATAGGATTTCTCACAAAAGTTTTTTAAACCATTTTTTTGTGGTGTGCAATACTTTGTGTGGTTCCTACATCTCACACCACTTTTAAAAGTGCATATTAATTTTGCTCAAATGGTAAGTAATTAAAAAAACTCAAAGTATTTATATTTTTATTTATACTTAATTATGTTTGAAATAAACTTTACTTACTTCATCTTCAATGAAAGATGTTGAAGGGTTGCTTTGTGGTAATCGTAGCAATTATTTTATTAAAGTGATCTCACTTGCCATTCTAAAGTTACTTAGAAAATTTCTTCAAGTAACACTAAACAATTCAAATTTAAAAATAAAAAACATTATGTTGTTCGTGGGATTTTTAAATTTATTATGTATATAATTAAATTTAAATTTTTAAAATTTTAAATTGTTTGAAATTTCTTAAAGTGTCTTTCATTGAAACAAAATTGAGTGCAAATTACAATAAATTCATTCTAATATATACATAAATTGGTTTAATCGAATATATTCTTACGAATTTATTTAACTTTATTTGAAAATTTGTGTTTTTACTCTCACTGATAAAAAAATATTGTTTAATAACGTCAGACAATAATATTATATTATTAGTAACATTTTTTTATGATTTGATATCAAACAATTATGATTGATATCAAATGTGATGTAAACATATCTTCCATTAAATTAAGAATGTCTTTTTATATTGTTTTAATGTCTTTTTACTTGTTGGTGCCATATTTTCCATTAAATTGTGATTTCTTGATTATGTGTTTAAGTTAGATTAGTGATACATGGAAGAAACACTTTATTGACTATTTTAAGGGGTCATTAACTTTTGACTGAAATAAACTACAGTATGGTTAAAAAAAATAGCAAAATTGTCCAGCAAAAGTTAACACGGTTGCATAATAACCCAAACCTACATTGATTAGTTTACATACCTATATTGATGACGGACCTAGATAATGTTTACCCACTGGTACACAATTCGTTGGCATGCTGAGAATCTCTTAAGTTCCGTTTGAAGAAGAAAAGAGCTGATTTACTGTTGGTAAGTAAAACACGAAAAACGAAACATTAAATAATATAAAACACGAAAAACAAAAAGAGATTTCCTATTAAAACTTTCTTCGCGTGGAAGGAGAGGATTGCAACGAAAGTTGCTTTATAGTTGAGGTTAGTTTTTTTTATTTTAAACTAAAATTATTATTATTTTTATTTAAAATAAGATTATAATTTAAATATAAAAATATAATTAAAACTGTAAAAAATATTTTTTATAAAATAACATAATTAATTATTTATAAGAATAAATATAAATAATAATAATATATATATATTTTTAAATAAAAAATTATATAATAACTATATTAATTATAAAAAATAAAGTTAAAATAATAAATTTATTTAATTTATAAATAAATCAATCCAATTAATTTTTAATAATTTTTAAATATAAAAATAAATTTGTAAACTTACATTCTTATCAATTAAAAAAAATATAATTTCAATCACACCCATCACATCACTCACAAACTTTCATAAACTTTTCTCACACTTTCCACTCTATTTACCTTAATCCAAACACCCCAACTTTTTTTACACTTTCCCTTCAAATCATCTCAAATCCACTCCCTCCTTTCCACTCCCTCATCCAAACAAAGCCTTCATTCAAAGTCTTTCCTTTCGTTGTGTGTGCTCCGCCGGTCGGAGTACCTGCGATTGCACTCCGACGCTCAATTCAGTGCTAATGTTTTGGTCTGTTCTCTTAGGAAATGAAAAAACGTACATTTTTTTCCTTTCAAAATCCTATCTATAAGTTGACTTGGGCCCTCACTTGTGTGGGTTAGGTAATCAGTTCACTTAAACGTGTGTAATGATCCTCAGAACGTGTGTAGTGGCTTTCTGATATCATGGACATGTATCTTGAAATATATATTTGACTCATTCAACACCAATTATAATTGTTTATTTATTTATTACGTATTTGGTATATTGTAAATGTCATTTAACTCGGTCGTTCGGTGTCCGACCAATACTGTTTATAGCAGCTCTATGAACTGTGATAGACGTTCTCAAGACAAATAGAAACATTTGAAATCATTTCCATACCGAAATTAAAAGTAAAGTTTGACATAAAGAGGAAGAAATGAATTTAAAGTAGAATGTGCAAATGGTGTGTTTTTGAATTCCACTATTACACATGGTGAATATACATGAGAACAAAAATGGGGGTTGAAAGCAGTGGGAGCATCGTTTGATGTGTCGTGAGACGTAGCATTGTCTGATAGAATGCGGTGAAATGTATGAGAATGGACACAAATTTTTGGGTGTATGAGCCAAATGGTTTCTAAATAGTAAATAATGGGTATAGACTGAGAAATTCAGTGGTGATTACGTGAAGCAAACGGTGTTTTCATGTTGGGACTAGAAAGAAAGTGTAACGTATTTTATGTATCTGTCTTTTTATCCTTAATGTTTGCAACGCACGTTAAAAGACAATGATATTTGTTTGTGTTGCTTCTTTGGTGATGATCTTACCTCAACTATGCAAAAAGCATTCGCACATGATATCATATGATGCCAACAAACTCAGACACCAAACCCTATTTGCGTGCCGTTTCTTACTTCTTTTCCAACCCAACCCAACATGCAATTCCTTCACACTCTGCAACTTCCATGCTATATATTTAATTCCTCATCTCTAAGTTTTTTCTCATTCAAACAACTCCATTGTTTTTTTAATCAGATTTATTCTCGTAATCAGTATCCTTTTTCTACCTCTATAACTACCGTTTACAAAGATCCTAATCAGTTGTTGAAAAAGGGTTGAAGGTAATACTTATTTTGTTTTATTTTGTGAAAACGTGTTTCCTTTAAAAGAATGATGTAATTGTATTCGATCATGTCTATATCAGTCTTGTCATGTCTTTATCATTTTAGTTGATATTTTTTAGAATAGATCTCCGGTTCGTTGGGTGTTAAGAAGTTTGATTTATATTTTTAATAAGAGTTAGGATATCTTTGAAGTATTTTATTTTATTTATTATTTGTTGATAAAA
Source organism: Phaseolus vulgaris (assembly GCF_000499845.2). Taxonomy (NCBI): domain Eukaryota; kingdom Viridiplantae; phylum Streptophyta; class Magnoliopsida; order Fabales; family Fabaceae; genus Phaseolus; species Phaseolus vulgaris. Next base: position 2,775,621 of record NC_023753.2, read on the forward strand.
AAACTCAATATATTTCAACTTACCTTATTAAAAAATTATTTAGATATATCATGACTGGGTCATTCTTAAAGTAGATTGTTTAATAAGATAATAAAATTGTTATCCTATAAGATTTTTTTATATAAAACAATAGTTACTTGAGCATTACCCCAATATTATGTTCTCCAGATATATTCTCTGAACATTGCTTCAGGTTCAACTTTCCCCTGAATGATTCTTTCTTGATAAATGAGAACCAATTTTTAATATCATTCAATGCTGGTTACATGGTTTTGCTACTTTGTTACACAATGTTAAATAATTTGAATTTCTTCATCAACAACTTATTACACAATGTGGAGTTTCCACATAATGGGAATAGCCCAAACTGTTCCACATGATTCTGTAGCATGACCATTTATAGCTTAATTTGACCTTAATTTTTCCTAATATGTCACATGTATTTATACAATTATAATTTGACCTCTATTCCAACCTCTAGATCCTCAATTGAGATTTTAATATATTTAAAATTTTGATCAAAATAAATATTTTCAAATATTATATCCAATCATGTGTCATGATATACAACTGCAATATTACATCCAATCACTTTTATCAGAATCCTATTTATTTTTTTATTAGTTAGATTTTCAATATAAAAATAGTTCTCAAACTTTTTAAAATATGAAATTTTTATCTCTCTTTCGATTAATTCTGACAACAACAATACTACAATAGAAAAACTTAAATATTTTTAACTAATAACGAATTAATTTAATTGATTTAAAAGTATACAACCTAATGAAAAAATAACTTAATATATATGAATAAAAAAGAAATTTCCTTTTTTTTAAATCACACTGAACTACATAAAAGAACTCATTTTTTTTAATGCCCAACATCATTTATATTAATTTATATTCTTTTTAATTAAGCTCACAAACAAAATTATATTTTTTAATTTAATAACATATTTTTTTATGTAAAAAAATCCCCATGAAATTAAGATTTATCTAGAAAAGTACATAAAAAAACGTAATCCCAAAGTATTTGGATTGAGGCAAGAGTAAAATAAGGAAAAAAAAAACAAAGGAAAAATGGTTTTGTTTGAATTTAGAGAAATTGAGAAAAAATAAATGAAAAGTTTGTAATATATTTGGTAGAATAATTTTAATGGCATTGTATATTAATATATTTAGAAAGTAATTTATAAAATAAAATTTTGATAATAATTTAATACAAAAATAATTTCTAAAAATAAAATATTATTATAAAACTTTAATAAAAACTTATATTTCGAAATAAAAATATATTAAAATAAATTATTTATAAGATACCCAAATTTTAAATAATTAATTTTCTTTTATTTATTATTTTTTATAACATAAAACTAAAATAACAAAATATTAAATTTATTTTATTTTTTAATTATTTACTTTATTATAATATAATGAAATATTAATAATATAATTATTAAAATATTCACTGTTATAAAAATGATAATCCATTATTCAATGTGGCAAATCCATGTTTCATATAGAGAAAAAATTGCTTAATATCACAATTGTTTCCTAATTTCTGTGTTTTATATTTTTAATTCATTAATTTTTACATTTTCTATTATCTTTACATGGGTGTGAACAGTAAATTTATTAATAAAAAACTTATGTTAACATTTTATTTATTTTAATAAAGTCCAACAACTTTTGGAAGATAGCAAGGATCCTTTAAGTATGAAGATGACCGGATAAAAGTTTGAAAAAGGTATTGTTTATGGCATTTATCGCGGCAATGCCACCATCACGATTCATTTTCTCACGCTAATCAAATCAAAGCGTCACAACAAAGACTGAACTGTAGCTACAGCTAGAATCCATGTCAAAATGGGACCCATCACTGGTTTGGATTAGGTTTATATGGTAAATAAATATCCCTTTTTAAATTTGTTTAAATTTAGTGTATAGTTTTTTTGTGTGTCAAATCTGTAATCCCTGTTTCATTTATATTAGGATATAATTTTAAAATATACGAAAAATAAGTTTAAAATAATTTATTTTCTATTAATTTTTTTTTCAAACATATTATATTGTTCAAGTGACAATAGATAATAAATTAAAAGTAGGTTTATCAAAATTTTGATAAGAGCACTCTCTATATATAGTAAAAAATTGTACACATTAGTTGTCTTAAGCAATTAAGAACTGAAAATACAGTGGTAATCTCAATAAATATTTTATTTTTATTTATTTATTTATTTTTTATTTTGTTTAAAACTTTATTATATATATATATGACTATATATATTATTTTTTTATTATTATTATTTTTATAAAAGTTTTCATGTTAGGTATCACTATGCAACTTGACATCTTAACTAGGTTGACACCTTAAATAACACTAGACTAGATATATATTTTGAGACTAGATATATATTTTGAGAGTAAAAAAATTTGCATTACATAAGTCACTATTTACAAAAATTGCATTACATAATTTCTGTTTTAGATGTTGCCCATAAAACACTATGTAATTAATACTTGACACCCTATCAACACTATCTAATTAATACTTGATACCCTATCAACACTATGTAATTAATAGAGTTAACCAAACACAGGAGCAAAAGCAGAAATAATTGAGATAAAAGAAAGGAAAGAAGAGGTGTTACTTGCATAGCAAAACTAAACCACAAATGTGTGAGAAACAAAGACAGGAGAAGGGTTTGGAAAGTGACTAAAGAAGAGATTGTGAATCCCAATTCCTTCATCCATAACATAAATCCATGTTGGAGATGCTGTCTAAGTCACATTCACATGAATGTTAGCAACAGTTGTACTGCTAGGTTAGGGTTGCATATTTATTTCAGTACTCACTCACCAAGTCACTCACACACACACAGCAAGGTCTAGAAGTGTGAGTGGTGACACAAACAGTGACACACGCACACAGAAAAGAAAGGGAAAAGAAAGGGAAAAAGGGGTAGTAGTAAGGACACACACACCCCTTCGAAATGACATCAACATCTTTCCCTCTAAGCCTCGTTTCTGACAGCTGACTCAATATTCCCCTCTCCCCACTCATTCTTCTTCTCTCCATTCATTATTTTTCGTTAAACAGCAAATAACTGTGTTTGCCTTTGGACCCTAATGAAAAAGGAGGGTTAATAATAAATAGCATTACCCATTAGGTCATTTAAGTGTGTGTTGTGAGTGTCACGATCATGTGCGAGGGTGTTGAAATGAGTAATTAAGAGCCCACACATCGTACATGTATTATGAAGAACTGCAAAATCGGACACACACAGACACCAAAAGCATGTCTGTGTCACATGCCTCAGGCACCCCTATGCCTTCATCACCTCCCTCCTGCACGTGAACCAACCCAAACATAACAACTCCATCAAAGTCAATACTTTTCTTCTGATGGATCTAGAATATTCCTCCATTTTTCCCTCATCTTTCTAATCATGCTCAAATCATATATCTAATCCACTCTAATCCAGTTCATTTTCTCTTCATCACTGTTATGATGTAACCATGTACCTTACTTCCCCAACATTTATGTATTTCAAATCCACCATTATTGCACCTTCCCCCTTCTGCATCTTCCCACAAAACTGTTCTAAGTGGGACACTTTTTCTCAGACAAAACTAATTATCCCATTTACTCTGTTCTCCTGGTTTTTGGGATAAATAATTATTGCCAGTGTTCTAGAAAAACTGGGTGGCGGCTCCTTCAACAAACACACCTTCAAGAAGCAGCCTTTTCAAATCTGCATATGCCCTCTGTTCGGATCATGGTATATGCTCCATTTTCTATTTTTTAAAACATTTCTAAGTGGATAAAATATCTTTAACCTTTTTAATTAAGAATATATTTAAATATAGATTGACAATAATGCAATAAAATTTCTAAAAACAATATTATAAGCTTTGCAAAACTATATACACAATATTTTTTATAAAGATATTTACTAGGGTTGTTATAATTGTAAATCTATTATGATTTTTATTAAAATAATAATAATAATAATAATAATAATTATTATTATTATTATTATTAATCAATATTTTCTGTCAAAATTTATATCTGAAAAAATAGTTAATTTAGTTCAACTTACTGTTCACAATTTGACTAGAACATTATAGTTTGATTTATCTGGAAATACAGGAACTCAGTCATCTTCAACAAAAGAGTAGCAGATGCGTTAAAAGTGTTCGCATTGGCGCAAGTAAATATTTAGTCTTTAATTTATGCAAAGTTCCGTGATGTTTATTTTTCTTATCCTAATTGAGTTTCGAATCCTTTAACTTGTATGAAGTTGGTTCATTAATAGGAGAATGATATGGTGTATTTCTGTGTAAGGGTTGAATCACCCTAAAATAATTTTCATTTATTTATTTTTTATTGTTCATAAAAAAAAAATAACTTGCGATTTTTTTAATAATTTTTTAATAAAAAATTGTGCATTGCGAGCAATTTAAGATTGAAGATGATAGTTTATAATATTTAATAATAAATACAAACTCAATTCAAATGTAAGAGCATAACAAATAAATAAATGTTTAAAAAAAAACATTCAAACCATTACTCGAACTTTAAAGGAAGACATTTTGTATTTGTTTTCTCTAAAATATAAAAAATGGATCAACTTATAACAATCCAAATCAAACTCTTTAAACTCATGGGTTAAGTGGGTGAAGTTGGTTTTTGACTCATAATTGACAAAATTTTAATCTTTTTAAAAATCCAAATTTGCTTGAATATTATACTTGGTGAGTCTAGTTGACTCCAGTTTCAACCCATTATGAGATTCTATATGATAAGGCTAAAATATTTAAAGACCTAATAAAATATTAAGAGTTCTAATATCATTTAATCATTCTTATAATATGTGAAATATTCAACTCCCTGGTAACCCGAATGGTACAATGTTAATAACAGCAAAATGATAAACATTATAATAGTTATAAAAATGATAATAATAAGAATTATTATAAAAATAGTTATAATATTTCTTTTTAAAAATCTTGATTTTGATAATAAAATACAATATTTCAAAACTGGATTAACACCCATTTCAATTTTTTTTTATCAGACATATTTCATTTTTAAAACTGGATTAATGGAAGTGAGTTTAAAAAAACTCCCTCACATGGCTAAAGCTAATAACTCAGATTTTAAAGTGAAAGTGAAAATTAACTTTTATTATATTATGAAATATTTTTTGTTCTCTCATATGTTATGTCGAAGCCACCTAACTTGTGTATGATGTTGAAACGATGAACCGCAAGCCCATATGGTTGTGATAAATGGCATCGAACAACACAGTCTGAGGAGTATTCAGAGGTTGTCACAAGAAGAGAGAGAGGTCAATGTCTCAAAGCCCACATAATCTTATCATTTCTATATTCAATGTTTTCTCACCATTAAAACTCATTTATTTAACTTCAAATACAAATAATAATATATAGTGGGTATATATAATTAAAATTCACTTTTTAATAATTTAAAAAATATTAAGTTAAACTTATATATAATTCACTTATAAGATCGATCAAAATTGCTATTTTTTATTTTATTTTTATGACTATGAATGATTCATCTTTACTTTTTTATTTATTTCGATAATTATGAATGATTTATCTTTTAATTAAGTGTCAGTAATCACATTTTTTTATAATCCACCACACCAGTTTCCATGAAAATGGCTCTAAGCATAAAATCATGCAACTACACCATCTAAATTGTAATTTTAATAATTTTGGGGGTCACTGTCATATCTAAAGAGAATTTTGTTCAAAAATGGTATTTTTGTTTACATATTTTATTACAAAAAAAAAATATATGTAAACGTATATAAGAATCTATTTTATAAATTTAAAGGGAAAATTTAAGTTCAATAGAAAATTTATATTTTAATATATAAAAGTTCTAAAGCTTATATATATAACATGAAATCAGTTTATCTTTCATTTATATAGATATTTTATGTTTCTAAAATATATATGTTTTTTTAATTTTTTATTTCTGAAGTCAAAAGTGACAGTATATAACATTTTGAATGTTGATATTTGGGTTTTGTGTAAAAAAAAATCTTTTTAAAGATGAGTTAAATAGATGAACTTCTGTTGATTTAAATTTATACTATATATTTTATTTGAAAATCAAGTTTTAGAAGGATAAATAAAAGGATTTCTTTAACTTTCTCTTTAAAGTCTTTGAAACATATGATTGAAAAACAAAATTATCAAGATAAGAGAAATTAACTTAATTTATAAGATTGATAAATTTAAAAAATCTATATAAAACTGAGAAAATTAATAAAAAGTGATTTAGTGCAAATAATTAGAGACATTGTGTCTGGAATAGATAATATATCTTATTATGAGTGTTGTTGTTGGATTTGATAATGCAACCTTTTGATGATTTTGTTGTAATTGAGTTTACTATAACTTATTGTAAAAGGATTTAAATGCTAATAATATTAAAAAGTAGATTTAAACTTAATTCAAATAATCAGGTTTTCATTCTTTATTCATTATGAAGTGTTTAAAAAAAATACATTTTCAGATAAAAATAACATTTTTATTGTAAAAACCCAAGGGAGATGGTTTTGTTGATATTTTCTTTTATACCTTTTTCATATGAACATGCTTAACCTAACCTCTTCTGCCGTGTCTCGATTCTGATAATAAAAACATATGATATTTAAGTCTTAGACATTTTTAATTATTTTAAATTATAAATTTATAAAATTGATGTCAATTAATTAGGGAATGTTCTGTAGTATAATATTTTAAAGATGTTCGTAAAGCAATTAAACTACAAATATTTTAACTACAAACTTACGATCTAATTTAATTGATAATTGAAACGTATGTAATTAAATATCAATTTAAAAATTAATTTATAAATTTTATTAATAATAAAAATTATTTTAATATTAATAAAATTTATAATCTTTAAAATAATATTTAATTTAGTTAATATAATAACTAATTATTTTTTTAAATTTATTTCTAATGATATTTTTTTACATTATTTATAATATCATAAATATATTAAATTTAATACATTTATATTAATCTAATATTTTTTAAAATCAATTAAATAAGTTTTAAGATAAATAAAAAATAATACTAGATTAATGTTGCTAGATCAAGAAATAAACATTTTTTACCCCATGTAAAAAATAAAACAAATATATTTATCATTACCAACATTTTTAACCCTTATACCAGTAAGAAAATCAAGATGTTCATGTAAGTTTGATGAGGTCTACCTAGTTATGAACTAATATATTGTTTCAATATTTTTTTTAATATATATCAAATAACATATATTACAATAAAAATATTAAATAACTATTAAATTTAAAAAATAAGTTATTATATTGATTAAATTATATATTATTTTAGAGATTTTAAAATTATTGTTATCTAAAATAATTTTTATTATTAATAAAAAATTATAAAATAATTTATAAATTAGTATCTAAATTAATTATTAATATTTTAAATTAGTATTTAAAAAAGATTAATAAAAATTAATTTAAAATAAAGTAGTTATTTAGTATATCTTACAACTTAATAGTTAGTTACATATCATTAATTTTTTAATTTATAAAATAATTTCTAATTTAATTAAAATAATAATTAATTATTTTAATTTTTAAAATTAATTTTTATTTAATAATTTTTTAGTATATTAATAAAAGATTTGGAATAATTCGACTTATATTAAAGATAACCTAAACTTTCAAATCTTGCAAACATTATTGTCTTATGTATAAAAGCTTATGTATTCATCTTGTTTATTTTTAATAACTTCATTTTGCATTCTGACTTAATCATGTTTCATCAGTATATGCTTTTACATGAGGAGATGTATAAGAAATCTAAATACTACTTTTGATTAATTTCTAGTTATGTTTATGAAATGACGATAAAATTTGAGATGTTTTTTTTTAAATATAATTTCAGACATAAAATATAAATGATAGGGTAAGAAGATTATATTTTTAATTTATTTATTTTTTAAAATAATCTAACAAACATAATATTCACTATAATAAAATTATTAAATAAAAAATAATTAATCATTATATTGATTAAGTTAAATACTATTTTATAAATTAAAAAATAATTAATATTTAAAATTATAGGCATTATACAATATTTATTGTTCTCCACCACTAAAACCCAAAGATTAACTTGAGCATCATAATATTTTTCTCAAAACCAAAGACTTGGAAGAAACATAAGAGTAGAAGTTCTTTTGAAACCTTTTGAAACATACAAAAACATTTTATATAACTGAAACAAAAATATTCTTGAAACTCAAATTAACTTCAACACTTTTTTGTCTTTACATTTATGTTCAGTATTCATTTACTATAAAATTGTATACTTAAAAAAAACAAAATTATATACTTTTTAAAAACTCAAACTGTGTATTGATTTTAAATACGGAGAGAAAAAGTATTTATACCAAAAATAAAATAAAATTATATATATATATATATATATATATAAAGAAAAAAAATGATTGATGGACATGACCAATAGATCTTAAATACAAAACTAGATAATAATAATATATACCAGTTTTTTTTATAACTTTCTTAAGTGGCATCTTTAATTGAACATTCTTTTTTATTTAAAAAAACAAATAATTGAATAATTTTTTATTTTAAAATAAATAAATATTTTTTTTAAAAATATCAACTATATAATTTTTTAATACTATTTATATAAAATTATATATACGTATACATATATAATTGTATTATTTTTCATTTTTAATTTATTATTCATAAAAATAATAAAATAATATAGCATATATTAATTTAATAAAGATGTAAGTACACATTTGCACAAGAAATATACTAGTGATAAAGTAAAATTGTACAAGAATACTATTATATGAAACTAACGTAATAAATGTCTGATCACAGTGGGATAATTAATAAATTGTTATTGTTTTCATTAGTTCTGATACATACCATTTGAGAATAAGTAAAGTATTAGCATTGTTAGTGTATGTATATACTAATATGTGTTGTGAAAATGGAGTTTTTGGTAGTCCCCAATTAGTTTTATGGTGTTATTTGGTTTTTCTGGCAATGAATTTGGATGTAATAGTAACAGTGATGAACATAATAAATCACAGTGATAAGTTGAAAAACCAAAAAGCGATTGACACGAACCTCACAAGAAGATGAAGGAAAGGGAAAGAGAAAAAGGAAAAACGTAAAATGAAGAAAGTGGAGAAATTAGAAACATTTACAGAAGATGACAGAAAGTGTTTAAGGTGTGTACGATTGTGATAGATGTCATTATTTTCTATCTCATTAAAGATCAATCCACTCACTAAATTGTTGCATGCTTTTTCCACTAAAAAACAATTTCTTCCAAATTTATTTTGCTGCCCACATTTTCGTAAACATACATCAAACACCAACATTTTTTTTCTTTTCAAAAACAGAGAATAATGTGTCAATTGGGATTCATTTTGGTTGCGTTTGTTGTTTGCAGTTGTTGGATTCAATTTGGCTTTACCCCACATTGTATTTTTGTGTTTGTAGAGCACACTTGCATACATACTTGAAAATGCATCACATTTTTTTAGTATAAAACCAGAATCAATTGGATTAATTATGCATATTATTTAGTGAGTGAACTTAATCATTATATATTTTTATAATTTTTAAAAAATTATTGTATTTATAATTAGTGTGCAATAAAATAAAAAATAAAAAATTAATAATTGTTCGTGTGTATGTAGGTGACAAAGTGAGGTTAGAATTACGTGTGTTTTTTTCTTCTCACACACATAAAATAACCGATTAAATGCACAAATTCTCTTCCTTTTACCTCTTGTACCAGAACACATACCAACTTTTTCTCTTTTCTCCAATTACTCCCAACTAGAATTTCACAACCATTAAGAGACATCTCCTTTATCTTATAAACAATATAAATAATAATAAATCATAGTTTTTTATATACCTATTTTGAATTTAATATAATGGTCCTTGTACTTTGAGAGAGAAAGGTGTGTGATGTAAGGTTTTGTTAGCTTGTAATTAATTATAGAGAATAGTTGATTTTATGATGTGTTTGTAGGGTGAGAGAGAGAGAGGAAGAAAAGGGAAATAAGGGAAAGAGAGAGGGGCAAAGAAGGAAGAGGAAAAAAAGAAAAGAACTTTTGGTCCATGATTCATGATCATCGTCATCGTGCGTATCTAAAACATCTTGAAATCTATCTTTGACCGTCGTACTCTCTTTCTCTGTGTGTGTTTTTAATTTTCTCTCATCATCACCCTTCGCCTTTTCGCCGCTGTTGCAGACTCTGCTCAAAACACAGCCACCACACACGAACTCACTTTCACTCACTCCTTCTTCACCCACCACACCCAACAGAGAGAAAACAATACAATATCTCCATTTTGCCCCTCTTTTTCCCAAACGCATCTCTATAAATATTATAATTTCGCCATTCATTAGCATAGCAGCGGAAAGAGAAACAGCTCTCACACTTATCTTCTTCTTCCTCTGATTCCATTCATCATTCATTACTCTGATCCCACGGCTGCGATCTTCTCGTTTCTCCAATCGTACGGCCAGGGGTCCTTTGTCTGCCCAACTCACACCTTCTCTCAGCTTTCTCTCTCTCTCTCTCTGCGTAAGTCTCCTTCTCTCTCTCTATGCAACAACGCAACAAAGACTTTATTATAACCTGCTTTTTCGCCCTCTGTATGTATAACCTCTTTTTCGTTACGAATCATATCATATCCGCATAATATCTATCATCACTCGCACGCACACACGCACATACTCACACGCGCACTCCGCTATGCATTCTTTCTCGATTGTGCTTCGAATCTACTACCTCTCCTGACATTCACTGTACCGTTTTTCCGTCTTTTCTCTTTTTATTCCTCCCTTTTCCGTTTTCGCTTCCTTCAATTCTTCCATTTTTTATTTTTTTTTCAAAAGTTGCTTTTTTCCGCCCAACCACACTTCGCCCTTCTTCCACTGGATTCCGGGTTCGATTGCTGTTGCTTTCGCTGTTACATGCATTGAAATGAAACCGGGTTGAATTACGCGTTGCCGTAATGGGTTTTGCTTCTTCTGCCAGATTTAGATCCATTGTGCTCATGTAACCGCCTTTGGTAATTTGCCTTTATTCAGAAATTGAATGCTTTTCCAAAGCTTATGACGCAATGCGTTTGAAATTAATGAGTGTTTTCTATTTTTTTTTTTTTTTGGAATAGTAATAGTATGCTTTGGGCTGCAACGGTTTGTGTAGTTCGGCTCTCGATGGGGATCCGTTAATTACTCAGTTTGATTCTTTGTGATGCGTATGCATGTGGTGTCATATATGTGTTAAGATGCTGATGGGTAGTACTGTGTTCAAGATATTGGCGAGTTCTGTTATATACTGTAGAATTTGTGATGGACTGTTGGGCTGTCAATCAATGATTTTTCTCAGACACAAAAAAAAAGCACATTGAATTCTGTACCAGATACTACTTTGGGTTACAAATTTGGGGCTTCTTGTAAATTCTGTGGATTTGCATGAGCTAGTTTAGTTTGGCCTTTAATTTTGAACCCTAAGATGGTTTTGTTATACATAAGTTACTTTTGTTTTACTTATTGGTTATGTACTTAGTACTCCAACGATAACTGATATTAACCTGCGGTCCATTGCAATACCGATATTCTAGCTTTTAGAAAAGACTTCTGGTTGCATGTTTTCATGGAGCTGTCTTGCTTAATCCTCTTACAGTTTGTGATTATTATGCATGTGTGCAATTTTTACTCAGATACGATGATATGTGGACACTTTTTTTTATCTCATCTTTATTTTCTTAATATATGTATATTTATATATATGGTTGTATAAATATATCATGTCACTGAAATTCAATTACACACGGGTATTTAACACTAATCTTGTTAATGCTCCATGTGTTCTTGGATTGTGAATAATGAAATGTTTGGTTAGCTTTTTATATATGGTACTGTCTTTCATTGTTTCCATCTTCTGGACTTTTAACGAATTAAGCGGATGGCTTTATATATGCGTATAGAACACGGAGGCTATTTGTCATAGCATCTGTAAATGATCTTATTTCTTTGATTTTGATTGTAGGTAGAGAGTATAGCTTCTGTGGAACACGGAATATGGAGTCCAACGGTCATGCAAGATTAAAGAGAAATGATGTTATTAAAGAAAATGGTAATTCTCATTTGTCAAATGTAGATGATGAACATGATCCATGGACGGCATGGGCATACAAGCCTCGCACCATCTCATTGTTACTTATTGGTGCTTGCTTTCTCATGTGAGTGTCTAGCTGGATAAATTAATGTTAACGAGTGGTGTATTTTTATCTACTTGTAAATTTTGTTCTTCAATAAGATCAAATTTCTTCCCCCTACTTATTTTTTTTTATACCACTGTTGTATATGCCAGTTGGGCAAGTGGAGCACTTGATCCAGAAAGAGATGCATCTGGTGATCTTGTTACTTCTGTTAAAAGGTTTGGTAATTTTAATTTAATTACTTCTCATTTCGCTGTGCTTATCATTTTGCTGAGTAATACATATGCTAAATGCCCACACAACTGTTTCTCTGTAGGGGTGTATGGGCAATGATTGCTGTTTTTCTTGCTTATTGTCTGCTGCAAGCTCCTTCTACGTGAGTAATCAGAATGAATTTATTTTGTTTAGTTTGGTATTTTATTTTACATTTATTATATTAAATTTAATTGTGATTTTAGATTTAGATCCCAAAGGAGTAAGAAGATGTTCCTTATTTTCTGTGACTTCTTACATGATTGGATTATTTTCTTGCCTATATCTGGAAGGGGACTGAATTGAGTTTCTAAACTTTTAGTTTCATGTTTGAGAGATGGTGTTTGAATAATTTAATTCCAGGCTTCATCAGTTAATTTATTTCACATTTAAAGTCAAGAGTGAGTTTATGTTAAGAGAATAAGGCAACCGCTTCATACTCACACACCACTGTTTTAGAACATTATTAATGGACCAAGTTATTTGAGATAATGAAGATATCATTCATGATTGAATTGAATGGTTGCTGTTACTTTACTTGCTGGGTAGAAAAGTTAGTAGAAGGTGCTTCTTTTCAAGGTTGGGTTAGAGAGAGTGTGGATGGGATATGGAACTGTTTGAAGATAACTGGGAATCCAAAGTGTTTATTTTTTTTACGGGCGTTCTTTCTATACAAATTTTAATATAATTCCGCTTAAAATGGTTTTGCTTATGAGTATGTAAGAATATTAACATAGACGATAATATAAATATGAGTTTGTCACAGCCTCTTGATAGTGTATGACGGTGGAAGAGTAATGATATTAGTAGAGTTTTAGATCAGCTGAAGTTGTTACCTGAATAAATATTTTCCCATTTTCTTTCAGGGTTCTTATTCGGCCACATCCTGCAATTTGGCGCTTGGTTCATGGGATGGCTGTTGTTTATCTTGTTGCCCTCACATTTTTACTTTTTCAGGTTGGTTTCCATGTCTCGATTTGAAAATTCTTGTTGTGTAAAGTTTAAGCAATTTTGTCAAGCTTAGATTTACAACTTTGAAAAAAAAAAATTTTGCACTTGATTCTTGCTTACTTTTCTTTCATCTGTTAGCTTCCTCTAACTTCATTTGTGTCTTCTGAGGCATAGTAATATTTGTCATTTGTTGCTCTGTTTCCAGCAAGTGAATGAAAGTGGACTAACATGTACTCTCAATTTTTGTCCCTACAGAAGCGTGATGATGCTCGACAGTTTATGAAATTTCTTCATCCTGATCTTGGTCTTGGTAAGTCAATCCGATTCTTTTTTTAGCTTTGAAATGGTTGGAATTAATTCATTATGTATGTGTTGTATTTGAGATTTTAAAACATTTTCGGTTAGTCATGTATCAGCCTGTTTCCTTCAGTTTAAAAATTTGTAATTGCTGTGTGTGATCTTGGCAGAACTTCCAGAAAGATCTTATGGCGCCGACTGCCGTATATATCTGCCTGAAAACCCTGCAAGCAGGTTTAAGAATGTTTATGTATGATTCCTTTCACAACCTTTGATTTTGTATATCCTCTCTTAAAGTTACTTTATACCTCTATCACATTTGGATCTAACACGGGGCTTATATTATGTTTCATTTCCCAGGAGACACTTTTTGATGAGTTTGTTCTAGCTCATGTTATTGGGTGGTGGGGGAAAGCAATATTGATTCGTAATCAGCCTCTTCTTTGGGTGTTATCGATTGGTTTTGAGTTGGTGGAGGTAAGGCCTGATACTTATCCGATTAATACACTCTTTTTTGATATTTTGAGATAGGTCTGGTTGGGGGTTTGTGCCTCCATGAAGCTTTGACCTTTTTATTGCGTTGGTATAAGTTATAACTATACTATCGAATTGCTTACGAAGTATTCTGTGCTGGCATTTTCAGTATACTTTTCGTCACATGTTGCCAAATTTCAACGAGTGCTGGTGGGACAGTATTATTCTTGACATATTGATCTGCAATTGGTTCGGTAAGAGTTTTGGATCCATTTTTTGTTTCCTTTTGGCAAGTTTCAAAGATTGCATGTGGTTTATTAGTTGAAGAATGAACTTATTTATTGTACCACCATAATTACAGATTGAATCTATACACATTCATTTTGTCAACAAAATAAAAAAAATATTGATTTTAAAACATGACCAGACCCTTAAATGTTGAAAAACTATAGGATTCTAACATCTAGTGAATGCATCTTTACTGTTTCTAGCTTAAATATATATGAAAATGTCTTTGTCTAGTTGTTTAAACTATCTTGGATAGGAACTGTTAAATATTGCGGGTTGACTACGATTTCACATTGCTTCAATGGAATTCATTTTCAAATTCCTTTAGATCTTCATTCTACAATGAAGCTTCAAGGAATTAATTGTATTGACATTTTTTAACTCTGTCCGTGAAGATATTCAAGCCTATATACAAGTTTAGTTGTTTTATTTCCAAACAGTTTGCTCATCCCAGAAAACTCAGTACATCATTTGAATTTTAGTGGTTCTTTAAGTATCATAATTCATGATTCTGGTGGTATTGAGTAAACTCTTGCATCGAATTAGTGGTTTTTTGGATTTGAAATTGTTTCAGCCGATTGTAACATCTGTTGGATTAATTAATCTGCAGGAATTTGGGCAGGAATGCATACTGTTAGATACTTTGATGGGAAAACATACAAATGGGTCGGTCTAAGCCAGCAGCCTAATATAATAGGAAAAGTATGTTTCTCTGTCATCAGTTATTTCATTAAGCTTGAGTGTTTGATTCCTATTGAAATTGAAATCACTAAACTTGGAATGCCTTTTTCTTTGGCTACTGGAGCAATAGCCAATTGCCTAATGCTCTGACAGATGATTTTACTAAAATTGTCCTTCTTTAATCTCGTAATAATAATCTAGTACAGTCACTTCATCTCACCATCTGAGACAATGTTAGTTAATTATTAGTAATTTATTATGATTGCTAAGGAGACTAAATGTATGTGACTTGATTGGTCTATGTTACTTGATATTGGCATTAGGTGAAACGAACATTGGGTCAATTCACACCGGCTCAGTGGGACAAAGACGAGTGGCATCCACTGCTTGGTCCTTGGCGTTTCATTCAAGTGCTTAGTCTTTGCATTGTATTTTTGACAGTAGAGCTCAACACATTCTTTTTGAAATTTTGTCTCTGGATACCTCCTCGAAATTCAGTTGTCATATATAGGTTGATTTTGTGGTGGCTACTTGCAATTCCAACAATTCGTGAGTACAATTCATACCTTCAAGACAGGTACATTCCTATGTTTTCTATTTATATATTGTCAATTGAATGTTGGTGAATGGCATTGGCAACATCTTAACGAGTTCTTGACATTTTATGTCCATATAATATTGTGATTTTTACAGAAAGCCAGTGAAGAAGGTTGGAGCATATTGTTGGCTCTCTCTTGCCATTTGCATTGTGGAACTTCTGATTTGCATTAAGTTTGGACACGGTACGTAGGTCTCTTACATATAAATCCTTGTGTTGTGTGACATATTTAGAGGTTAGTATTGATTATTGTTTAATTCACTGATTACGTACATGGTGTGTTTCCACAGGCTTGTATCCCAAAGCAATGCCTATATGGCTGGTAATATTCTGGTCGAGTGTTGGAGTGGCAATTGTTACATTTTTGCTTTTGTGGTCTTGGCAAATCCATCGCAGTCTAGGGAACAAGAAGAGGCGATAATTTTACTACTATTGCAGTTGCAATGCATTATTCTTTGATTGATTCCTTCCTCATTTTTATGGATACCAAATCCATAGCCATACACACATGGTGTAAATACTATCATCAACCTCATAATTAAATTGTAAATGAATATTAATTCTCCTAGCTTAGTGTAGTGGATCACAGTTTCTTTGGGCGGCAAATATTAGTTCCAGCAGCTGGTAGAGAGGTGCACCTGTTATTTATGAGGCTTGTTTTTTGAATAGGTTTCCACCATTGCTAAATTGGCCAATTTCTTCCATTCCATCGGAATTAATCATTCTGAAACGTGTGTACCCAGTTATTTTAATGAAATTTTGAGTGAAGAATGTTTTTGCTTCAGCAATTGTCTAAATTTATCATAATTTTGTTGGAGATTTACAAATACCATTATTCGGAATATTATCAGGCAACCATTTTCAGATTTAATATTTTATTGTATGATATAAAAATAACTTACAAAACTTAACATTTTGCTTACTAATATTTTTACTTGATCTTTTATTCTTTTTGCATGCATGCATGTATATAATTTAAAACTATTTTCACCAAAAAGGAGACAATAAAATCATTTTACTTTAATCGTGCAGAGATTAAAAAAAATCGCCGGTATAAAGAATAGTGCTTGAATAGTTACGTAATAATGCATGCACCGAAGCATGTTGGTGTTTACGTAATAATGACAGATTTAGTAGCCCATTGCTCGTCACTTTGTATAACATCAAAGTTGTTGGAAAGAAAAAACAACAACATTAACACTCGACTAAAACGTGTTTATAATAATGAGGGGTTATTCCTCATTATTTCATGTTTACTTTTTGAACTCCCTCCTAATGTTCCTTTTACAATATGGAGATGCCTTTCGTTATTTTAGTGAGATAAACTTTTACTTCTATTTGTTGGAAACCATTTTTTATTTTAGTTTAAATCATAATATAGCTTATGAACACCTATCATATATAGCTACAATTTACTACAACTAACTAATCACATTTTATACTGATTTCATAAATCAAATCAGATCACAACTTACACTTCATTAGAATTGTTACATGTATTTTGTTTTCTCCAAACACTTCCTGGTTGTCTTTTTCCCATCATATCAGTTTTCGTTTAGACCAAGAATTTCTTGGTGAGTACACAAGAGTATATGCCAACATTTGTCCCTTACGAGTCCACATATCTTACCAAGTCTAAGTGGAAAATGGCATTGTAACAATCTTCCTCTTCCATCTTGTCCTTCCTCGGACAATTTCATTGTTTTGTTTCTCTCCTTTGATTTGTAGAAGGTGTGTATACCTTAATGGCCTCTGCTCAAGGTAAGTCAGCACTCCACTACCATTTATAATATCTGATGATAACCCATTCAGAAGATTTGTGCAGTAATCTGGTTCTACCACACCATAAAGTTTTTCATCCTCTTCAGGTTCACACAATGATTGAACTATATCTGAGCTTCCACACTCCCTTCTGTACTCTAGTGTGATACTAGATAATTGGTGCCGCTCCTGAATTTGGTCTGGGATGGTCTGCAGAAGCAATCAACAATAGAAATTAACTATGATATTCACAATGCTCTATAAGGACTAGTTAATGAGCATTGACTTTTGAGTCCATAAACCTTTGCAATTTACCTCTAGCATCCATCTTACATACTTCACATTATTAACATGTTGGTTCATATCCAAATCACTTCTCTTGGGCTGAAAAGTGAAGAGGTGCACAAAGTCAATAATTGTGTACATTCTTTGTGCTGTGGCAGAGCCAGCAGTAATTTAACTGTAATGCAGTAGAGTAAAGAGTAAATAGTATATGTACTGACAGAGCAAAGATTTTTTATGCTATTATCCAATTACAAATTGTTAAATATGGTAAATTTGTTGATTTCTAAAGGGACTACTTTAAAAATTATTTAATGATTTCTGATTGATTGACATATTTTAACATTGACAGTACCTATTAAGCTCAAATGAAACATGCAATATATACCTTCAAATCTGAATTCATGTATTTTGCCTCTTTATCCAATTTGACTATCTTTTCTTGAGCATCTTCCTCTATTGCTTGCTTCTCTATAAACCAAGGTGCAACTTCTGCTCTCACCTCTTCTGGCATTTTGGAAAGGCGTCTTGTTTTACGGTTCATCATCACCCACGTGCTGTTTATGGCTTATCTCAATCAGCACACAGGGTATAAAACGTGGAAAGTTTGAAAATTGTTAGAAACATTGTGCAAGACATGAACATAGTGCATAGTACATACCTTGTTGCACGACCAAAAATGTGGCCTGTGGCTTGGCTCCTTATCAGCCAGTCCCGCCGCATTCCATTCTTGCCTGATGCTCCAACCCATGTGTCAATTTCAACTACCTCTCCCCTGAATCATGTCAAATTCATCTCTTGTTATTATGGTTTTCTCAATCAACTAAATTTTCATTTCATTAAAATTGGTACAAGTCTTCAGCAAATATGCTGAGCTTATGGCCAGTCACAAAGTAACTCCTATTGAAGAGCTAGAGATATTTGTAGCTTTCTCTGCTGTCAAATCAGTACAAGACAAGAGTTGTTGAATATGGAGAAGATTCCAAGAAAACCTTCAACAAGTAGTACAACAACTTTTACAAGACTTGTCTCAAGCGAGTTGAAAATTCTCAGATTTGATTAGTATATTCCAACAACAGAAAAATTATTTGAAGGGAACTAATGGTGGAAAGGGACTTTACCAGATGGGATAGTAATCAATCAGAACTTGCATTCTTGAGACAACCCAAATGAGATCGTTCCTCACCATTCCATGTGTCGCCCCAAACCCATCACCGAGCAGCCCAGACATCCAAACATGGTTTAATGCTGTTTCCTGCACGCAAGATTGCATTTTGCAACAAAACAATGAAGCCCTAATGCTTTTTGTGCAGTGAAAACTCTGTTTATATGACAACAACATGTGTATTTAACTAATCACCTGAAGAAGATTGAAGATGCTCTCAAGCGTGGCAGTTTTATCAGCTCCAACTTCATAGGACCTAATGACAACGGTCTGTCTATAACCAACTCCACCTTCAGTGATGAGCCCTTGGCGATGAGGATCAACCAATTGCTTCTTTGTTGGGATGTTTTGGCGCAGACCATTTTCATCAACTGTAACAGCTTGACCCAGAGTGGTGGAAGTAGTTCCAGCTATTTGGCTGAGTGTCTCAACTTTAATTGGCGACCTAAAACTCCCATTAGTTCTGATCTGCTTAACTTGGTCATGGTTTTCTCTGATGGAACAAGACCTCACAAAGTAGGTAGAGGTTGGATATGAGAAAGTGGTAGCCATTGTTCTCATTGTGTTCCTGACAAAGTGGAACAGCACCTTAGAAGGAGAGAGGTTGGAAGAGGAAAATGAGTACTAAAACTTTTTTATAGTTTAACTTTAGACGGTGTTAACAAAGCAGGGCTTGGAACTCTGAGAGACAAATAAGTGAACCTTGTGAATCAGCTGACTTATCAAAGAGATTTTGGTGTTTGCTGCGGAACTAACTTTTAGTAGTCCCATCTCAGAAGGGAAACCTCCTAGTTCTGATCGATTAGGTAGTAGACAAAACCATGTTTAGTTTGTGTCAGACAATTTTGTGAGTTTATGAAAAAAGCAATGCAGTTAATAGCTACTATTTCATAATGTCAATCTGAACATGTTATATAAAACAATGAAAAACCCAACATACAAAATATTTAACTATTTATCAGTAAGAAGATTAACAGAAAGTATCATTGGAGGATTTAAAATTATATCTGTCACGATTTAACTATTTATAAACATTTTGTTCTTCATTATTACTGGGTCTAGGACTTTAAGAATTGGTGAGTTATAGATATAGTGCTTAGTATTATTATTGTATTACATAGGTAGTAAAAGAACGCCCCCCTCTAGAAATTGACATCAGCCATAAGAGAATGAATTCAGAGTCTCTTTTGTTGAAAAGCACACTGTTGTTAGTGTATGCTACTAGCATTGTATGTATGTTAGCAAGAAGCAAAGAGAAATAAATGTTACTTCCTAGGAGAAAAGTTAAGGGAAGTTTTGAAGTGAAAAATTATGAATTCTTTAGAATGTTGCGTGGAAGAAACCGAGGTTTCTTGGACTCACTATGTCTTCTATTGGTGGTTAGGAATAGTGAAGATTATGACAAGAAGTAGGAGAAAATGAAGCCAACTCAGAATTTGCTGAGGCTTTGCAGTGATGCCAAGTTAGTAGGTTCATTCATTATTGTTTTACACTTTCAGCAATAAATGCATTACTGTTGCTTTGCATAAGGTGGAGGCTCAAGGAAATAATTCCAATTCAGTTTAATGAAATTGCATGCTTCAAATTTTTTTCGGCACAAACCAATAAAAATGACATTATATATCAGATCTCATAAATGGAGGCTAAATATTGGACAACAATAATAATATTGCAGCACAGTAGAGCAAGGTAGGCCAACAAATTATTCTACTTGAAGTTGTAATTTTAATAATGTTTTCTTCACTTTAACTGTTTGAAAGGGTACTTCACAAATCAAAATCAAGAATAATGGAAATTTTAAATGGTGTGTAATTATGATAGATTAGATTAGACTTTAATTTTGACAAAAGAAAGGATATGTGCGCAGACAAAGCAGTGGCAACAAGTTTTTTTAAATCAAAAATATTTTTTTCTACATTATTATTTTTCAAATGTTTTTGAATTACATCAACGAAATAAAAGAATAAAACATTTAGTAATTTTGTAATATATAGGTATACCTTAATTTTATAAATTAGTTTAATAAAATTGAATTAGACTTAAATTCATTTCGAATATTTAAGATTCTACATCGATTTCATAAGTAAATTATATTTTATATTATACAAATAAAATACAAACTTAATTTTATAGAGTTGAAATAAATTTAAAATCTATTTATTAATATTAAATGTAGAAAATATATTAGGTAAAATCTAATCCAAATCAATGTAATAAATGTAAAAAAATATATTAGGTAAATTTCAATCCAAATCATGAGGGATGCTTACCAAGAAAGTGTGCAATATGTTTAGAAACTAAACCTTCTACCATCTGCGACATATTTGAGAATGTAAACATGATTTGAAATTAAAACTAATACTTTTGATAGTTTTGCTTTTCAATTGGGATCATAATATTGTTTAAATTTAACATTATATTATTACTCTTAAGTATTGTTTATCAATAATCAATAATATAATTTCAAAACAATTTCAACAAATCAAGCTGAAATAAAATTCTTCCAGTATCATAAATTCAATGTTTTATGTATGATTAGGAGGTATTCCTATCGAATCGACCCATTTTTAGGATAAATAATAATTCTAATAGCAACTTCATATCTAAACTATGAATTGATTGTAACAACTTAGTTAAGATATTTAATTATCAAAACTACGTTGCTAACAGTTTTGAAATTCAATTGTTATTTTTTTTATATTTCATACACTTCTATGAAAAATTCAATTAATATTTTCTATTTAAAATTATTAAGCAAAATATATATTTTTCTCCTTAATTATTTAATATTTAAATTTTTATTTTAACATTGAATGTCTTTAATCAAAATAAAATATAACGAGACATCTGTAAATGATCGTTAAAATAAACTTTCATAAATTCAATTATTTTAATGATTTTTTACAATTAAATTTTTTAAATACTATTATTTTATATATTTATTATAAAATATTTTTTCTTAATTTTTTAAATTATTTTTTAGTATATGTTATGTATACTTATTACTTTATTACTTTATGTGTACATGGGAAATTTTACTAACTGAGTTCTAAAAGTTAAATTATTTAAATTAGGTAAGGGATGATCATGAATTGAGTCGATTTGTGATATATGCATATTTGCAATAATAAGATGAAGGGTGCTGTATCATATTTGAATGCATGTTAAGTTTGGAAACATATTTAGAAATAAGTTTGAAAACTTAGAAGAAAAAAAAAAGAGATTGGTTTGATTAGCATATTTGTAGTACTAGTGAGATTGAATGGTGAACTATTATATTTTACAATAAAAGAAGTTGGAGAAGTTCAAATTATTAGTGATTACGTGTCGATCAGGCTTTATATAAAAGTTATTTAATACATTTTCAACTTGTTCTATTTGGAAGTGGAATCAGTTTTGAGAAAACTGTATAGAATTGTAAATTTGGCATAATTTATCTTAACAGATGAAACTTTGCTTAAGGAATTTTATCCGAAGACTCAACCTCTCTCGCAAACTAAATCTACTCAACAAATTTTAACCTAAGAGCATTTAAAAAATTGTACAACCAGCTCAACCAATCTTTTTTGCGTTGAGCAAAAGCACCTTATTTAAAATGTATATATTTAATTATAAAATTTTAAATTTATTATAAATGATTATGCATGTTTTAATTATGAATAATATTCTATATGATGTATGTATGATCGTTGATTCAAACTATTAAGTACAAAACCTATTATCAAAAAATATATTCTTACTTCAATGATAGTTTAAATATTATCTATAAATTATCATGTGGAGAGGGACAGACATCCACAATTTGTTGAAATGAATTTACCTTGACACGTGCTTGACACATGGAACTTAAATTTGTAGATCTAAAGTGGTTAGAGTCAGTTAGATAGTAAATTTTTTTATAGTGTATTTCTACTTTTGGGAGATTTGGTTTTATAAAGCGTACTATGAAATTATTCACAATCAATATTTTATATTTTACTTTCTTTTTGAGTTAATTGTGTGAAACAATTTACGATCACGTGATCTTAAATTCAGTAGAAATAATGAGGAAAAATCATTTAAGTTTTTTGATTTGAAACTTTTAATAAAAAATTATTTAGTCTTTAAGACGTACATAAAAGTGAAAACAACAATTAAAGTTTTTTTTCTACTTTTTAACAAAATAAAAATAAGAAAACTTAATAATTACAAATCTTAATTTATTTTTTCCGCTGTTAAATTATCCTGTCCAAAAATATATTTTAAATTGTACTATTAAATTATTTTCCTTTCAAATTGTAAAATTTAAAAATACAATTTAAATTATATAATCTAAAATTATATCTTTCACTTCTAAATTATGTAATTAGAAACATAAAATAAGAAACATTTTCTTATCCATATTAATTAATCCAAAATTAACTTTTTCTTGTCACCTCTCAATAAAGTTTATTTTCTCTGCGATTGCGTCGGTCTGGTGTGGAGTGCGGATTATTGAAAGCATTTGGTGCCATCTACCATAAATGTATCAAAATAAAAACAGCACAAGAATTTGCAGTTTTCCCAAATACATAATTAATTCTTTTTGCTCATTTCAGCACAACTCAGTTTTTTTCTAACAAATTTGCGGGGTATAAGAATTTTTGAAGTGCAATGAAATATCATTTTCATATTTGCTAATTAGCACAAAAGACAAAATGAGTATTTCAAAATAAATTGAGAACGGTGAAACAAATAAAAGTGCAGAAAGTAATTGCCGAGAATCTAAAGCCCAACTTGTACACCTCCCCGGAATTATTCATAAACAGTGGAAAAAATAAACCTAAAGTTGGTGTCTCTAAAGCCGAACTTGTATGCATTAATAATACTTTCAAATTTAATAAATGTTGAGACATTATTAAATAATAGTGTAAAACTTGTTTACAAATTAAAGTAATGATTAAAGAAATCTTAATATACTTCAAACATATTCTTTAATGTATTTGACATTTACAAAATTGTCATTAACACTCATTTAAAGAGCTGTTAATTCAATCTTACAGAATGAGGTGTCAATACAAGAATAGATGATAATATGTAACAACTTTAAAATACACATGTGAATGTATGTAGAAGCAAGTGTATTGTCGAGGACGTCATGGATTGGAATCCAATCTAATTCCAAATAAATGGATTGAATATAAAATCCATATTCATTTTAAATAGTTCAAATATATTTAAAAATTTTAATTTTTTTTAAAGTAGATTAAATCTAGACACTTAGTTAATTAGATTAAATTTTCTTTGTCAATTACATTAAATTTATTTTGATATGGACACAATCTAACTTGGCTCGAATTGGCCTAAGCTGACTCAACTGGACGCGGAACAACTCAGCTCTACATCGATCTAGACCCGGACGACTCGACATCTACCCAAACCCAAACGACTCGATATCGGCTCAAGCCCAGACGACTTGAACTCAACTCGGACCTGAAAAACTCGACATCGGTCTGAGCTCAAACGACCAAACATCGGTCAAGCATGGACGACTCGTCATCAACCCGAACGACTCGACATCGGTACTGGCTCAGACAACTCGATATTGGTCTGGGCTCGGACGACTCGACATCGGCCCAATCCCGAATGACTTGACATCGGCCCCCGGGCCCGAACGACTAGACATCGACATCGGCCCCGGCCTAGACGACTGGACATCGATCCAGACCCACTCAACTCGACAACGGTCTGAGCTCGCTCGTCTAGACATCGGCCCAGGCCCGAACGACTCCCGGGCCCACTATGTTGGACATCGGCCTGGGTCTACTCGGCTTGACATCAACCCAGGCTCGAACGACTCAACATCGGCCCGAACCCAGACGACTCGACATCAGCCTGAGCCTGAACGACTTGACATTGATTTGAGCCTGACATCGACCCGGGCCCAAACAACTCAACATGGGCTCGGGCTTGCTCGACTCAACTTCGGCCCAGGCCTGATTTGCTTGACATGGGGCTGAGACTGCTTGGCTCAACTTGGGCCCGAGCCTACTCATCTCAACATGGGCTTGAGTCTACTCGACTCGACATCAACCTGGGCCCGCTCGGCTCAACATCAACCCTGACCTGATCGTCATGGGCCTGGACCGGATCGACTAGACCCATACCGACTTGATTCAACTTGGGCCCGAACAACTCAGCTCGACGTGGACTCCGATCGACTTTGCTCAACCTGGACCCAAATTGTCTTGGCTCAAAAATATGGATTTGGATATAAAATCCATATCCATTTTAACTAGATCAAATATATTTGGATTTTTCTAAAAATCTATAGATTAAATCCACTTTTTTTAATTAGATTAAATCCACTTTTTTTAATTAGATTAAATTTACTTTGTTAATTAGATTAAATTTACTTTATCAATTACATTAAATCCATTTTGATATGGACACAAACTAACTTGGCTCGAACTGGCCTAAGCTGACTCAACCTGGACGCAGACCAACTCGGCTCTACATCAACCTAGACCCGGACGATTCGACATCGGCCCAAACCCAAACGGCTCGACATTGACTCAGGCTCGAATGACTTGACATCGGCTCAAACCCGAACAACTCGACATCGGCCCGGGCCCGGCCGACTCAACATCGACCTGAGCTCAAACGGCTAGACATCGATACGAGCTCAGACAACTCGATATTGGTACGGGCTTAAACGACTCGACATCGACCCGAGCCTAGACGACTCAACATCGTCCCGGTCCTTGACGACTTGACATTGGCCCCAGGCCCGAACGACTTGACATGGACATGGGCCCGAACAACTGGACATCGCCCCAGCCTAAACAACTCGAAATCGACACGGGCCCACTCAACTCGACAAAAGTTTGGGCCCGCTCGTCTCAACATCGGCCCAGGTCCGAACTAATCGACATCGACCCGGACTCGACATCGACCCGAACCCGAACGACTCGACATCGACCCGGGCCCGAACAACTTGACATCGACCCGGACCTGAACGACTTGACATTGGTCCAGGCTCACTATGCTAGACATCGCCCTAGGTCTGCTCGGCTCGACATCGACCTAGGCCCGAACGACTCAAAATCTGCCCGAGCCCATACGACTCGACAATGGCCCAACCCTGACAACTCGACATCAATCTGGGCCCACTCATCTCGACATCGACCCGGGCCCGCTCAACTCGACATCGACCCAAGCCCGCTTGGCTAGACATTAGCCTGAGCCCAAACAACTTAACATGGGCTCGGGCTTGCTCGACTCGACATGGGCTTGAGCTTGCTCGACTCGACTTCGACCCAGGCCTGCTTGGCTCAACTTGGGCCCGAGCCTACTCATCTCGACATGGTCTCAGGCTTGCTCGACTCGACATCGACCTAGGCCCGCTCGACTCAACATCAGCCTTAAACCTGATCGTCATGGGCCTGGACCGACTCAACTAGACATATGCATGGGTCAACTCGACTCAATATCACCCGCTCAGCTCGACTTGGCCCACAGTTGACTCGACTCGACTTTGGCCCATACCGACTCGATTCAACTTGGGCCCAAATTGTCTTGGCTCAACTTGGATCGGGCCAAGTCAATATCCAATCCAAAATCCAAAAATATGAATTTGGATTTGAGACAAATCCATTTAAATTGATTAAAACTAATATAGATTTGGATAATTATGGATTGGATTTTGTAATTTGGATTTTTTCCCCACCCTTAACAAGCCCTAAACATTTTACGGGGATGGGTGTTTTCATAATTTGTAATTATTGATTTATGTAATGACGTAAATCGGGATTTTAACCTATAGCAAATTGAAATCTGATTGATCAAAAGAAATGAATAAAAAAGATTAATTTCCGTGTACATGGAACTATATAATCACGAAAAAGTGTTGAATAAACAAGAGAGACATTTTAGTAGACAGGTTGAATTTATCAGAATTTGGAATCGTACCACACAGCGTAACATCAAGCGCGAACAGACATGTCCCTCAAGGTTTTAGCCTTCACGGTCCATTAACTTTAAAAGGTAAGCCTGCCAAAAATATGCAATTTGATTAGTATTTTGGTTTCTCAATATCCTTCTATCCGGTATGTAAGAGACTAATTTCTCTTTAGATGAAGCTATAAAGTGGAGACTCCTCCTGCCAACAGTTTTTTTGCCCCATCATACACATGAATCTCGAAATTGAACTTAAGATCATGTTTAGGAGATGCAAGCCCCTTTACTTCCAACGAAATCCCCAGGCAATTCTTATTTCTCAATCTGGCACATAATTAATATACAGCTGGGCTAATTGAGTCAGTTAACTTACAGGACATGAACTATACGCTTTAAGTCCCTGATGTAGTTCAGCAGATGAAATTAAAAGCTTTACAGGGCGGAATTCAACAGTCAAACTTTGGCCTCTATTGTCCGTGAAACATATCATCTCACGATGTATAAGGTGTTCAAATGCCTGTATACACAAGGATAAAATACGCCCAAATGAGTTTCGGGAATGGTAGGAAACATACCATAATCATTATTTGCTACGAATAACATGTTTGGCTTAAAAAAATCATAAAAGCAGATGGACAAACCCGTAAGCAGACATTTCTTGAATAATACTCAGAAGTCCGGAAGGAATCATGCATGCTTTTATACTCTGCAAAGTTGGCAATCACATTAAGGAATAATATAAAAAAATTGAAAGAAAAACAACAAATATTACCTTTCATTACAGAATTGAAGTTGCATAAACTTTGCTCTTTAACTTCCAATCTCTTCATGCAAACCAAAATATGAAGTTCTAAATTGGAACAATCTGCTTGCAAATCGCAATTATAACCAGAAAGCCAATTAGTTCAAGACCCATTAAATGAGAATAGTTTATATATAAAATATAACGTCAATGGAATGGCATCTCTATACAGAAAGAGTAACATCTATTATGATTTATAAATTATCTAAATTGTCATACTTCTTAAACATTCTAGTTTGGGCTGCCTCTGGATGCTTGAAAATGCAATTTCAAAGTTCTCCTGAGACAGGAACCCAGTCTGCATATCCATATGAGAGACTGCACAGAATCTGAAAATAATCAAATTCGCAAAAGCGTGGAGAACATCTATATGTTATTCAACAGCTTACAGAAGTGTGAAAAAGATACTTACAGGAACCTCAGCAAATGTTTGATACAGGAATCAACATTTAAATATTTTTTTATGGTTTCTTTGAACTTTCTATCTTCTATAATATTCTGTAATTTGTCAAGGATTTCTTAACCAGGTAGACAAGTGTGAATTTTCATTGATCAAGAAAATACATAACTAACTTTTCCACACATAGCAGTTTCTGTAGATGTGAGCCAGTTGTTTTCAATGAAATAAGTTTACTAGCAAACACAAAGGCAGTTAATGGCGATGCAGAAAACTGAAAAGGTTTGCAACAATATTTCGTTCTGCAAAACTCATTAACTTAAATATAAGAATAGTCAAATATGGACAAACATGTCAACATCTGTGCATTATGAATTTATTGGCATTAAGTTATCAAATCTCGGTGATTGCAGCATATGGTAGACATGTGAATTCGTTCGTGTGCTTTGGAAACATTTAAATTGATATGGGTGGCACTCCTGTTTGTTCAGAAGCCCAACTAATAAACTAGAATCAACATAGAAAAGCATTCGCAATAAAAAAGGATACTTGGACCTTCCTGTTAAATTCAACAGCATAATCATGTGGAAAGCTTGAATCGATTGGTAATGTCAACATGTGTATAAGTAACCTACATGACAAGTCAAGCATTGCATTTAACATCGTCTTCAGCATATCTCAGTCTAAGAAAATTACAATCCACCTACTTCTGTGAATCTTCCATTGAAGGTGGTAAGAACAACAGCTTTCTATGTGAAAACCGAGATCGTACTCTTTTCTCCAACAGTTGATCTGCATCCTGCAAGGTGGACTATCTTGATTTGTAAAAGTTATCTTATGTTCTACAACAACCACATGCTATGATAGATTATTTTCTCAAAATATATATACAAGCAAAAAAAAGAAGTGGGAAACAGTTAATCCAATAACAATAATTTGTAATTTACAGAAATAGCATCACTTTAATTTTTTCTCCTTACCAATCGCATTAAGAAATTCAGACATAACTATTCACAACTACTTAAAAGTTTATAGAAGAAAAACGAAATAACTGCAAAGCACATACCAAACGGCAACTAATGCCAAGTACAACAGCCTGTGATGTTATTGATTGCATTGCATCCAGCAAGCTATAAAGTAACCGCTGTTTACCCTGCAAAGAATCAGGAATGCAGACATAGCAAATGTATGTTTAAAAAGTCAAACCAAAATATTTCAGTGACCACAAAACTTAACAGAGAGTAAGAGGTTGAAAATAACTACAATTATAACCCACAAGTTAAACCACAAACTTTTGAGAAATGATCAAAGGACAAAAGCAAGAGAAGCCTTACCCGAGCAAACAAGTCAAACTCTTCTAGAACAAATATAATTGTTTTATGTGCTAATCCGCATTCCCTATAAAACAAAGATAGTAAATGCTCTAGAACTTGAAATTATTTTGCTTTTTTAACCAATGAAACTTTCACTCACTTTAGAATGGCAACCATAAACTGGGAGTTGTCATCAAATGATGCCTGCAGAATGTTGATATCAAGATAAAAAAAATCAACGTACCATATTTGCAAATGCATAGTATGAATTTTGTATAGGTAGGTTATGTTACCGCTTTTGAGAATAGCAATTGATGCTCCATGCATAACTGCCTAGCTATTTCCTGTTTCATCATGGTTTGCAGCAACAAATGAGACACCAAACAAGATTAGATACAGTGCAACCTAAATCTACCCGTTCAAACAATCTTATTTGTATTGATATATGTTTGGTAGAGAAGAAAGAAATAAAGGAAATGAAGTGGAAAAAGAAAGAAGAGAAATTTATGAGAAATAAAATAAAAATAGAAATAGTCTCACTGAAAAAAGATTATTTTTTTGAGATTATTTAATTTAAAAAAGGAATTAAAAATACTATTTTATTATTGAGATTAATATTTATTAATATTATTTTCATTTATTATTATCATTATTACTACTTTATATATTTATTTATTATCTATAATCTATAAGTATAAATGGGGATTATCCTATTTGATGTAGGCATTATGTTCCTATTTTACCCTTATCTATAAGAATATATAAGAGGGATCATCCCATTTGGTGTATTGTGTAATGTAAAAGAGATTAGGTTTGACAAAATTGGAGTGCAATTGTGGTGGATGGGACTCAATGCCATGTTAGTATTTAATGTGTTCTTTTTTATTTTTAAAATTTAGAAGGCAAATCATTTTATTTAAAAAATATATAAAATTAAAATTAATAAATGTTAAATTTAAGTCTTTTAAATAATATACTGTGATAGAAATTACAGACACATGGCGCAACAACTCTTGTGTTTATAATAAAACATTGGGATTGTGTATCAAAAAGAAGTAAAACGTAAGAGACATCCTTCCATCTGGTGTTCTTCCGCCCATTTCTGCATTATTCTACACCCTTAGATGAAATGAACAGTGTTTGAATTTCTCTCCATTTCTTCGTAGCTTTTCACTGCCAAATGGTGCACAAATCCCAAAATTAACTCTCTTCCTCGCTATTCCACTATTTCCTCATTTACATCAGTGCAATCAAACTGACCGTATGACAAGAATAGTAAATTCTATAAAGATTTATTCCTTATCTTGTAACAAAAATTCAGAAAGAACATTGTTACAGTTCCACTAGGAGAATCTACAAGCTTCCTAGCTAAATCACCGTGGATTATCTTCCAATTAGTTGTCTCTTTCCGCAGCAAGACTAACTAGTTAATCACTCAACCAGAGTTCATGCCAACCTATGTGCCTATATTATTAAGTGTAAGAAGCTGACTAGGGCGGCAAACTAGCCATATAAGAAGCCATTGATTATATACAAATCACAGCTAACAAACGTCACCAAAGTCGTTGTCAGTAGTAAGTAAGTCAACATAAGCAATCAGGAAAAACAATTCTAGAAAAAAATTAACACAAGCAGAAAAACAAAGGGCAATAATAACATCATAGCTGTTTAAATTAGTAATTGTATAAGCAGGTTTTATGAATGCTAACCTTGAATGCAGAGATGTCATCACAATGTAAAAGCCCATTCAACCTTATCTGCAACGAAAAATTTAATCCAAGAGAATAAACATACTTCCGATCTTATAAATTATTCATATCATTATGTTTAATCGCTCATTCAGTAATATTTGAACATTTATTTTTTCATTGTAGTCTGTCCACATAGACGTTTTAATCTGTTATAGTCTCTACCGTGGACTAAAATGGATTAAAAAGGTATTTTAGAGACTAAAACGAGTTCAAAAGCTAATCTGTAAAGCCTAAGAAAGTAATATCTAAGTGTGGGAATGAAACAGTTATGATTGTGCAGGCACAAGAACCAAATGACCAAGACTAATTAAACTATATTATTATTTAGAGGCAATGATTAATTACCACTGAAATCGAGTCTGGATACTCTTGCAGCAAATCTTGAATGACAACTTCCAAAACCTAATAAGAGAAAACATATTGAAAAGAAAATGGAGGAAACCCTTAAACCAAGGTTGAGATTGAGGTGAGTGATGAACACACCGCGCTCTTTCCGGAGCCGCGCGGACCGAGAAGCAGAATAGAATTGTTGCACGCCTCCGTCACTGAACTCGATATCATGAATTTCAGTTTGCTGATATGAGAAATCGGTAAAGTGAGGCTACGACCGATTCGAATTTGATTGAATAACAAGGAGAAACGTTAACTGTGGGAAAGAAGAAGTTCAGACCTGTAGTTGCTGTCTGGATAATCGTTGTTGAAGATGAATTTGGGGTCGCAGATTCTGCTTCGAAGCACGTTCACTGCCATCGTTTTGTGATTTTCTGGCTCCATTGCGCCGAAGATGCAACACAGTTGGCGGGAACAATAACCGCGCCTGAGTATTTATAACTAGCGAAGATCTTGTGTTCTTTATCAAATGCGGCCCAATTCCTATAATGGGCTTCGTTCTTCGTTGGAAGCCCGGTGATAGGCTAAAAGTGGAGCAATTCTTCCTGCACCTCTATAAGAACATCTGAAATGACAATTTTACCCTTTTCTTCTCTTTTGTAGAAGTAGTAATTTTGTTTACTTATATTAACACAATAAAATCCTCCTACATGAATTTTGATGTAATAATAACTTTAAAAAAAATTACAATACCATCCTGTTTTTCTTAAATTTAAATTTTATATTTTTCACTCTATTATATTATATCAACCTTTCTTACAAATCGTATATCACGTAATTTATATCAACTTTACATTTAAAAAACAAATCATAATAGATCTTCAAAGTATAATATGATTTTAATTACTTGATTAGGTATAATAATTGTATTGTTTTCGTTTTTAATATTCTGTGTAAATTAGGGTCTTCTAGGAATTTTTAATAATTGTAATTGTCTTTTAGGTATAATTTATATATTATAACAATTATACAATGCAGTTTAATATTTGGGTAACATATATTTCTAATGTGATTTATTTTACTTCTAATTTCTATAGTATCTTAATTGTATACTTAAATTATATTGATATATAGATATTAAACAACATCTCAATAATCACATCATCATTTAGTATTACATTAACAAAATACATATTATATATATATATATATATATATATATATATATATATATACAGAAGATTCACATAATGATTAAAATAATACTATCGAGATCTATGAAATAACTGATTCGATCTAAGTTGACTAAGTGTAAGACCATTTAAAAAAATTGTATCAAAATAATCTGTTTTTTTAGATGAATTGTAATTTTTTTGGTCTAACATGTAATAATTTTGTTTCGTTTCTAAAAAATTAAAAGTTAAATAAATTTAACTATTATATTATATATATATATATATTAATTGAAGTCATAATATTGAATTTAAATCTGAATTTATGTATAATTTTTATATAATAAAAATTATAAATAATATAAGTATTTTAATTTTTTTTAAGCTCATTTAAACCAAATCTAAAGAACTGAAACATTAATTTAAACTAAAAATATCTAAAGAGTACAACTGCGTTGCAACGTTGAATTTTCGAAAACTAATTTCAGAGAGTTTTGTCTAAAATTTATTTGTACTTATACGCAAAAGATATCAATAATATTGTAGTGGTGTTGTGTGCGGAAGAAGAGCGTGCGAGTGTAAAATATCAGGCGGCGAGGCCACACCGAGCAAACCAAAATCAAGAGATGTTACGGCTCACCATGGGATTGGTAACCACCACTGTTCCCATGAACGTCGTTCCTCAGTTCGGGTCGCTCCGAACATCCATTCGGGTCGGAAACCCATCCGGGTTGAGCCTCCCTCTTTCACGGTCACAGAAGAGGAGTAGGAGCTTTGTTTGCTTGGCTGTGGATGACGACCTCAGACAGGAGCAGCAGGACTTGAGTACCACCGCTACTGGGTTGGGCTCCGCCCTTGAAGAAAGGCCCGGTAAATAACCACTGGAACCCGCTTCATCGGATTCAGTCATTTCAATTTAATGTTATCGTTATCTTATTCCTTAAGAGTTTTTAGAAAGTTTTATAGTAGAAGAACATAAGAAAAATCGTTCTTGTATGGAATAAAGTTAATTTGGACAAATACAGAGCTACAGATTTAATTTTCGCCTGTGAAAGAAGCTTATTTCATTTTTCTTAGTTATGGAGAATTTTATACAAACATGACCTATGTATAATATTGTGTATGGATGCTACGAGGATAAATTCCAAATATGATTAGTGTATATCGTTTTTTGTTCATATTATACTATTTAACTCAACTTATCCTAGGGTGGTTTCTTGAGAACAATGTTATTGCGGGTACATTTGAAATTGTGCTAATTTTTTTCCCTTGTTAAATGATGATTGTGGTGATATGATTCCTCAAATGTAGTAGATATGGATAAGATTCTAAGATCGTTCTTGTGTCTGAAAACACAGATCCTTTTAAGAGTACATCAGAAGAAATGCAGGGAAATTTTGAGCAAGATGGTGGACGAGGTGCTATCTATGATTTTCTTTATCCCAGTAAAGAGCTTCTTCCTGATGATAAAGAAATGAGTGTATTTGATCATCTTGAAGAGCTGCGGCAGAGAATCTTTGTATCAGTTTTAGCCGTTGGAGCTAGCATTTTGGGATGCTTTACATTTTCAAAAGAACTGATATTGATTCTTGAAGCCCCTGTTAAATCACAGGGTGTAAGATTTCTTCAGCTGGCTCCTGGTGAATTTTTCTTTACAACTTTAAAGGTAAGATATCTTACAAATATCTCTGAGATGGCTGTTGCTTCCTTCCTTATCAAATGAGCTGTAAACCAGTGTTTTATGTTGTTGCTCTTGCTTTATCAGGAATGTACAAAGCAACCTTCGTTCTTATCTCTGCCTCATAACTAGTTCCCAAATAAGGTTAATGGCGTAGTACAATTGAAATATCTTTGTTCTCCAGATAATTGTTTTATCTAAGAGCTTAAATTAAAATTCAATCCAAATAAACTTTGTGATTTAGAAGATCGAGAACAACAGAAACAGTGTGGTCATTTATACTTCATCACATCAAATCTAAACCCTTCAAATCCCAATACTCTACCTCACAACCACCATACACTCAAAACTATCCCTTCAACTTCACAAAACTCTCTTCCTATAAAAAAGTTAAACACTGCTCAGATGCAGGAAAGAAGGGCCCAAGGCCTCTGCTACTACTGTAATGAAAAGTTTTTACCATATCACAAATGTGCTTCAAAAAAATTCCTTCTCCTCACGATAGATGATGAGGATCCCATTACCTCATATATACCTGACCAAGGATATTTTCACTCCCTCTCTACTCTAAAAACACAACCATCACCTACCAATACTGATATCACACTTCCCCTAAACCCTATCTAGTTTCAATTTCATCTCAAGCCTTATTTGGCCATCCTTCTCCCAAATCTCTCAAATTCATTCGCAATATTTGGGGTTTTTCTATACCCTACTCATTGAGAGTAGGAGCTCCCACAACATTTTGCAACCTTGCATTGCCTTCCACCTTCATCTCACAACTAACCCTACCAAACCATTATCAATTATGGTACCATGGTGACCTCATCGCATGTACATGCTTCTGTCCCCACATCCCCCTTGACCTCCACACTCACTCCTTCACCATTCCTTGTTACCAAGGATGACAACGGGGTGGGACGAAAACTATATTTTTTGATAATATAGAAAAGAAAAACAACTCATAATAATACCTTGGCGGAAACTAGTTCGTCCAACAATTCATTCATCGTGGGGATGAGAAACATATCCTTCATGTGACTACATTCAGATTGTCTTGTAAGATCTCATAGGCACATAATCTATCACTTAGAATTTGAATTAGGATCTACCACAACCTCATCTCCACAACACTTATAATGTGAGAACTATTGAAATCTTATTAGAACTAGTATATTATCTTTAGTATGCTTAGTGTTTAAGATTTAGTAATCTATTATCTTATTAGAGCTAGTCGAAATCTTATTATCTTTATGGGTGTTGTGTTGTGCATTTAACCATTTTTTGCATACACGTCTAAGTTAGGATCAAACCTGAATAGAGATAAAATAAAAGAAGGCAGGAGCTACCTTGATAATATTAATTTTTTGTCACTTTGAACTGCAGGTGTCTGGATACTGTGGCCTTCTCTTGGGAAGTCCCATCATCCTCTATGAAATCATAGCCTTTATACTTCCAGGTCTTACAAAAGCGGAAAGAAGATTTCTAGGACCGATTGTTTTAGGCTCATCAGTTCTTTTCTATGCGGGAATAACTTTCTCCTACTTAGTTCTGACACCTGCAGCATTAAATTTCTTTGTTAACTACGCTGAAGGTGCTGTTGAATCAATATGGTCCATTGATCAATACTTTGAATTTGTTCTTGTGCTTATGTTCAGTACAGGCTTATCTTTCCAGGTATTTTTTCTTCTTGTTTTTCTCTTTCTTTTTGATAAACTTGCTGACACCAACTCTTGACAGAGGTCATTGACATGATTACATTTTTAAAAATCTCTGCTTGGGGTCTATTTGGAGTTATGAACACTGGACATTCCAACAACATAATTCTGTTAAGTATTCGAAAGAAAGGCATGCTATGGTTACTAAGACGAAGAATGCTCATAAGTTTGTGCTTAGAAACCACTTGTAATCAATCATACCTTTGGATTTTAGTTTTGCATAAACAGTTGTGCATTTAACAAGTGCTTAATGAAACAATAACAAGAAGCAATCTTTATCTACGTATGTACCTCCAAACTTTATTAGTTATGGAATCTAAAGGAAATCATATTGTAGGTACCTGTCATTCAATTTCTATTGGGACAACTTGGACTGGTGTCCGGAGACCAGATGCTATCAATTTGGAGGTATGTTGTGGTTGGTGCAGTTGTGGCAGCTGCTATAGTTACGCCATCTACTGATCCTCTCACTCAAGTTCTTCTAGCAGCACCTTTATTGGGTCTTTACCTAGGTGGCGCATGGATGGTCAAGCTTATTGGACGGTGACCTTAGTCCCTTAATTTATGTACCAGAATTTTCAGTCTGAGCAGATGTTAATGTACATTCACACAGCAATCTAGTGTATATTTTTACTCGTACCAGAGCATTACTCTTCCTGTATTCCAATTGATTTAAACGTTTAAGTCTGTCGGGTCATTTTTAAGTGATTTTTTTTTTCAAATTACAAATGAAAGATAAAGTATAATAGAACTAAATAACGAAAATCCAAAAACAAGACATTCCCTGAATTCCAGTTATTGAAATTATAACTGTTCTTTGAACTGAACCAGATAGATTTTGATGGAATTATAATTGAAACTTTTATACCGAAGTTTTTAATACTGTTTAAATGTGAGAGGAGATAATATTCTAGCAATCTTATGTCTGAGGTTGAACAGTGACAATAAGTACACTGGTATATATAAAATTGAAAATCCAAATGATCATTTCAGAAGTTCTACAACGGCAAATTCATTGAACACATATTCCCCCACCCAAATAATAATTAATAAAATACACCCTGGCTAATGTCAGAGCCTACTTATCGGTTAATGTTATATTTTCCACTCTGGCTTCGACGGCTTCAACGGCTTCATCGGTAGTACTAGGATTACCTAGTTCAGATGCAAACTGTTTCAGTGAACTCCTCAAGCCATTGCATGGCTCCATAAATGCAGCTGATGCGCCTAAAAGTTCTTCTGCCTCCACTTGCATAGTATCAATAATGCTGAGGATTTTCTCCAAACCTGCCTTTATGGCAGGAATCTCTTGTGGGGGATAAAGGCATGCTCCAATTTCATCAATCTGTCGACCAAGTTCCTGACACAATTGCAACAATTTCTCCATGGAATTTACAAAACTGCTGTTGTCATTTGGTTTTTCCACCTTAAGCAAGCCGATGATGGAGTGAATGAGTACTTTTATAACTGAAAGTGTATCAGAGACCACCTCAATTGATCTTTCAGCCACTCTCATCTCTTCAGGCGACAAGTCATTCCCTAAATCATCTTCACTTGAATTACCATCATGGGAAACTGACTCTGCTTCAGGACAACTCTCATTGGAAGTTTCATCAACTTGATCATCGAATGAAGCAGGTTTCAATTCTTTCATTTCACGAAGAACATCCTTCACTGAGACAGCAACCTGCGTCATTCCTCGTCCAATTGCTGTAACATTTGTGGAAGGAGTCTTTTTAAGAGCAGAACATGCATCCCATACAGGACCAACCAATTGAGGTACTGTTAGTTTCTGGTCTTTGCAGTGGGTCCCTGTTGGTGTTTCATTAAAAGAGAAAAGTTGTCAACAATCCAATAAGAGATTACAAATATAATTTTAAAATTAAAGTCTATTCATTAGAGCAGGCTGTGTGCATTCCAAAACCAGAAGTATCCTTAATCAGTGCATATTAAACCAGAACAGAAGTATCCAGGGATCTTATTAAATCAAATTTTAATTTTAAACTAGATTGATTACATAATAAATCAAGAAACTGGAATACACTCTCTAACACCATAAGGAACAAAACTCCAAATCACAACAGAAAACTATACCTCATATATATCAAGCAAAATGTTAGGAATACACTATCTAATACACTCTCATTTGTTAAATTGATTGGAAATCACAATTTGGTGGGTCCCATACCTTATTTAATGAATCTCTCCCCCGATTTTTGTAGTGTCGAATAAATTCGGATCAATAGAAGAGAGTATTAGGGAGAGTGTGTTTCTAGCACAATTCATATATCAACTCCAAAGCTACCAGATCAACTAATGACATGACTCTCAACAGTCAACATCACAAAAGAAAAACGGCATAAAAAACTTCTGTGATGAAAACATAGCGTGAGGACGGACTTAAAAAACATCTCTACCACCAACTACATATCTTAGCTAGCGTCCATCTCTTTCACTATCACCTAAACCATGAAATGGAATCATCATCAGGTTGCGTGTTTTCTCCTCAACTCATGCATAGTCTCCCATTCTACATTTCTGACAGGGTGTATAAAACGCATGGTCTAGGGAGAAGCATGTTCTCATTTATATCGCTCACATCTAGCTTTTAAATTCATAAAACAACAGTCCAGAATCACAGACAAAAGTGTATTATTATTACTGATCAACATGTCATTAATTATCATAGCATAGCACAAATTAGTAATCATCATACCATATAAAGAGATTGTTTCCTTCATCAACCTGAAGCTGGAATCAACAACTTGCTTCACGGATGCATGAACAGCAGAAGACAGAGTAGGCCCCGCACCAACTGTACTACCATGGGAAACCAAAAGGAAACCTTGTAGATTGTTGAAGTATGATGCCATATTTTCCTCAATTGCTTTGGACTCTGGCTGCTCCCCGGTCCAAAGCATTCCCACTGCAGAAAACCAAGACACAATTGAAAAACCAAACAGAAAATTTGGATGGTTGGTATCCGAATAGTGCAAAAAAGGCAAGAAAAAAATCTTTATCCTTTCACAAATACCAGTCTAAACGATTTCATTAATTTAAGAATAGCAACAAGTGCCCAACACAATTCAATTCATGCAATCTCTTTTACCCAGTTTGGAAAACCCTCGTGAGTGACTACAACACTGAAAACTAATTAATGATGGGGGGGAAAGATTAAATTTTGGGAGTGCTAGAACGCAAAATTGAAACAGGGCATCAGAGAGAAACAAAATTTAGCGAGTGAAATTAAGAATGGCTGACCTGTAGTTGCTTGTTTAGAAACTTGGTCTCCCATCTTCATGACATCGTCCCAGGTGACTTTGGTAGAAGAAGACGGCGGTGTTTGATCCAAAACCTAAAAGGGTGTGAAGAAAAAGATGTTGAGCGATGGTGATAACCGAGTAGACAGAAACAGAGAGAGGAACGATGTGATTATTACCTGGAGCGTTTCATGGATAGTGGCGAGGTGGGAACCAAGCACTAGATTGAGATGTTCTTTCTCTTTCTTGGATCTTATAGCCATCTTCAACCCTCGCACTCTCCACAACTGCACACTGCGTTTCAATCTCCAACTCAAGCTTTCTGCCAAGTGACAATGGTGGTGACGGCGTTGGAAACAGAACACTCGCAATTGAAGCTGGGAATAGGGGTTTATGCCTGCGTGGCACTTCTTTTATAAACCATCAAATTAAAAAAAAAAATGTTTTCATGTGAAAAGATTTTATCATATAGATTATATTTACTTATAAGAACCAATCTTTGTTTTATATAACTAAAATTTAATAAAAAATATTTTTTTCATATAAATTATACTTTGAGCTTCTTATCCAATATTTAAATAGTATTATAAGGTTATTTTTAATCGATTTCACTCATATTTTAAAAACATTGAAATATAATTTAGATATAGGTATTAAAGTAGGTAAAATTGAAAAGATAGAAAAGTTAGTTAATAAAATTATTTGTGAAATAAATGTTTTAAGAACAAAGGAGAAAAATATATTTAAAATATTCAATTAAGTGTAAATTACACCTTGAATTTATTTGTTTAGAACTTTGATGTTAATGGACACTTGTAATTTTATTGCATTTTTTTTGAGTAAGGTTAATAACACACTTTATTATTGATTGAAAATTATAAAATTAAGAAAATATTAAACGAAAATTGATATTTACAAAAATATGTAATTCTTAAAAAAAAAATTATGGATAATGTATTTAAAAAATGTGTCACACCTTTTTTTTATGATTTCTCTACTCTTATATATGAAATTGAATTTATTTTTCTTCTCACCAACACATGAATCCCACCAAAAACACAATTTAATTTCTAACTTGTGCATGCAAGAATTTAACAATCCAATTGAAAAAAAAAATAGAATTAAGAGAATAATAATTTAGTTATTAGGATAAAAAGATTAATATAAATTATTATTGACGTAGACTTTTAATTAATGAGAAGCTTTTGAACATTAAAAAATCATAATGTTTTAAATAGAATTAACGGTAATAGTCTTAAAATAAATTATGAAGGATAGGAGTACTTTTCTTTCGCATAAACAAATTATTAAACTTAAATTTGATTTGAAAATATGTTTTTAATAATAATAATAATAATATATATATATATATATATATATATATAATGTAAACGGCGTATACTTTGCAATTGTGAGAGGTGTATCTAGTAATAGGCCGAAACGAAATAGGCTCACTATTGCTGTACAAGATGGGCTTATGGCAATTGTAAAGTATCACTTATAAAATTAATTAATTTAATTAATATTTTCCTTTATGATTTTATTTCATAAATATATAAATAAATTTATAACTACTATTTCTTTCTAAAACTAAATGTAATTTTAAAAACAAATAAATTCTAGTTAATATCTTGTTTAGGAAAGTTTATACTACATTAAGAAGTATATCGTTAAAGAAATATCGAAAGCTATTTCTAACTATTAATATCTTTAAGCTAAAAATATTATAAATGACTTTATTATCTATTTATATTGAAGCAGTTGATTTAAAATATAATGCCCTCAATTTAACATAATTTTAACGAAATAAATATTTATTTAACCAACCAATTTAAAAAAATTAAATGAATTATTTCCCTAAAATAAATTAAACAAAACAAAATATCGACATTTTTTAGAAAAAAAAATGTAAATAATGTCAATTTTCTTTTTCTGCTAGAAGTCGAAGTGTTGAATTGGAGGTAGCTTACTAAATCTAAATTTTCTTTGAAAAAATTATGTTTTTTAATATTTATTTCTATAAAAAGGAAATAAGGTAGAAGGATTTTGACCAAATACTTTTAGAGTCAATATGAAAAGATACATTATAAAACAATATTTATAAAATTAACGATTAAATAACAAATGAAATATTACAAACCGTTACGTGCAGTATTTGTCCTTTGAAAATGTTCAGTTCCATTTTGAATAATGATGTGTAATATGATAAATTTGGTGAAAGTCGCAAGTCACTGTGCCCAAAAACAGACTGACTCATCACTTTATAATCTTTTGATTTTTATGTATGTATTTGGATGTAGTTATTATATATTTTTTGGATAATCAAAATGTGAGAAAAGTAATAAAATTTAATATTTCGATCAAATAATATTTAATCTTTAATAAAATAAATATCAATTAAATAGTATATAAATAAATTAGTATAAATAAAACTTTATATAAAATATTTAATCGTTATCAATTTAATTATAAAATATTTAATCGTTGTCAATTTTAATTAAAAAAACATGAAATTGTTTTTTAAAAGTGTTAAAAATAAAAGGTGAAATGTGAAAAGTCAGCAAAAGTCCATTTTAATCTTTAAACTAAATTTAAAAAACTTTAAAAAAAACATAATTTTACATTTTTAAATAATTTCAATTGTATCATACCCATTTTTATACCTTTATTATTCTCCACTCCACTTAGAAATTTAATAGAGTAATTTCATTATATTAAGCGTACGTGAAATGGTTAGCAGGAAAATTTATTACCTTTGATGTCTTTGAATGCAAAAACAACATTTTGTTTGAGTTTTATAATTCATTTTTACATCTAGTTACTTTTTTTTTTAGGTTTGGTTGCTTTGAAAAAAATAAAAAATAAGATAACAAAATCACAACCACTATCGATAAAAACACCACAAAACTTACTTCAACTACGTTCACTACCAGCCATCACCATTTATCATCAACCACCACTTGAAAATGAAGAAGATATCATACTCATAAGGGTATTATTAGAATTAAAAAAATATAAAGTTGCATGAAAAAAATACGGAGATCCAAGAAGAATTTGTCAAATAAAAAGCAATAATTGGTCAACTAACTTGTCCCATCCGACTATAGTCCAACGTATTAGCAGTTATATAGATTAATCCGTCGAACCTAACCCACTTGATTATTCTTAAATAAAATGGTATATTTTAGTTCAACTAATTATTTACATGTAAAACATGTGATAAAATAGACTAGTCAATATACAACTTTTTTAATTTTTGTTTTTTAATTTTATACTTTAAAAATTTATTATATATAAAATGTATTTAATCATATAAATATTTATTATTTATTTTAATTAATGAATGTTGGATAAATCAAAATAGTTATTACTTATAGAAGTTAAATTATTTTATTATAATTAATAATTAAAACCTAATCAGTAAGTATTATTTATTTAAGTGGCGTTGGAGGTACTATTATATATTTGTGTTAATAAAAAATATAAAAAATCTCTTAAACTATTTTTATTTTTATTTATAATTTAAAAAAAAACTGATTGGTGGGCCAATCATTCCAACCTTACTTTTGATCCACCAATTTGGCATGTTGCGAAACATCCAAAGTTGACTAATGAATTAGAATACAAATCGCACTTT
Organism: Phaseolus vulgaris; assembly: GCF_000499845.2. Taxonomy (NCBI): domain Eukaryota; kingdom Viridiplantae; phylum Streptophyta; class Magnoliopsida; order Fabales; family Fabaceae; genus Phaseolus; species Phaseolus vulgaris. Next base: position 2,818,661 of record NC_023753.2, read on the forward strand.
TGTTGAGTTATGAAAACGATGTTCATGGATTTTGCGTGGGGATTAACACATACCTTTACTCTGTTTCTTATATTTTTTATTATACGCATTTGGTGTCAAATAGTACAACACGTATTCAATTAGTATTTACATTCAGGGTTTAGGGTTTAGCAAAAATATTAACAATAGCATAATTCAATTACGTAATATAAAGTAATACTTTTCATATATTAAAAATAAAAAAAATGCGTGACTATCTAATTAATAAAAAATATTGAATATAGTACTTGATTGAATTTTGTTATTGAAAATAATGTAATTTTTTAATTAATATTTACATCTCCGGTTCTTAATTATTTTAAAAATAAAAAATATTCACAGATACTAAAATAAAATAAGATAATATTTACCAGGACCTAATATTTAAGCAAATTACTTTATACTGATTTTAAATTTGTAAAGATAAAAAAAAAGAATAATAATAATATTTTGTAAGACATATACTTTTAATATATTATAATTAATAATTCTAAAAATAGAACACACATTTTCTTATTTTTTGTCTTTAGAGATAATTTTTGTTTACAATAGATTGAATTTTTTATATCAATATAATATCACAATTTATACATAGAAAATAAATTATAAAAATTAAGAATAATATAATTATTTTAAATAAAAATATAATATTAAAATATATCTATGAATGTAAAAGGAAAAATAATAAATAATAAATACACAGTTTCACGTGTATACAGAATTTTATCATCTTAATTTAAAATAATATTTATAACCTTAATTATATTAATGAATATTTTCCTATTTTGTTATTAAACCAATGTAGTTAGCCATTATTTTAAACTATGTAAAATTAATGTTAAAAATAAAAAATACTAATTTACATAATTAAGGTAACAAAAAGTATTTAAAATAAGACAATTAAATTATTTAAGTATGTAATTTAATATAGTAATTAAGAAATACATTTATTATTTAACATAAATGAGATTATATTTTTATTAAAAATCATTATAGTTTACTTAAATGCTTGTAATTAATTTTCTATATATTAATTTTGATATTATAATTTAAGTTATTATAAAATCAGTTATGTGACCATATATCATAAATAGAGATTTTATCTTTAAAAACAAAAGTAATGAAATATGCTTTATATTTTTAAGAATTACTAATTAAAATATACTGAATTAATATTGAACATTAAAAAAAAACATTATGCTTTTGTTTTTCTTCTGTACACAATCTAAAACTAATAAAAAATAATTGGCTTACCATAAAAATAAATTCAATTGGTATTTACACTCAGCATAGAAAAAATGTTAATGTAAATTGAAGTACTGCGTATCTAACCAAGTACTTCTACTTTATGTTTGCCAAAATTGGGTTAAAAAAAAGTAACAAAATATGGTTGGTTATGTTGTGAAAACATTATTCTCTGCTAACTCAAAGTAACTTAATTGTTATTTTCTGCAACCAAAGCTTGCTCACAGCTTTAAGGAATCTTATCCATTTCCTTAAACTGATCCATCTTCTACAGAAAAACTTCTCTGAAATATTCTTTCCCTTGCTTTAATTGCCTGCAATCACAGATGTTCCATAAGTCAGTACAATTTAGTTAGTACTTAGTGACACATGTGTGCTCTAAAGACCAAAGTTACTAATGCATCTATAATCTGAATCTTAATAAGATTGCATGGGTTAAGATAATACTTTTCTTTGAATTTACTACATAACTTCCCTATTTTAAATATTATATTCACAAAGTTCTGTTTGCTATTTCAGAATAAATAACATTGTGTGTGAACATGGTGTTTTGGGATTGTGTACCTGTTCTTCCCAGTTTGTACTTGCTGTTATGAGAGATAACATAACTGTTTGACAGAAGGCACCAGTCAATATTCCAATCCACAACCCTTTTCCTCCTAATAGAATCCAGAAACCCAATATAGCAGCAGTTGGAATTCCAAAACCATAATAGGCTCCAAGATTTACATATGCTCCTAAGTGCTGCCACCCACATCCTCTAGCAATACCTGTAATGGAAAAAGTATAACTGAGTTATATTTGATTGCACTACTCAGATTCCATTGTACAAGAAGAGTGATGTGTATTGAAAAGAGTTCAAACAAGAGCCAACCTGAAAGGGTACCATGTAAGGAGTCCAGTATAATAGAGAGACTTAAGAGAGGAGCCATATCAGTGACATAAAATGCCACGTCCAGCTCATTGCTAAATACATAACCTAAGATCTGCCTGAAAGCAAAAATGATTGAGCTCACCAGAATGGCCTCGGAAGCTGCAAGAGTCATGGCAGCATAAACACATACTCGTGCTGATTGTGGATTTCCAGCTCCCAATGCATTCGAAATTCTAGTGCTGAATAACAAATTAAAAAAGAAATCAATCAGAAAGGGAGAAAGAAATCCTTATTATAGTATTATTATTCCTGAATGTGAATATACACAGACTGATGAGATTAGGAATTGTGTGAATCAAAACCTTGCAGCTGAGCCAATTGATTCTGCGATCGTGTAGATTGTTGTGGTGATGTTTAAACTGGTCAGAAAAATAGTTAACAACAAATTACCATCACTTGAATGAATCAAATTCAATATTTGGTTACAAGTAACAATTTCAAAGCCGATTTTTAGACACATGAAACCATTCACGTCTGAAGGACTAAGATTAATTGCATACCATATGGATAAGACTGAAGTTTCTAGCTCTGGATTTGGTAAAAGACCAGAAAGCAAGATTATTAGCTCAAATGACCACCATTCAAGGCTGCAAAGATCAAATATGTGTAGGAAACAAAGCATGAGTGAAAATTTAAGGGCTAACAAAAACACAACATAAAAGATCAAATACAAGAGGAAGAACCTCACCAAATCATTCCAGCTGAAGGAATGGCATAGCGGATGAATTCTCCAATCCCATGGAACAGTTCCATTGAAATTGGGACTCGAGTCTTTTCACACTGAGTAGAGAATTTCATATATAATCCAAGTAAAATCACATTCAGCCAGTATGAAGTACTGATAGAAAATGCTGCTCCTAAGTTACCGAGTCCAGATTTAAAAACCATTAACCAACTGAAAGCCACATGGAAGCAAAGAGTAATGAAGGAACTTATGACAAGGGGACTGATCAGACTTTGCATCAAAAAGAATCGAACCAAGGTCTGTAGTGCTGCGTAAGCAAAGAGAGCAGGGATCATGCACAGAGCAAATTTTCCAGCTTCTTGTGAAATCAAAGGGTCTTGGCCAAGTATAATGAGCAGCTTCCCCAAGTAGATCCACAAAAGAGTCAGAGGAAGACAAGCTAAAGTAAGGGAAACAATTGCAGTGTAAATTTGAACACCAAATTTTCTGTATTGCTGTGCTCCATATGCTTGCCCACATTGAGTTTCCAGTGCACATGACATTCCAAACTGTTTGTACAAAATCCAAAATGCAATCAATTCTCATATCTCACACAATTCACGACAACTACCAAGTATCCTAACATGTATCCATTTCAATATCCCACCAGAGTTAAAAAAAAATAACAGCCAACCAGAACATAAAAAACTAGTAGCTAACACTTTTTCAAAATAATTTTATAAACCACTGTTTCATATTGATATGTTGTGATAACATGAGAATGAAAAATAAGACTTACAATGACACTGAAACCAGATACAGCACAGAGAGAGATGGCAATGGCTGTGCTGGAGAGAGCAAGCTTACCCAAGTGACCAACCATCATCATTGATATTATTTGTAGAAAATACTGTGACAGAGTCACAGTAACCATAGGGCCTGCTAGATAACCGACCCTTTTCACCTCTTCACCAAACACATTCCATCTTATTACGCCTGAACCACCCTCTTCCTCCTCTCTCTCCTTCTCTATTAAGAGACCCTTTTCCATATTCCCTCTAAGGGTACACAAAAGCTGCCACCTTGTTGAGACGTTTTATGATAAAGTCGCACTCACTGGTGCAGTCGAGGGTTGATGTGTGGTAAAACAAGCTATTTAGGGTAGGAGCAAATTTTGCTCTGTATATATAAGCCTTCAAAGGTTGTTTGTTGGACTTTCTCTTATCTTATGTGGCACATGGTGTATTAAATAATTAAATAATATGATACATTCACTCTAGAATCAAATAAATTATTATTTTACTATAAGATAATATTTTATTAAAAAAAAATATATTTTTTAGATTGTCAAAGGATCTTTATTGTAAAATAACACTCCATGAGCCACATGTAATACGATAAAGGGTAACAACATTTGAAGGCTTTAGAGAGATAAAGCCTTGGTAAAGTTAAAGATAAAGTTTGTTTAACGTAACAAACATTAAAAACAACTATTCTACAACTATTTTTTTAAAATAAAAATATTATATTATAATAAATAATAATTTATTTAAAAACAAGTATTTATTTAAAATAAAATATTATATTTTAATAAAATAATAATTTATAGTTAATTTTTCAATTTTTACATACTATTATATCTAATAAAAATATGTTGTTACTCTTTAATTTTGAGGAAACTTATTGAAATACTTTAAAGAATATTTAAGATAAATAAAACATATTTAATACATTTTCAAAAATCATAATTTTCAAAAATTATGATTTCCAGGATTAATGATAAGTGGATATAAAAAAATGTCTCTTCTACCAACACCCTAAATATCATAAACTATGCTCGTAATATATTATTCTTGTTGCTTTTCGAAAAGTGTTATTTTTATAAAATAAAAAATATCTTTTATTTATTATTTTAAAATTTTGATTTTTTTGAATTATATTACTATGTTTACTTAATTTTAATTATTTTATATCATTATTATGAAAAAAAAGATAAAAACAATGAATGATTGAAGAATCAATTAATGAAAATAACTAAAATACGTATATAATACAAAGATTTATTTTCACTGAATTTAATTAATTAATAGTGTAAAAAATTTACAGCAATTGAGATTTTTTTAGGCTTCAAGGAATTTGAAGGCTGAAAATTATGTTTTTCACATTTAATTAATATTTTTTAAAATAACATTTTCTGATTTTTCTGAAATGATTTTTAATCGAACGTGTCACCATCGTTCTCATTTGGAAAGCGGAAAGCTAACTTTCTTTTAGTCAAAACAAGAGTTTGAGTTTTACGAAAAGAATGTAACTTTTGTTTTTTCCTTTTAGTTCATTGTATTCATTTCACGCGTGTGTTTAAATGGCACAACACAAATTGAATTAGTATTCACATTTTAGCATTGAAAAAAATATTATTACTTCTACATTTTAGTTGTGAAATATTTGTTTGACAAAAATCCGTAACATTTGCAGCTAAATTATGTAACTTTTCAACTATACTATCACCTAGCTCAATCTAAATCCAAATATTTAAATGAGATTTTAAATCTAAAATTATATTTTTTATAAAATTAATTTAGATTTTATAAATCTAAATTCAAATATTTAGATTGAATTTTAAATCTAACATATAAAAGAAGTGATATACATTGATAAAGTGTAAATAAACAAAAAGATAACAAAACCAAATGGCTAGAATATCCACCATCTTTTAAGTTTTCAGACTACACCATAATGATCTTTCCTAAAGTCATAAGCATGCATGTAGTGAAAAAAAAAAACTAAATAAAACTAAGTTTCTTCACAGAATGAACTTCAAATCCATTGAACAAGGCTCAAGATCAAGATATTGGAGATATAAATCCCAACTCCCTACCTAGGCTTTCAGATGGCATATGAAGAGGTATCTCACTTGAATAAAAATATATGCAAAATATTAAAGCAATTAAGATCATAATAAATTAATTAATGGAAGTGAAACTGTAATAATTATATACTTGCTATCTTCAGAAATTATAAAAAAAATAAAAAATAGTAAATGAAAAAAAAAACTAACAAAAAAGATAAGCAAAAACTCCTACAAACAAATCAACTAAGAAAAGTCTACACAACTTCAAGAAAGCTTGTTTTCTTATGGAACACAAAAAATAAATAAAAAATAATCAAAGAAAAGTTAACTTATTTACTTCTAATAATTCAAAATCATTGATAAATCATAACATCTCAACCTCAAAAAATAAGTTATAGTTATAAAGTAAACATACTATTTAAGAAAAATGATGGTTAATCCGCCAATATCTTATTTAGAAATCAACTCTATAAGAAATACAAATTCTTATAGTTATTTAATACATATTTAATTGTAACATTAATATATATAATTGGAACATCAACATACTCAACATTCTTTCTCTTGTATGACTTTTCCTGCTCTGCTAAACACGAACTCAAATGCTACTATAAAAACAAACATAACTAATAATTCTTGTGCTATGTTTGAGAGGATTGCAAACCAACGTGAATTAATATTGAATACCTTTCCTTGATTGAATTTTGTTATTGAAAATAATGTAATTTTTTAATTAATATTTACATCTCGTTTCTTAATTATTTTAAAAGTTAAAAATATTTACAGATACTAAAATAAAATAAAATAATATTTAAGAGGACTTAATTTAAGTCAATTACTTTATACTAATTTTAAATTTGTAAGGATAAAAAAAAATAATAATATTTTGTGAGACATATAATTTTAATATAGTATAATTAATAATTTTAAAAATAGAAAACACATTTTATTAAATTTAGTCTTTAGATTGAATTTTTTATATTATTATAATATCAAAATTTATATTTAGATAATAAATTATAAAAAATAAAAAATATATAATTATTTTATATAAAAACATAATATTAAAATAAACTTATGAATGTAAAAGGAAAAATAATATACATATATATATAATTACCCTATTTATATAAATAATAATTACATAGTTTAATGTGTATACAGAATTTTATCATCTTAATTTAAAATAATATTTATAACCTTATTTATATTAATGAACATTTTCCTTTTTTATTATTAAAATAATGTAGTTAGCCATTATTCTAAACTATGTAAAATTAATGTTAAAAAAAAATATATATTAATTTATATAATTAAGGTAACAAAAAGTATTTAAAATAAGATAATTAAATTATTTAAGTATGTAACTGACAAAAAGTACTGCGTATCCAACCAAGTACTTTTACTTTACGTAATTAGTTACAAATCCATTGCCAAAATTGGGTTAAAAAAAGTAACAGAATATTATGTTGGTAAAACATTTTTCTCTGCTCAAAGTAACTAAAATTTGTTCTTTCCTGCAACCAAAGCTATACATGCTTCACCAATTCATACTAAACTTGCTCCCAGCTTTAAGGAATCTTATCCATTTGCTTAAATTAATCCACCTTCTACAGAAAAACTTCTCTGAAATATCCTTTCCCTTGCTTTAATTGCCTGCAATCACAGATGTTTCATAAATCAGTACAATTTAGTTAGAACTTAGTGGGACATGTGTGCTCTAAAGACCAAAGTTACCAATACATGTATAATCTGAATTTTAATAAGATTGCATGGGTTAATATAATACTTTTCTTTGAATTTACTACATAACTTCTCTATTTTAAATATTATATTCACAAAGTTGGGTATATTATTTCAGAATACATAACATTGTGAACATGGTGTTTTGGGATTGTGTCAAGTGCTGAGCCACAAGACTTGGAAGTGAAGGCAAACCTGTTCTTCCCAGTTTGTACTTGTTGTTATGAGAGATAACATCACTGTTTGACAGAAGGAACCAGTCAGTATTCCAATCCACAACCCTTTTCCTCCTAACAGAATCCAGAAACCCAATATAGCAGCAGTTGGAATTCCAAAACCATAATAGGCTCCAAGGTTTACATATGCTCCTAAGTGTTGCCACCCACATCCTCTAGCAATACCTGTAATGGAAAAAGTATAACTGAGTTATATTTGATTGCACTACTCAGACTCCATTGTACAAGAAGAGTGATGTGAATGGGAAAATAGTTCAAACAAGGGCCAACCTGAAAGGGTACCATATAAGGAGTCCAGTATAACAGAGAGACTTAAGAGAGGAACCATATCTGTAACATAATCTGCCACATCCTGCTCATTGCTAAATACATAACCTAAAATCTGCCTGCAAGCAAAAATGATTGAGCTCACCAGAATGGCATCGGAAGCTGCAAGAATCATGGCCGCATAAACACATACTCGTGCTGATTGTGGATTTCCAGCTCCCAATGCATTCGAAATTCTAGTGCTGAATAACAACTTAAAAGAGAAATCAATCAGAAAGGGAGAAAGAAATCCTTATTATAATATTATTATTTTTCATGAATGTGAATATACACAGATTGAGGAGATTAAAACCTTGCAGCTGAGCCAATTGATTCTGCGATCGTGTAGATTGTTGTGGTGATGTTTAAACTGGTCAGAAAAATAGTTAACAACAAATTACCATCACTTGAATGAATCAAATTCAATATTTGGCTACAAGTAACAATTTCAAAGCAGATTTTTAGACACATAAAAGCATTCACGTCTGGAGGACTAAGATTAGTTGCATACCATATGGATAAGACTGAAGTTTCTAGCTCTGGATTTGGTAAAAGACCAGAAAGCAAGATTATTAGCTCAAATGACCACCATTCAAGGCTGCAAAGATCAAATATGTATGAAACAAACATGAGTGAAAATTTAAGGGCTAACAAAAACACAACATAAAAGATCAAATACAAGAGGAGGAACCTCACCAAATCATTCCAGCTGAAGGAATGGCATAGCGGATGAATTCTCCAATCCCATGGAATAGTTCCATTGAAATTGGGACTCGAGTCTTTTCACACTGAGTAGAGAATTTCATATATAATCCAAGTAAAATCACATTCAGCCAGTATGAAGTACTGATAGAAAATGCTGCTCCTATGTTACCGAGTCCAGATTTAAAAACCATTAACCAACTGAAAGCCACATGGAAGCAAAGAGTAATGGAGGAACTTATGACAAGGGGACTGATCAGACTTTGCATAAAAAAGAATCGAACCAAAGACTGAAGTGTTGCATAAGCAAAGAGAGCAGGGACCATGCACAAAGCAAATTTTCCAGCTTCTTGCGAAATCAAAGGGTCTTGGCCAAGTATAATGAGCAGCTTCCCCAAGTACACCCACAAAAGAGTCAGAGGAAGACAAGCTAAAGTAAGGGAGACAATTGCAGTGTAAATTTGAACACCAAATTTTCTGTATTGCTGTGCTCCATATGCTTGCCCACATTGAGTTTCAAGTGCACATGACATTCCAAACTGTTTGTACAAAAGCCAACATGCAATTAATTCTCATATCTCACACAATTCACAACAACTAAACCCTAAACATGTATCCATTTCAATATCCCACTAGAGTTAAAAAAAAAATTCAACCAGAGCAAAAAAAAACTAGTAGCTAACATCTTTACAAAATTGTTGTCCCTCCTTTGATAAAGGACTGTTTCATATTGATATGATGAGATTGTTAAGTATTAAACTCAAAGTCAGCGTCAGTTTTGTTTGAAAATTTGAAATAATTAATACTTTTAATTCTAATTTTGAATGTTATTTATAGTATAGTTTTAAATGTAATTTATAGTTTTAAATGTAATTTATAGTATAGTTGGTATTAGATAACATGTGAAGTTGAGAAGTCATTAGGAAACTATTCAGAGCTATCTGTCACTCTCCTAATTAACAAAAACAACTAAGTACAACAATTGGAACATCAAAATGAAAGCTTTTCTTAAATATAAGATTCTTGGGAGGTGGTTCAAGAAGATTTTAAAGAAAAAAAATAACACAGGCAACCTAGGGCAACGAATGCACTTAATGTTCGAGTCCCAAACATAGTTCACAACAACTATAAAGTATTCTGACATGCATCATTTAAATATCCCAAAAAGAGTGTGAGATGAGAAAAAAAAGACTTACAATGACACTGAAGCCTGAGACATTACAGAGAGAGATGGCAATGGCTGTGCTGGAGAGAGCAAGCTTACCCAAGCGACCAACCATGACCATTGATATTATTTGTAGAAAATACTGTGACAGAATCACACCAATCATGGGACCTGCTAAGTAACCAACCCTTTTCACCTCTTCACCAAACACTCTCCATCTTATTATGCCTGAACCACCCTCTTCCATATTCTCTCCAAGGGTTACACAAAAGTTGTCACCTTGTTCAGAGGTTTTATGTTAAACTACCACTCACTGGTACAGTAGATGGTTGTGTGGTAAAACAAGCTATTTAGGGTAGGAGAAATTTTTTGCTCTGTATAAATAAGCCTTCAAAGCTTGTCGACCTTTGTCTAATTTTATGTGGTTCATATGTGTTTTGAAGTATGACATTGTTCAATCAAATCAATTATTATTTTAATATGATGTAATATTTTATTAAAAAAGAGTGGATTTTTTTTTTTAATTTGTCAAAGGATCTTTATTGTAAAATAACACACCATAAGCCACCTAAAATAAGATAAAGGGCAACAAGCTTTCAAAGCTTATATACACAGCAAAATTAGTCTCCCAAATAAAATTCGTTTAACACACCAAATATAGTAAAAAAAAATATTTTACCTTTTTTAAAAAAAATAAAATATTATATTAATAAAATAATGATTTATTTAAGTATTAAGTGATTTCTATTTATTTATATATATATATATATATATATATATATATATATATATATATATATATATATATATATATATATATACGCGCGCGTGTGTGTGGTTTTTAAACCATGCATTCCACGAGAAAGGAATGCAGTGCAGGTATACATATAGATAGATAGATAGGTTTATAAGCCTTCAAAGGTTTAATTTCTTCTAGTATATATTTAAAATATATATATTGTAATTTTATTTTAATATAAAAATTTATAAGAATCGTAGTATTTTACAGCAATTGAAATTTTTTTAGGCTTCAAGGAATTTGAAGTTGGAAAAATATGCTTTTCACATCTAATTAATATTTTTAAAATATTTTACTGAAATGAATTTTATTCGAACTTCTCATCATCGTTCTGTTGGAAAGTGAAAAGTCAACTTTCTTTTAGTCAAAACAAGAGTCTTACCAAAACTATGCATTTTAATTGAAAATGTTTTATATTTCATTATACACGAAGATGTTGAGAATGTTGACAGAATTTGAAGTCTAAATAAATAAATACACTCACGTCAAAACTCGTGAGTCTCTAAAATTTGTTATTTTCTAAGATCAAAGTTATGTATAAATTTCACCAATTCTTACTATTAACTATTGACACATAGACTTGTTTGGATTAGAAGGTGTGGAGGAGTGAAAAGTTGAGGGTGTAAGTAAGTAGAAGTGTGAAGAAAATTGAGGTTGTTTGGATTGAAGTAGGTTATACTGTGAAGAAAATTTATTGAAATTGATGAGTGATGTGATGGTTGTAAGAATATTATAAATTATTTTAAATAGTACAAGTTGTAAGATTACAAATTTATCCTTGTATATAAAGAAGAATAAATAATAATTAATTTTTTTTGCATATTTTAGTTAATTAAAATAATTTAAAGTTTAATTTATAAATAAAACAAAAAAATGTAAAATTAAAAGAAATAATGAATTATAATTTAAAATTTAAGTATAATTTTATTATTTAACATTTTATTAATTTAATTATTATTTTTACTTAAGTTAATTTGTTTATATAATTTTAATATTATTTATGATTTTTTAAATTATGTTATGTTATATAGATATAGTTATTTTAATAATGATTTTCATTATTATGAATAAATATTTTTTTTAAAAAGATAGATATTTAGAATATTAACTAGTTGTCAAAATATATTATATAAAGTCATTACATTTGATCCGAAAAAAGATAAAGACATGTTAATTTGTTTGTAATTTTGGAATCATGTAAAAATGAATAACATAACAATGTTAATTAGAAAAAGAGAAGACTTTCCCACTACTAGCATTTTAATCCTTGTTAGAAGTTAAATATTTAAATGAATTTTGTATTTACATTAATAAATCAAAATCTAGATTATTATAATATATAATTTAAATATAATAATTTTTATTATTATAAATATATTTTTAGATATATAGGTATTTTCATTTTATTAAAAATATATTTATTTTTATTATGAATATATTAAATATTTCTTGAATATTTACAGTTTCTTCAGAATAAAATTAAATGATTTTAATTAATATTTATTATCATTATTTAAATATATTTAGAATAAAATATATTTAATATTTTTTATGTTTTATAACATGTGTAATATAGTTTAAAAAAATTAGAATGTGAATAGTAAATATTATGAAAGAATGAGAATATATAGGTATTTTATATATTTAAGAATTTCAACCCCTCTCACACCCTTTGCGCCCTCTCACCTCCTCTTATCTGTGATCCAAACAGGGATGCACCTCACTTCCGTCTGCAGGAACAACAGTGCAACCCCTAATCCATACAGGGACATAAGGAGCTTTCTCCATTTGCTTAATCTAATCCACCTTCTGCAGAAAAAATTCTCTGAATTATGTTTTCCCTTGCTTTAATTGCCTGCAATCATACACATTCCAGAAATTAGTACAACTTAATTAGTACTTAGAAGAAATAAATGTTCAGAACTGATAAGATTGCACGAGTAAGATCCTACTTTTCTTTGACCATTAAGAGATCATTTCTCCAGTTTAAACTTCAATTCCAAATTTTTAGTTTGATATATGGGAAGATATTACATTGTGAAGGTGGTGTTTTTGGATTATGCCAAGTGCAGAGCCACAATGTTTGGAATTTCAAGAACAAACCTGTTTTTTCCAGTTTGTACAAATTGTTATGAGAAGTAGCAATACTGTTTGACAGAAAGCACCAGTCACCATTCCAATCCACAACCCCTTTCCTCTTAATTGGCCCCAGAAACCCAATATAGAAGCAATTGGGATTCCAAAACCATAATAGGCTCCAAGGTTTACATATGCTCCTAAGTGCTGCCACCCACATCCTCTGGCAATACCTGCAATGCACAAGTATTACAGTGTTATATTTTGTCACTACTCAGATTCCACTGTATAAGAAGAGTGATGTGCATTGAAAAGTAGTTCAAACAAGTGCAAACCTGAAAGGGTACCATGTAAGCTGTCAAGTATAAGAGAGAGACTTAAGAGAGGAACCATATTTGTGACATAAAACACCACGTCCTCATCATTGCTAAATCCATAACCTAAAATCTGCCTGCTAGCAAAAATGATTGAGCTCACCAGAAGGGCCTCGGAAGCTGCCAGTGTCATGGAAGCATAAGCAGATACTTGTGCTGATTGTGGACTTCCAGCTCCTAATGCGTTCGAAACTCTAGCACTGAATAACAACACAAAAGAGAAACCAATCAAAAAGAAAGAAAAAAAATCTTATTATACTATTAGTACTGTTCATGAATATGAATCTGCACAGATTAATGAGGATAATCAAAACCTTGCTGCTGATCCAATTGATTCTGGGATCGTGTAGATTGTTGCGCTGATGTTTAAACTGGTCAGAAAAACAGTTAACAATAAAACAACAAATTAGCATCATTTGTATGAATGGAAATCTATAGTTGACTAGGAGTAACAATTTCAACACAGATTTTAAGACACACTAAGTCTGAAGAACTAAGATTAGTTCTACATACCATACGGATAAGACTGATGTTTCTAGCTTTGGATTTGGTAGAAGACCAGAAAGCAAGATTAGTATTTCAAGTGACCACCATTCAAGGCTGCAGTGATCAAATGTATAAGAAACAAATCATGGTTGAAAATTAAAGTGAAATAAAAACACAACATATATAAAAAGATCAAATAAACTCACCAAATCATTCCAGCTGAAGGAATGGCATAGCGGATGAATTCTCCAATCCCATGATGGGACTCGAGTCTTTTCACACTGAGTAGAGTATTTCATATATAATCCAAGTAAAATCACATTCAGCCAGTATGAAGTACTGATAGAAAATGCTGCTCCTATGTTACCAAGTCCTGATTTAAAGACCATAAACCAACTGAATGCCACATGGAAGCAAAGAGTAATGGAGGAACTTATGACAAGAGGACTCATCAAACTCTGCATCAAAAAGAATCGAACCAAAGACTGAAGTGTTGCATAAGCAAAGAGAGCAGGGATCATGCACAAAGCAAATTTCCCAGCTTCTAAAGAAACCAAAGGATCTTGGCCAAGTAAAATGAGCAGGTTCCCCAAGTTCATCCACAAAAAAGTCAGAGGAAGACAAACTAAAGCAAGAGAGACAATTGCAGTGTAAATCTGAACACCAAATATTCTGTATTGCCGTGCTCCATATGCTTGCCCACATCGAGTTTCCAATGCGCATGACATTCCAAACTATTTGACATGTACAAAAGAGAAAATGCAATTAATGCTCTAGTCTCAAGCATGGTTCACAACAACCATAAACTACTCTAACATGCATCCATTTAAATGTCCAAAAAAAAGTGTTAGACGAGAAAACAAGACTTACAATAACACTGAGGCCAGAAACATTACAGAGAGAGATGGCAATGGCTGTGCTGGAGAGAGCAAGCTTCCCCAAGCGACCAACCATCATCATTGATATTATTTGTAGAAAATACTGTGACAGATTCACACCAATCATGGGACCTGCTAAATAACCAACCCTTTTCACCTCTTCACCAAACACACTCCATCTTATTATGCCTGAACCACCGTCTTTCACCTCTCCCTTCTTCTCTAAGAGACCCTTTTCCATATTCTCTCTAAGGGTCATAGAAAAGTTGCACCTTGTTAAGACTGATACAAATAGCAGTAGAGCTATGGCGTTTGCCTGAGACCGAAGGCAACAAATATTTCTATATATGGTTACAAGGAACAATATTTTTTGGTCCCTTAATAATTATATTTCAGGGTTTATAGAAGAAAAAAATCCTCTATAATAAAAGCTACATGAAATTTTAGTCATTGATTACCTTTAATATTTCATTTGAATTCATTTGTAAAGAATTAAAGAAATATGTAAGATATTAATTAGGATACTTTCTGTTTTTTAAGAACATAATCATTGTCTTTTTTATTTTTTATCATATTAATAATGTTGGTAGGAAATATTTATTGATTTTGCTAATTACTAATACTCATATTCATTAATGATATTATTAGAAAATATTTTAGTTCCCAACTCAAACTAGAAACCTTTCTTACCCCTCAGATTTGATCCATTTTATTCCATCGAGAAAGATTAATATTCATGTTGTTGATTGGCTTTAGCCTCTCAGTCATACCTTCTACTTATCTAACATTATTGATATGTTCATATAATGCTTTAACAATATAATTATTAGAAAAATTTATACAAATCATATAAATTTATACCAATATTACGAGAATTAACAATTCCAAAAAAAATATTACAAATTTAATGAAGTTGTATTCAAGCATTACAACTTCATTTCTTTTAAATTATAATCGATATATACGACTACATTTCAAATTAAATAAAAAAAAAACTCATCGAACAATAATGTTTTCACGGTGTTTGAAAATTCAACTAAGCATAATAAGATCGAAGTGCTACTTCTTATCATTCCATTTGAACAAAATGACAAAACAATCGTCCTGTAACACAATTTCTCATAAATGGTTTATTTAATATTATATAAGAATAATGTTTGTATTGTTAATTCTTTTTTGCTATATTTGAATTTTTTAATCAATCTATAACCCTACTTCTTTTTTATTTATAAATACGTCATTTATTTACAATTTTATAAACCCTAAAGTCTACTTCAATCACTTAACTTTTTTTTAAACAACTCAAATGTTTTTAATTTTTTAAAATACTTCATAAAATAATAAAATCCTTTTAATTAATTCCACGATCCTTTAAAAATAATTATCACTTTATACTAAAAATAAATATAAAATTTAACTACACTAAAGTCGTCAAACAGATTTCAAAGTAAACAAAAAAAATAATCACATTTAAATTTATATAAATAATCAAAGTCGTATTAACATAATACTAGTTATACAGAATTTAAATAAAATTGTATAGATTGAATAGGACTTTAGATAAATGGAGTCGTGATGCTTAAGCATAAGTGTTCCTGCTAAGAAGATGAGACCTTGAGAACTGTTGATTGACTTAGTCTTTCTCAACTTGAACTTCAGCCACTCCTTTAGTCTTCGTGCTACTCTTTTGGGTTTTGGTCGCCTGATCGCTCAGTCCCTGAGGAGAATGACGAATGGGGATACCTGCAAAAGGCACTCCGACGCTCAAATTAGCAAAGGGTGTTCGACACACACTTGAATGTGTACAGTAATTAATGACGTACTTTATTATTGGAATGTGTTTTAATAGACTTACCTTATTGGGCTGAATTAGTGAGATGGGTTGCACTTAGAGGTGTGTTACCTAATTCATAATGATGGTTTAACTTTGCTGATCTTGATTGAGCGTTAATAGATCGAGGATGTCGGTCGTCCTACACGGACGTGTATCATTCGATCAGCTCGACTGTGGGAGTCAAGCCTAGTGCTAACCGTCCGGTCCATACCAGTACAACAACCTTTTCAAATCTATAATATTTGTTTGAAATTGACCATTTCCGTAATATTGGTATAAAATTATATAATTTTTTCGAATATTATTGGAGGTACAGGTAAGTAACGATGGTCTGTTTTAAATTAAATAAAATGTGTCATTTATTATAAGATCGATGAATGTTATTACAATATATCCTAAATATATAATAGAAGAAACTAATTACTTTTTGTTAGAAATTTTTATAATACAAATAAAAACTGCAAATTACTTATTAGCCGTTTTCTTAATATCAATTTCAATTTATATTTATTTATAACTTAGGTCAAATAAAACGTATAAATCAGCGGTCTCAAGTAATTTAACAAAATTTTCAAAAAAAAAAGGCCATAAATTTTTTGTATATATAATGATTTGTGATCGGAATAATGATATAACATTATTTTGTGCTGATTACACTAACTCAAAATTTTAGTTGAATGAATAAGACGACAAGCATAAAGTATTGGCAATTTCACGTTTTTAAACAACGCAGTGCTAATCATTATCCTGTTATCGTCACAAAAAGTGCTCTGAGTATTCTTAATCAGATGCAAAAAGGTTTCACATAGCCAACAACAACTCATTCCAACACGAGGAGTATATATAGTGATGGAATGTATAAAAAATTGGCCTGGGCTTCTCATACCAATATATTTTCTGCTGACAATTCATCATCGAATAACCTCTTTCTTGCCTTCATGGCCTGCACAATTGAAACACAATGTTTAAAAAGATACCACCTTAACAATAATAAAGACACAATAATGACGACACAGATACGATATAGACACAAATACGATAATTTCTAAAACGTAGAACACGGAAACTAATTAATATATATATATATATATATATAAATTATATAAATTAATAATAAAAATTTATGTGTATAATTATATTTTAGTTTTTGTAGTAAAAAAATTATTTCATGACTGGTTAAAAAGATTTGTTCTTTTTATAATTATAATAAAAATTTATATAATAAATTTGAGTTTTTAGAAAATTAATAAATTTTTCATTTTTAAAATTGCTTTGGAACTGAGTTAAAATTTTCAGAATTCCAACAAATATATTTTGAATTAGACACTTTACAAATAAATGACTTACGAATATCTTACTAGTGTTGATGTCCAGTACATGTATTCGACACGAAAACGTCATTTAATAGGCGTGTCCGAGCCTCATAAATAATCAAATTAAGTTGAACCCAGAATATGGATTATCATTTCTTAGAGAAAGGTTAGAGCTTTTATACCTGATTTTCCCAATTTATGCAACTGGTTATGACAACAAGTAGAACAGTTTGAACAAAAGAACCACATTGTATTCCAATCCAAAGTCCTTTTCCTCCCACTCTCAGCACAAATGCCAATATAGCAGCCATTGGAATCCCACAAAGGTAGAAAGCCCCAAGATTCACATAAACTCCTAAATGTTGCCATCCACAACCTCTAGCAATTCCTGAACCAATAAAGCATTGTTAAATACATTCACAAAATCTTTTTCTTCTATGTAAAATGAGTTGTTGAAATTCCAAATTTATCCATAATAAAATGGGTGAATACTCAAGAGGGAAGGTTATACCTGTGAGAACACCTTGTATGCTGTCTAGTATAACAGATAGACATACGAGAGGGGCCATGAAAGTGACATAATCAATAACTTCCTTCTCATTGCTGAAGATATAACCAAAAACATGGCGGCAGGCAAAGAGTGTTGTGCTTACTACACATGTCTCAATGACTGCAAGAGACATTGCGGCTAACACAGCAACACGGGCAGCATGTGAATTTCCAGCTCCTAATTCATTTGAAACCCTTGTGCTATAATCAGAGAGGAGAAAGGATAGTTAGTTTAGATATATACTCAAGGTAGTGTAACATGTTATAAACTGTGTAGAATGAAGGTTCTGCCTATGGTGTAACCTTGCTGCAGCACCAATTCCAAAGGGTATTGTATAAAGAGTTGCAATAGTGTTTAGACTGTAGAAAAATGACAAAAAATCAGTTCAGTCACATTAACTCTTGAAATCTCATAAAGAGAAAATTGGAAGCACTAGGAAATTGTAGGTCATGAGTTGTAACATTCTTACCAAACGGATAGAACTGAAGTTTCAAGTTGTGGATTTGGTAACAGCCCTGACAGCAATACAAGCAGCTCAAATGACCACCATTCAAGGCTGTCCTCATCAACATGGATACAAAAAAATGCATGTTAAATACTAATTTTGGAGAAACAGCTCAATATATTATACAAAATTTGTTGGACGTGGAAACTTTGTATAATCTGATAAAATGAATATGTAAAATATTAACTGAACAGGAAGATTAATCACCAAACCATTACTGCCGAAGGGACGGCAAAACGAAAGAACTCCTGCATTCCTTTAAACACCTCCAAAGAAATTGGTGCACGGGTTTTTGCACACGCAGAAGAGTATCTCATGTATGATCCAAGAATAATCACATTTGACCACATTGAAATGCTAACTGCCAATGCTCCACCAACATTATTCAGCCTTGTTTTGAACACCAGGGCCCAACAAAGAGGAATATGAATAATGAGTGTGACACAAGAACTTGCAAGCATGGGAAGAAGCATGCTTTGGATTTGGAAATATCTAACTAATGGCTGAAGAATTGCATAAGCAAAAAGTGCTGGTAGAAGCCAAATTATGAATTTCCCCGCTTCATGTGAAATTAGAGGGTCCTGGCCAATGAAAACTAGTATGCTTTCTATGTAAACCCAAAGGAGAGACAGGGGAATACAAATCAATAAGAGAGAGAAAATTGCAGTGTATGTTTGCACTCCAATTCTTTGATATTGCTGAGCTCCATAAGCCTGTCCACAAATGGTCTCTAGTCCACTAGCCATTCCCATCTGTTACCATACGTAAATCATCAACCACTGAGTTACTGAATTACTTGCTTGAAACAGTTGATGCAGAAGATAACTAATTATACTAAACACAAACATCAGTGTTACAGTCAAAGTATTAAGAGGAACAAACAACTCTTATCTTACTAATTTGTTTTATAATATTGAATTTGATTCAAACAACTATCATGTATTCTTCTATAACTAAACTAAAAATGACATTAAACTATATTGTTACAAGTTACAAGATATTTTCATAAATTATTTTTTAAAAGCTGAGGAACATGCTCATAGTTATTTTAATGACATCTCCTAAATGTTTGCGCAAGTGCTTATCTAAGGTTGCTAAATGCAGACATGTATTGATAAGTTTGGTAAGGTATGCAACAGAATAGTCTGTCACCTTCTCAATATTAATATTCATCACATGAATAAGATAACAATGCAATGGATTAAAAACCACATGTTCCTGTGGTGCTACAGTCTCACACGTGATGCCACTTCTGGTCCCGTAGTGCTGTAACAATGATGCTGGACACTCTGGTGTACCCAGTGTGAGTGATAGAAACCGAACATAGTGATAAAAGAACATGCTAATTTTGAATTATTTTTAGCTACTGAAAATAATGGAATCCATGGTTTTACGTTTTATTTAACAGTACTTCTCATGAATAAATTAGAAACATACTTTTTAATGATAAAGCAACTGATATGACATGACATAAAAAAAGTATACAATGAATAAATAGCAAGTGTGAAGTGAGTCATTATTTCCTTTTTGGTTGCACAATCATATTTCTTTCTAAAACTATAGTACCCATTAGGAAAGTTAAAACCCAAGTGCCAAGTTGAATCATTAAAAACACTACCACATATGTTAGTTTCACAGCAACAAAAACAACAACCATGTTTTTGTTCATAAAAAAATTGTTTGTGTGTGTCTGGTACCATCCATAATGTTTATAGAAACCAACAGAATATGATATGAAGTAAGCAAAATGATATTTAGACCTAATAAGAAGAATGAATGAAAGAGGAAGAAGAAAGTGGTAGGAGCTTACAAGAAGACTGAAACCAGAGACCCCAGCTAGGGAAATGGCTAAGGCGGCGCTAGAGAGATAGAGTTCACCCAAATGACCAACTATCATGGTTGCAACAATTTGCAACAAATATTGGGAAAAAACCACAGCCACCATAGGCCCTGCTATAACACTTATCCTTCTCATTTCTTCACTGAAACCACTCCATGTAACTCTTTTTTCTTCACTTTCTTCTTCATGCTTCTGTAGTAGACTTTCCTCCATGTTTTTTTTCAATCCTCAAAAGGGTTGGAGAGACTCACACAGAGATTAGAGAGAGACTTGGGACCATAACAAAAAAGAGTTTTCCCTTCTGTTCCTTGCCTCATTCCAAATTTATAGGCCTTTTTCCTCAGTCTCAAATCATTCTATAGTTTAATAAATTAAAAATAATCTTTTTCTTCTTTTATATTTATTTTTTTTACTTAAGATTTTCTCAGCTTACATTATTTTTAAAGACACATGCATAATGTATTTAAAACTTAAGTTGGTGCTGTTGAAGATCGATTAGAGTCTTTCATTGTATATAAGTGGATGTAAACTTCAACTCTATGAATCGGTTTTATGGAGTTGAGTTAGGCTTAAAGTTCACTTCGTAATAGGTGCATATAATATTCATTCTTTTCTCTCACTATTACCTTACATTTTTTTTGTAAATTCGAAAATAAATTGACCTTTTACTGTATTTATCTACTATCATATTTTTACGAGCATATAGAGAAGAAGATGGAATTTAAAAATGGTGGACGGTTGAAAAGTCTGACTGCACATGTAAATGATTGGTATGTTATGTTGTCCAATTGTTAATTAATAATAGTATTTATTGTTATTAACTTAATTTAGAAAAGGTATTATTGGAAGAAAGAGCATTAAGTCTCTATCATTAGAATTAGTGTATAAAAGGTATACGTGTTAGATTTTGCTTCTACCATGTTCGATAGAGAAGTCCGAAGGAGCACGAACACCACATTTTGCCTTCATATCGTTTGTCTTAGACGCTTGTCCTTATCATTTTTTCTTTTGGTTTGGTAAACACACAAAAAAAAACAATGAAGATAAAAATACGAAAATAAGAACTAAAAATATCATTTCGATTTGACTACCTGTTCGTCTTGTTATCTGAACTAGGTAGTTATTTTGAAATAAGTTTTCTAATATAAAATTAATAATTTTATATTATATTTCATCATGGAAGTATTAAAATAATAATGATTTTTTAACAAAATTAAAAATATTTTTTATATATATAATATGACTCATTTCAATTATTTATCTATTATATGTATTTGAATGATTTAAAGTTTAGATAAAAAATAAAAATTAATTTTATATTATAGTATAGGAATAAAAAATATATTTAATTTTAAAAAATTATTAAAATAATTGAAAGAAAAATAAGATAAAGGTATGATGAGTTATATCTGTAATAGAAAAGCATGAAATCTTGGTGAAATGTTCATAAAATGAAGATGTTCACATGTTACCACTCGTATAAAATGCAGAACATAATAAATAATGTGATCTTATTAGAAAGGAGATAAATAGTAAAAGAAGAAAAATATGACAATTAAGAGTTGAATTAATAAAACTCAACTCATTAAAGTGATGATTTCAGGGGAAACAAAATGAACCTGTGGGGGGGCAAAGATGATCTTCCGTCATCCACGTAGAATTTTGACTTTTGAACAAGAAAATAGTGGTTTAAAGAGATATGGGTTGAGGTTTTTTTCAAATGTATTATAAATAAGTTATTATCAATAATGAGTTATTAATTTACAAAAATATTTTTATAATTGTAAGATTTATTTTAATTTAATTTATAATTATTAGTAGAAAACAAATATTATGATATATAAATCAGATGAAGAGATGTGAGGATACAAATATGTGATCTAGATCAACCGGTGTGTATGAATGAGTTCTTTAGCATTTTTTCTTTCTGCACCTTCATACGTTTTTTTACACTTCATATAAAATATGAAAATACTTTTTTATCCTTTTTGTGTCATTTTCATATTCTGAATTATATAATCTAGAATAGTATTCTGGATTATATAATCTGGAAGTTTGAATTTGAGAGTAGCTTTCGGATTATGTAATATGGATACACATTTGGAAAAAGACTTTTAGATTACAAAATCTGGAAGCTAATCTCATATTAGAAAAGACTTTCAATTTATGTAATCGGGAAACTAATCATGTTTTTGAAAAAAGATTTCTAGATTATGTAATCCAAAATCTAATTATAAATTTTGAAAATGACTTTTAAATTTTGTAATCCAAAATATCATATAGGGGCATTTTTGGAAATATGAAAATTATGGAGGTGAGAGAAAGAACATGTGGAGGTGCAGGAAGAAATGGTCTTCCACGTAAAATGAAACTATATGGTAAAGATTGGCCCAGGCTACCAATTCATGTAGGCCCAAAAATGGTAAGTCCAATTTGCCTTCGGCAATTTCTCCCTCCACCATATCAATTCCAGCATGCATCCAATCAGCTCTAGAAAATAACAAAAATACTCTTCCTAAATGACGAAAATAATCTTACACAAAAATAGAAAAAATTATTTTTGAAACTTTTATCTGAAATATTTTGGATTTCAATTTTCGAAACATATTTTTGAATTCTGAATTTTTTTATCAGAATGTGTTTTTAGTTTTGTGTTCAGAATTTTTTTTTTCAGAATATATTTTTTTATTTCTCAATTATAAATATTATTTTTTAATTTTTTAATTTAGAATAAGTGTAGTTTTGAAAATTTAAAAAATTGATATGGTGAAGGTTAAAATTGATATGGTGCAGGAAGAATTTGCCTTTGCTTTCTCTGAAGGATAAATCCATATAAGCCCAATTTGTTTGAAATATTGTTAGGGGAATAGAGAGGTTTATAAAAGAGGGGTTGGTAATCCCGCCAAATGGAAATTGAATATTAGAAATGAAGCAGTCTTCTCTCTCGCCGGCGCTCTTCCGCGTGAAGCCATATTTGACGCCGCCGATGCCGCCAACGTTCTTTCAGATTCAGGCTTCGTTTCAATGGCTCTCACACTCCAAGTCCTTCAGCCACCGTCTTTGCTCCCTCCGATTCCGCGTTCAAGAAATCTGCCCAACCCTCCCTTGACCTCCTCCGCTTCCACCTCGCGCCGCTCCCGCTCACTCCGTCCAGTATCCGACTCCTCACCGCCGGCGCCAAGATCCCTACCATGCTCCCCGGCCAGTTTCTTACGGTCACAACTTCTTCGTCCGACGTAACGTCCATCAACAACATCAATCTCACGCAATCTCCAATCTACTGCGATGGCTCTCTTTTAGTTTACGGCATTGACAGGTTCTTCGACCATAACTTTTAATTTAACAGTCAAAGCCTATTTCTTATTTCAATTCCTCCTATTCTGCCAATAATCACGTCAGTGTCTTCGATTCCTTCAACCAAGCGATTCAAACCCTAAAAACCGGTGGATACTCCGCCATCGCTGCGTTCTTAGGAATGCAGCTTTTCTGATACCCGCATGGCTATGAGATAGTGGGTAGCAAATCCACACACCGAATCTCTCTTAGTGAAAAAATTGATTTTTTGAATTCCATCTGCGTGTCAAAGAATTTGTTTAATGGCAAATGAAAATATTTTGATTATTTGTCATGGCCCCGTAGGAAATTTGATGAAAGGTAGTATGTCAAATGTTATAAATTTTTTTGCACCATGTTTCTGTTGTCGATTTCTGTTAATGGTATACATATTAATAATGATATTATTAAAAGGCATATATGTATATAAAATAATGCTGATAAGAATTAAGAATATAGGAATAAAAATAAAGAAATAATGCTAACCTGTTTTACTTGTTGTATTTTAAAGATGATGAAATGATATTTTGTTGTATTTTAAAGATGATGAAATGATATTTTGTGAAATAAGTTTTTTTTTTTAAATATTTGTTAGTATGTTTCTTTTTTCTTTGTAACTAAGAAAGAACACTCTCGTTAAGTCATGTTGTCACATCGGATGATATTGATGACGAATTACTTCAAAAACATCGACAATTATGATTTGTCATCAAAATTTACGAGACCATTTTATAGAAGTCGAAGCAAATCGACGAAGCATGCTCGTTGACACCAAAAAGTTGCATTTTCAATGCAATCATGGTAGACGAAATATCCACTGGTTTAGGGTTTGAATGTCTTGGTTGATGGAATTGAAGGTGCAGTGTGGTTGTTGGCAGAACCGTAGGAATTGGAATTGGAACTAGGTTTTGACTGTTAAATTGAAAGTTAGGTCGAAAAATATGTGTCGTAAACTAAAAGAAAGTTGTCGTGTAGATTGGTGATTACATGAATTTGAAATTGTTGATGAAAATCTTACGGTCGTATGAAAAAGTTGTGTCATAAGAGAGTGACAAAAAAGTATGGTAGGATCAACGTTGACAATGAGCACAAGTGATGCAAGGTGGAAGTAAAGTTTAATTAATATGGATACAAATATTTAACATTTTTATAAGAATTGTAAATAATATAATAATAAGTCTGGTAAGAATTGTAAATAATAATAAAAAAAGAAAAGTTATCATTTGTGATTAAATGTGTGTCTTACTTCCCTACCTTTGAACTTCTTTTTATAATAAAATATTATATTTAATTAATAAAAATAAATATATACAAAAAATTTAAAATAAAATAATTATATTTTTAGTTTTCAAATGAACGTATAAAATGATGATAACAAAATATAATAAGTTTTATATTTTTGATGCAATTATTTTTTAAATATTTCTTTAGTTTTACTCTTTTAACTTCTATAGATAATTCCGGAGTTTGGTCTCCCATTTAATAAAAAATGTATTGCTACAAACTCATAAAAATATAAATTACTGCTTTTTTTAATGACATAATTCAATAAAATTATGATTATTATAAATTTAAAATATATTATTATTATAACACAACAAACTTTTAAATATATTTAAATGTGTTTCTTCTAATTAAAAGATAAATTATATATTAAAATATATTATTATATATATAGTTATTATTTCTAAAAATATTGTTTTAGTTATTTTAAAATAAAGAGAAGTTATTAAATTATTTATTTTATTAAATAATTTTTTTAAAATTGTAAGAAGATTTTTATTAAAAGTAATTATAAAGTAAATAATTTTCTTAATTTTATCGTAGATAATTTTTTTATTGTGAGTAGTTATTTAAATTTTAAAAATATATTTAAAGAATAAAATTATAAAAAATTATTTAAACAAAAGACATGTATCTGTTGTTATATTGTTATACATTTATGTTTTATTATTTTTTTTGTTATATTAGAACGTAATTTCCGATGGACCTAAATTATATTCTCATTCATCTTTCATTGAATTTCGAACTCATCTTTTATTGTATTCACACCTCATAATTTATTTACACACATTTAAATAATAATATAAGTTGATGATATTTCTTTTATGTGTCTTGACTTTGTCTTATAATAGATATTCGAGAACAATATACAGAACACAAATCACCATTACATATAAGTTTGACTTTTTTATGACAGTGTAAATTAGCCAGTCCAGTTTATAAAATTGATAACGGATTAAGTGATCACCTTTCCTAAATAATAAAAAATACACGACAAAAGTAAAAAATAAATAAAAAAAACAAGTATAGTTGGTTCTTTTCTCACTGTGAAATTATTATTTTTTTTTTATCAAAATGGGATCTGTTTACAAAAAATTATAAAAATGAAGCAAGTCGTGCCAACCTGAAGTCATACCAATTTGGCACGATTTTGTCCACGTCATATTTTTTTTAATTTTTTTAAATAAATATATATTAAAATTAAAATTATAAGTTATATAATATTTGAAATTAAATTGATAAATAATTTTTTTGAAAAAATAAATACATAGGTAAAGAAAATTAAGAAATTAATAATCAAACTTAGAATTGAATTTTATTATTAAACATATCTGTGCGGACAATTACTTTTATTGTGAGGTTCAGTTCTATAATGTGAACATCTTTATAACTTATTTGGAATTAAATCATCCACAAAAATAATTCTCTATTTATTTTCCAAATACAATAACACTTCTCAAATAAATATATAACGTTACCATCAATCATGATGCATACACGATTATCTATTTTTTTTATTACTTAAAACTAACATCCTCAAAAAATTATGTATCAAATACTACATAACTCACTACTCGATATAAAAAAAATGACGTGGACAAAGTCGTGTCAAATTTGTACAACTTCAAGTTAACGAGACAGATTCAGGTTGACGTGTCAATTTAGTACGATTTCTGCATATGAAGTCATGGCAAATTAACACGACTTGCTTCATTTTTGTAATTTTTTTAAACGAACCCCATTTAAAAAAAAAGAAAAAATTAGCTCCAGTAAAAAAAACAAATATAGTTACAATTCATAGTGAATTGGAGTATTTGAAGATTCGTAAACGGGTGACTTTGCCACTTTTGAGTATGCAAGTAACATTTTTTTTTTCAAAATCTTTTTATACAAGTTTTACACGCAGAACCTATTTTGTCTTCTCAGTCAAAGACGAATAATTTTAGCAAATTTATTCATACCTCCAAACAACACGAATTGGAGCATGGTTCCATGTTTCAAACTTTCAAGCAAGCAATCAACTATAGATTCCAACATTAACAAACCACCAGATTAATGAGATGGAAAATAAACAAGTTTTGCATAATGCATGCATTCCCTATAGGAATAGACAAGCTTGTTAAAGGATACGATTTCAAATATTGGAGGTGACAACTAATCCCTCTGACTCCTATGTGTTTTTGAATAAGGATACGAGATCGACACCTTGAATAAGGAGATCTATAATGTCGTCGCATAGGAGAACGATATCTTGAATAACAACGTCGCCTAGGTCAATTACTATGACTACGACTTCGTCTTCCTCTCTGTTCTGCGTATGTTTATCCCAACTTTTTTCGTAGCGTCAAATTTGTTCTCGTGTCTTCGTAAACATACATGCTCGCTATTCCTTTAGGAAAATTCTTATGTTTATACTCTTTTCCAAAAGTATCATAAACTCAAATGTTGTACGGGGCATGAATTTCAAATTTTTAGTATTGTATTTAAGTCCTAAATGGAAGAACTGTCACACGAAAGGAGTTGGTTTCCAATTTTGATTACCGATTGTACGATTGATTTAGATGGCTACCAGTTGTAATTCAGAGACTGGCCTCTACTATTAACAAGTTATAATAGTCACCATTTCTGAAAATTTCTCTATAATCTCTTGTGTCAAAACGATATACTTTTTCATTAATACCATATTTTCTTTAGCGAACTCTAAACAATTTTCCTTCCTCTTCGTTGTTATCTTTAATTATTTTCCACAATGTTTTCGCTTTTTTCAAATTTTTATCACTCATAAAAACTTTGATATTGTTATGTACATCCTTTTGTTTCATCATTTTCTGAAAAAATTGACATTTTCTAAATAATCCAGCAAAACATTATTACAAAAAAAATCATTAAACAATATTACATATAGATTATAACTTAATTAGGTAGGTATCTCATGGATTTTATCATTATTAAATTAGTTGCATATAATTGCATTATTTGTTTTAGGAGCTTCTTATATTTATACTCTTTTTCAAAAGTATCATCAACTCAAATGTTGCACGGGATATGAATTTCATATTTCTAGTATTGTATTTGAGTCCTAAATGGAAGAATTAAAACGACATGAGTTGGTTTCCAATTTTGATTACATATTGTACGCGTGACTTAGATGACCACCTGTTGTAGTCCAGAGGCTGACCTCAACTATTAATAAATTTTGACAAGTTAATAGTCAGAATTTGGCGTACTTCCTCTTAACCAAGATTTGAATCCATTTCTGAAAATTTCTCTATAATCTCGTGTCAAAACGATACACCTTTTCATTAATACCATATTTTTTTTAGCAAACTCTAAACAGTTTTCTTTCCTCTTCGTTGTTATCTTTGATTTTTTTTTCCACAATTTTTTCATTTTTTTCAAATTTTTATCCCTCATCGACACTTGAAATTGTGATATACATACTTTTGTTTCATCCTTTTCTAAAAAGATTTACATTTTTTAACTAATGCGGCAAAACATCATTAAAAAAACATCATTAAACAATATTACATATAAATTACAAGCTAATTAGGTAGGTATCCACTAATCATGGTTTTTATCATTTTTAAATTAGATGCATATAATTGCATATAATATCGTACAATATTGTATACAATAATTTTGTATAATTTGATAATTATTATATCTTTAATACTCCCCTCAATTTGGTAGGTGAAGATCATGAACCCCAAACTTTAGCGTCAAAATCTGTTCTTTGCCCCAGTTTCTTCGTAAACGTAAACATACTTATTCCTTTAAGGAGTCTCTTATATTTATATTCTTTTCCTAAATATCATCTGGGGAATCTTGACTCTAAGAACAAACAAACCATCACTCTAAAGAACATTTTTAGAATTGACATGCTAAGTGATCATATTATAACTTATCTTTTTGTGTTTGCATGTCTAATATACAGTAACAGATTCATGAGATAAAGTGCATTAAAGCAAAACAACACCTGAAACGACAACGTCTTCAGGATTGTGATCGTCGACGTCTAACCCACGAACCAGAATTGAAGTAAGAATTCTAGCAAAATCTCTGAAATGAATCTCAGATGCAAAACGTTACGAAATGGAAGAATGAATTACTAACTTTTCAATTCTTGTATAGTACATACATCTACCGCGTGTGAAGAGAATTCTTCATGGACATTGGAACCAGAAATTGAATGAGCACGTCGAAAGCAAGAATGCAACGAAAAATTTTAATTTTATATTTATTAATATTTTATTAATTTATTAATATTATTTTGTAATTTTAACGTTAATAAAACAATTTTTTAATTTTAAAAAATTATTTTAAAATTAAAGATATTGGTACTTTTTATACTATTTTTATTTTTTCAATTGCTATAAATTTTCTTTTAAAATATAAAATTTTGTTTTGAAAAGTGTTTTTCTAATTTTTTTCTCTATTTTTAATTAAAGATATTTGTAAATTATTCTAATTAGATAATTTTTATGTTTTGCCTATTCATATTTATTAAAATATATTATAATAATATTAATATTGTTTATTTAATATTAAATATATATATATATATATATAAATGATAAAAATAAAAAATGCGGATACATGTACACAATTTCACCCTTACATAAATATAATTTATATATTATGAAAAACATAACCAAATTTTGATTTGTTGTTACTAATATAAAACAAAACAAAAAATATAAATAATGAATTTTGAATAGGAAAAAAAATGTGAAACTTTTTTTTTTCATATCTTTATCTCTTAAAAATTATAGTTTTTATCTCTTTTTATTTTTTGATTTACATTTACTAATGTCATGCAATATATTATATTTTTATTATTAGTATATAATAAAGAATTAAGTAAAATTTCATAAACATCTCAACAATGCAATTTCTTTTATAAAATTAATAAATTTAAAATTTGGTTTTATTGATATGAATAGTTAAATTGCATATTTTTTATTTAAAAAATTAAAGAATTTGGATCCTATATAGTATTTAGGATCGGTCAATAATCTGAATAAATGACAAATTATAGGTAAACTAATATTTAAAATAAAATATATATTATTATTCACATATTTATATTAAGAATGTAGATTTTTAATTTATTTTCATAAATACAAATATATTATATCTATATATAAAAATATTCTTTTTTATAAATAAATTTTAAGAATGATATTATAGTTTACTTTTTTAAAAACTACTTTTCAAAAAAAATTATATAAATATATATATATATAAATTATTTAGCTTTTTTATTTTTTCACTGTCATTATGCCTTTTTGTTACTTTTTAATCATTTCACGTTGTAATTCAATTTTTATTTTTCTTATGAAAATCAAATAAATCATAACACTTAGTAATTTTTTTTTTAATCTTGATAAGAATATGCAAATAAAAATAATAATAAGTTAATTTTTTAAAATTAAAATAATTATGAATGATATTTTTTATATAATTTGATTATTGTTATAATTTAATTAAGAAAGATATTCGTTAACAATAGTTTTATTTCTTTTGAATAATACACAGAAAAACATCCAAAATATTTATTTTTATTTCTATTTTGTCTTCCCTTTAAAAGATTATTTTATTTTATTTTTTATATAACATATATATAGAGATAGATAATTTGATATTTAAAATATATAAATATACATCTATCTATATTTTATTTAAATAAATATAAATACACATATAATAATAATAAAAATAAAATATATTTTTCCGTGGGAGTATGGGGGAGTTTATCAAAGCTTTCTCTGCATCTCTTGACGTTCAGACGGTTTTGGTTGCTGAATTTTATGAAATTATATATGCTCTGGAGGAAGTTCAAAAGTTGGGTTTTACTAATGTCTGCCTTGGTTTGTGTTGCGTTTGACAAATGTTTCTTGGATGCTTCGTAATCAATGGAATATTTGTCTTAATTACTGTGGAAAAATCAGGTTTAGGGTTACTCATATTTTTCGTGAAGGGAATGTGTGTGCCGATAAGTTGACTAATTTAAGATTTATTCATAAAAAAATCTTTATCTAGTCTGTTATTAGAATTCTTTATTAATAGGTATAGTCTACCTATGTATCATTTTTGTTAACATATAGATTTTGGTCTAGTTTTTCCCTATTTTTTATCTTTTTAATAATATTTTTTTCATATGATGGTAAATGATTGTTGTTACATAAAGTGTGAGCTTAACTAACATGTCAAGTAACATGAAAATTTTTTATAAAAAATATAGATATGGATACAAGCTCACCTGAGTTTTCGCTAGTATTAATAATAACATAAAAATAAGAGTTCTTTATATAAGAACTAAAACATAAAATATTCAACTTTAAAGATTAAATATAAAAAAAATATTAATATTACAACTTGAATAGTTTTTTCTTCCAAATATGTTAAATATAGATAAATTCGTTTATTTATTAAATAAACTATTATATATATATATATATTAAATCTAAAATGGTAATTAAAAAATAAAACACAAAAATATATCTAACCGTGAGTATGCACGGTCCAAACTAGTTAACAATTGAAAATGCTCTACCCTAATTTTAGGATGGAAAGCTACTTGAAAAAAAAAACTAAAAAATAAAGTAAAAAGCATAATAAATGTATTTAAAAATAAAGAAAAATATATATAAATATAATAAATAAAAATTATAAGTAGATTGTATAAATTGCAAGACGAGAATCCGTTTCTTATAAATAACTAAATTGTTTCGGAACTAAATAAAATAGTTGAAGTTGTCAATTGTTTTAGTATATTTAAACACGTGAGAAAAAAATAAAAGATAAAATTCAATATTATATAAAACACTGCATACAAGTTAAGCTTTTAAACAAGTTTTAAATCATAAATATTAAAACAACTCAAATATAACACTTTATAAGTCAGATAAATATTTAAGGAATTCATACAGAAATATTCATCATCAATACATGATATTATAGCCTATAGTATAGAATGATCAATTTCTCCCTATAAATAATCATGTCCTTTTATACTATTGCAATAGTATTAGTTGCAGCTGGGTTTATAAACATTTTTTGAATAAAAATCAACATATGCTAAATATCAGACTAGGTTATTATTTATAGCAATTAAGAGTAATTAACAAATGATTTCTTAAAAGCACCACAAAAATCATAAATATTACAGAAAGTCCACTTCTCCTAAAATGAATTTTGAAAGAATAACACATTCTAATATTTTATATTAAAAAACAATTGGGACTTAAACGAAGTCAAAAAACAGTGGACAGAACACAATTATGAAGTTGGTTTCGAAAAAAATCATCCACTTTCAACAAAAATAAAAAATTCACCTCATTTGGATGGCATGGACAAGATGGAACAGTTGCAAAGTTTTAACATTGATGCATTCAACGTTCTCAAGCAGAAAGTAAACATATACATCCTCTTGCCCTTTCCCCTTATTAAATAACACAACTTAAAAAGAAGGGGGGCAGTTGGCCACAGACCCTGACCTTTAGTTCATCTCACAGTGGCAGCATTAAAATGAAGGAAATAACCTGACACATTTTCATACCCAAAAAATGGAAAATTTTGTCGTTTGGCATTGCCAATGGTTCCTAAATTATTAAATTTAGCAATTACAAAAAAAAAGGATTTAAATGATAGCAGGGCTGTGTGTGTGACTAAGACGCTGCTGACTCCTTAGCAATTTTCTCGGCCTTGGCAATGACCTCTTCAATGCCACCAACCATGTAAAACGATTGCTCTGAGAGATCATCGTACTTGCCATCCAACACACCCTGTCAGACAGAATAACAAAGGAATCATTAACCAACAATACAAGTGACAACTGCAACAACAATGGAAACAAAAAAAGACCATGGTATAACCAATTATGCTGAACAGGGAAAAGTCAAACGGAACAAGTAGACGCAACAAAGCCACAGCTATTAAAATCAAAGTCCTAGCGTAAATAACACAAATGGAATGCTAACAGCTCAAATCAAGAGGTGCGTCTAGATCATATAGCTAAATGCATGAACGAGCACGTTGAGGTACACTTTTTTAGACGACAAATGGAATTCAAGATTCAGAAGAAATTGGATATTAGAAGTCAAATTAGTTTCCAGCATGACCATATTCATGAAGAAAATAAAAGGGTCCTAACACGATTTAGAAGATGGAATACACACACAAATACTTATCAAAGAGAATATAACCAAAGCTTTAGATCAACAGATGGATAAATCAGATTAAATGAGACAAATAATACCTGGAAGCTGGTAATGTTCTCCTTCAATTCCACATATTTTCCTGGGGCACCAGTGAAAACTTCAGCAACATGGAAAGGCTGGCTTAAGAATCGCTGAATCTTACGGGCACGGGCAACAGTCAATTTATCATCTTCACTAAGCTCGTCCATTCCCAAAATAGCAATGATATCTTGAAGATTCTTGTAGTTCTGAAGAACCTTCTGGACATCACGAGCAGTTTCATAGTGATCCGTACCCAAAATAAGTGGTGAAAGCATACGAGATGTAGAATCCAAGGGGTCAACAGCAGGATAGATACCAAGCTCGGATATCTATTCAATATCATCAAAATCAAACTATTTAGTTGATGATAACAAAAACATCAATGCATCAGCTACTTCAAATAATGCAATGAAATCAAACCTGTCGTGACAACACTGTTGTGGCATCCAAATGAGCAAAGGTTGTAGCAGGAGCAGGATCTGTCAAGTCATCAGCAGGCACATAGATAGCTTGGACAGAGGTAATTGAACCCTTTTTGGTTGTTGTAATACGCTCTTGAAGACCTCCAAGATCAGTAGACAAGGTTGGTTGGTAACCGACAGCAGATGGGATACGACCAAGCAAAGCAGACACCTCTGAGTTAGCCTACAAGATACATCATAATGTTAAAAGAGACAGTTATAACACAAGATACAGCGCCAGACAGTAATAGATATATTCAACAAGCAGGGCAAAAGACATACTTGGGTAAAACGGAAAATGTTGTCTACAAAAAGAAGCACATCTTGCCCTTCAGCATCACGGAAGTGTTCAGCCACAGTAAGCCCAGTAAGACCAACACGAGCACGAGCACCAGGGGGCTCATTCATTTGACCGTACACAAGAGCACATTTGCTTTCACTCTAATATAATGATGCAACCACAGATGACAAGTTAGTAAAATACTCAGATAAAAGTATTATGGAGGCAGCTGAAAGTGTCATGAGCAGAATTCCACACACCTGCTTTTCACCAAGCTTGATGACACCACTCTCGATCATTTCTCTATACAAGTCATTGCCCTCACGGGTTCTTTCCCCAACACCAGCAAACACAGAGAAACCACCTAATGGAATCAATCAACATTCAGTATAGAAAAAAGAAAAAAAAAAACATTAACAACAATAAATTAATAGCACATACCATGAGCTTTTGCAACATTGTTAATAAGTTCCATGATAAGCACAGTCTTTCCTACACCAGCACCACCAAACAACCCAATCTTTCCTCCTCTTTGATATGGTGCAAGCAAGTCAACAACCTTGAATAAAAATTCATGCAAAAATCAGTACCCAGTCATATAACACAGGGAGACAGGTAACCCTAACAAATACGAAAGATAATAAAAAAGAAAAAGAGGAGAATACCTTGATTCCAGTAACAAGAATCTGCTGCTCAGTTTCTTGCTCAACAAAAGCAGGAGCTTCTCTATGAATAGGCAAATAGTGCTCGGTTGCTGAGGAAATTCAAAATGTTTACTGTCAGTAAAAACATTTCATGGGAATAACAGAAAGCTCTTATCTATTAATTAATATGAAAGATTAAAAGGATTTGAGTTCTTACTGAGGTCACCCTTCTGGTCAATAGGCTCACCGATGACATTAATGATACGGCCAAGGGTAGCCCTACCAACAGGAACCTAAATGCAATGCATAAAGTATATTAGAAAACAAAATGACATAGCAAAATATAATAAAATATCAAGTGAGCTTGATTGGCGTGTGCATTGTAAGTCCACAGTTCATCCCAAAAAACTGTGAAGTCTACAAAGAGGAGACTGGACCAATTGAAGGTGCAATTATCATAGATTGATATAGATTGATTTATGTATAAAGCAGTATCTTGGACTACATGATTTATACATTATGGTGCTAAATAACACTAAAATTTCAAATCAATCTAAGAAAAAAATAATCAACCCAATCGATGATTCGTTAAGTCCGTCACTGTTAGTCTAAGAAGATATTAGACCAATTGAACTAAATAGAAGGTGCAATGATCATAGATTGACATCAGATGATTTATACATTATCGAGCTAAATAACCCCAAAGTAAAACTTTAAATCAATCTAAAAAAAATAATCTACCCAAACAATTCGTTCAATTCAAAAGTGGTGATTGTTGTCAGATCCAAGACATAAACCTAAGACCTCAATGAAAAACAGATATTTCAATCCATAGGCATAAATAAAAGTCAAGATTTCACAGAGTCCCCAAATCAAATACTAAATCAAAATTAGACACAAGTAAAAAGAACAACAACTTTAAATAATTCAAGAGATTAAGGATTCAATATTTACAGTGATGGGGGAGCCAGTGTTGAGGACGCGCCACCCTCGAACGACCCCTTCAGTGGCATCCATAGCAATGGTTCGGACAACGCCCTCGCCCAAATGCTGAGCGACTTCCAACACCAGCCTGGAGGAGTGGTCCAGAACTTCGAGCGCAGTCAGGATCGGAGGCAAACCCTCATCAAATCTGACATCAACGACGGCACCAATAACCTGGCAAACCTGCCCGATCGCGCCCTTCCCGGTGAACTCGTCGGTGATCTTCCCACCGCCACCAACCTCCTTCTTCGCCGGAGGCGCAGAAGGAGGAGCGGCAGCAGCGGCAGCCGCAGTGGCGAACTCCGCGACGCGGTGCAGCAAGAATCCGTGCGGCGAGGCACGGTTGGAGGAAGAGAGCCTTGATGCCGATGCAGAAATTGAAGGTTTGGATTGAGATCTGCGGAGGGAAGATCGAAGCAGAGACGAAACGAGCCTGCGTGAAGCCATCTTCGGAGAGAGACAGTGAGAGAAAGAGAGAGGAGGGAGAGAAGAGGGCTAGGGTTTGTGAAGTGAGGGAGTGACACTATATGCACATCCAAAGGCCCTGGGTGGATCAATTTATCAGTATTCCTCTTTTACCCCGATACTTTTCGTTTTTGTATTTTTAGCCCCGTCTTTTGGTTTTCCTAAATTGGGTGCACACGTGGACGACGTCGTTCCTAGTTTGTGGAACGCATTTGTTCTCGTTTTGCTATTCTGTCGTTTAAGGCTTTTGACTGTACAAGGTTGTGTGTTCCTGCAGTGACGTGCCACCATTCCTGGTTCAACTTTCTATTTTCAAATGTATATTTTTGTTTTTATTTTTCATCCATTGCTCTTTCTTTTTCATCTCCATGAAAATGGGCGAAAATTTCTCCAACATGGACTCAAATTCTCTTTCATACAAATAGTGGAAAACTTTAATTTTATTTATTTATAAATTATTACATAGGAAGATTAATAATTAAATTTATGTTGTAAAAAGTTAAATATAAGAGATTAAAATAAATTATTTTAAAATTTGCATATTAAATAGATTCTTTTAAATTTGGGTAACTAAAGTAATACTTTTTATTTTATTTGATTTTTTAGCAATTTTAATGAATAAAAACACTTGTATAATTTTATTCAACCACCACTTTTCTTTATAAGATTTTTGAACAATGGTGTACTCAAACCCGTGTGTCATCCAATTGAATTGGCTTATTTAGAAAGTGTTTTTCACATGTTTTTAGATTTTTTTTCTCTGGTAATTTGGTAAATTCTTCTACACATGCATAACTAAATCAATGTTAATAAATACTTATCACCACACCAGCTTGAATAAATTAGAATAGAAAAACCTATTTTATAAACCATATTTAAAGTTACAATAGAATTGTATTCAATAGGTACGAATTTTGAACTTTTATCTGAAGTTATCAATAAATCATATAAAAGTTGTGAAAATTAGTAAAAAAATAAATGGATTTTCTTAATGAGTTTAAATTTTTTTACTTGTTATTTTTAATTGTACTTTAAGTTTGTTACATTTTTTCTAATTTAAAAAGATGCTTCTTTCAGATGCAATCGAAGTTAATTATTTTAAAGTAAAATTTATAGTAATTGGTTATTGGTATCATCTAATTTTCACAAAATACAACTTATATATATTGTTGTATTTTTTTCTCACCTCAAGAAAAGAGATAATGGTAAAATTGTGTAAAGCTTGTAAGATAGAATGAGAATGGAGGTAATTTCATAATTTTATAATCATTCATAACTTAGTAATATTAGAATAATTTCATAATGTATATCCCCTTATCTTTTTCTTATTCTCTAAATTTATCTACTAATATTATAATATTTTCTTTATCTTTCAAAAATTTATTTATTTATGTATTGTATACACTATTAAAAAAATATTAAATATAAACTAATTTTAGAAATAATAAATAGTTAATTATTATATTAACTAAATTATATATTATTTTAAAGATTATAGAAATTATTAACATCTAAAGTAGTTTTTTTATTATTAATAAATGGTTTATAAATTGATATTTAGAATCTAATATAATTGGTAGTTAAAACATTTATACCTAATTAGATACTAATTTATAAAATATTTATTAATAATAAAAAAGTTACATTAGATACCAGTAATTTTGTTAATCTTTAAAAATAGTATATAATCTAATTTATATAATAATTAATTATTTATTATTTATAAAATTAATTTTTATTAATAATTTTCTTATACTATGTCGAAAAAAGTATTGTTCTTTGATATGATAATCAAATGCTTGATTTCATAACAAATTAATGAGTATTTTATTAAATATATTTTGTGCTATTCAAATTTAAATATATTTTTAATAGTTTATTTATTTTAACAAGATATTTTATGAAATACATTTTTTTGTTAATTAAATTTAAATATATTTTTAATAATTTATTTGTTTTAACGAAATAACATATAAAAAAAAATTATGTTAATCAGATTTAAATGGAACTTTAATAATTTGTTTGATAATTAATTTGATCATTTTGCTTCGCTCATAGGAGTTCTCATCTTTGTTCTTTAATTAGTAAAAGAGTGTGGAAATTTGTTTGATAGGATATTTATTAGGAAATATAGATTATATTATTTAAATTAAAATGTATTTTGAATTTTATTTTTTTATTTCAAAAATAACATGTAATAATCTTTATTGGAATTTTTTATTACTTTATATCACAGTGAGTTGTATTAAATTTTTTAATTTCATCTTTTCAAATAAGTTATGAATAAATTATGAGCATTCTTAAAAAAAATTGTAATAATTTTCATTTTATTTTATTTACATAGACAATTACATATTACTATTTCAACATGTTATTTGACGTATTAGTTTGAATATTTTAAATTTAATTTTCACGTTGTCTATTAGCAGTTATTTTAATTATCTTTTAATTTATTATATAACAAGCAATCAATGTTTTGGGAAACAAGCAAATTATTTTGATTTTTTAAGAAATTGTAATTTTATACTATTATGATAAATTAGGTTAAATATGTAAGTTAACAATTATAATTTTTTATTCAAGAAAAATATTTTAAAAAAGAATGAGAATATTTTGATGGCTAAGGATGCAATTCAAATATCGCAGCACAACACTAACTCACCATCTTTCATTTTCAAAAGTTTTTATGATTAAGAAACATTAACACTTAGTTTATCACTTTCACGCATGATGGAGTCCCATAAGTACATTTGTATTAAAGGAATAGTCTTAACTTATCATCTTTTATACAATTATGTGTTACATGAACCATCAATCCTAAAAAAGTTTTATCAATCTTAATACAATTATGCATGATGTGACCTATCAATCCTAAAGAAGCTTATAAACCCTAAACGATTATGTGAGAGGTAGCTTCTCGATTCTAATGAGACTTGTTGAACTTAATATAACTATGAGTGAGGTGACTTATCGATCTCAAATAGTCTTATCAACTTAAACACAATTATGCAAAAGGTGGCCTATCAATCCTAAAAAGGCTTACCAACCTTAATATAATTATGTGCGAGGTGACATATTGGGCCCAAAGAGACTTGTCAGTCTATTGGACCTAAAGAAACTTATCAACCTTGATACAAGGCAAATGCTTCCTACACCCAATCATTTTAACTTGCACCCAACATATTTTTTTTAATTTCAAAAAATGCCCTTAATTATGGAAATAAAATTCTGAAATTGAAAATAATATATTCCAGAAAAATAAATCCGGAAGTGGTTATTGAGTTTCGATAATAAAATTCAGAAACAAAAATTAAAATTCTATTTTGGACAAAAAAATATGGAATTGAAAATAATACATTCTGGAAAAGAGATTATTGTGTTTCGGAAATGAAAATCCGGAAACAAAAATGAAAAACCCATTCTGGATAAAAAAATTCATAATATAAAATTTCGTTCCGGAAAAAAAAAATCCAGAACACATATTTTGGAAAAATTTTTTAAGGATAATTTCGTCTTTTTCGCTGGAATCGGGTGCAATGATATGGTGCAGGAAGCAATTGCCTTGATACAATTATGTGCAAGGTGGCCCCAAAGAGACTTATCAACCTTAACATATATAATATGTACAAGGTAACCTATCATTCTAAAAAATGCTTACCAACCTTAATACGACTATGCGTAAAGTAAAGATCTATAAAATTACTCAGAGTAGAAGTAGTATATTTTAAATGACACATTAATATTTTATTATTAAAATGAAAAGAACATATAAATAGAAAATTCAGTAATTCAAGTTTCATTTCAAAAGAACTACCATTTCCCGAGAACTTCCCTCTTCATTTCCTCTCCCTTCTCTCAAGATTCTAACCTCATCGCTCATCAATTTGACGATCGGAGTCCGCCATTAGATTTCTGGCAGCGAGATCTACAAGACTGTTCGATCAAAATCTCTGATAGAGTAAGTTCAATTTTACTTTTCTCTTTGATTTAAATTTTGAACTAGTTAGGCTTTTCTCTGCATAGGTTTTGCATGTGACTCTTTTAGCTCTCAGGGTTATTCTATGTTAGCTCATGGTCCTAGTGGTATAGTTATATTTCTTACCAGGACTATGTGGTGTAGGTTAGGCTACCCTTAAGCTTTTGATAGTTTGGAGCTCTTAGGGAGCATATGCTCAAGTTCAGGTAAGGGAATCTAGTTTAAATTTTCAATAGAAACCTAGGCTAAAAAACTGAATGTGGGGTGACGTGGTCGCCAGTTCTAATTTTGGTTTGCAAGAATTATTATTTATGAGTAATGTGGGATTATTTGAAATAAATTGTGAAAAATGTTGATTTTGATATAGATGATTTATGATAAAAGATTTGGCTTGAATATGAAAATTTAGTTGACTTGTATAGTTGATCTGTGCAAGTTACTTTTGAAATGAATGAGTTGTTGAAATTGTTTTTGTTTGACTTTGAATGGTGAAATTGGGCAGAATTATGCAGATTTTTCTGCATATCTTGCTTAGGCGAGATAATTCTCGCTCAAGCGAGAATAAAATGAAAAAAGGTTCTCTCGTGTCTTTTCTTGCTCAAGTGAGATTTATGATGAAATTCTGGGTGCTTTCTGCTTGATTCTCGCTCAAGCGAAAAATTCTTGCTCGAGCTAGAATCTCTGTAAAAAAAAGCCTTTAAAATGTTAGTTTTTTTTATTTTTGTATGGTTTTACTTATAAATTATGTAAACTTTTATTTCATGTATATTTAATTGAAGATCTCTTTTATTAGACATTTATATGACTAGTAGATGAATTGTGGTGTATTTTGGAAATTCTAAAATTTGGTATGATTTGATTATTTGATGTTGGATTTTGTGAGGTTCAAAATATGAATTTTAATAAAGACATAGTATTTTCATAAAAAAATAAAATAAAAATACTGTGTTAAAATGGTTTAAGATGTGCATCGACTAGAGATTATTCTAGAATAAGATATTCTAACTCTACTCAGATCGTGAAATCATATAGATAAAGTTATTCAAGTTGTGAGAGTCGAATGAGGTTCATATGAATGGGTAAGTTGTTTGAAAGATAATAACTTGACCAATTATAGGAGTTAACCCTGTCATACTATGCGCATAGTTGTGTGGATTTCACAGTGATATAATATGACAGGTGTAAATCTTCGAGTTTAAGTCAACACACCAGTCTTCTAGAAATAGAGTCAAGTGTTTATGTGTTGTGAGTCTATGGAAGTCTGACATGCGCAAAGTGAATATTAAATTTTAATAGACACTTGATGATTTGAGAATTTGTATGAGACTTGATGATTTATGTTTATTAATTTGAAATTGAAATTATATAGACTTTTTTTATATATAACTAGCTTACCTTGTTATTTGTTTGTGTTTGTTACTTTATCTATGATGATCGTGCATTTATACGGGAGTTAGATGATGTTACAGGTAATCGAGTTTCTCGATGAGAAGATTCATGATGAAAAAAAAATATTTTCTTTTAAATAACTGTCTTAATTTTATGTACATATTTAAAGTCCTATGAAAAATGATATATTTTAAAATACTATATAAAATAATTGTGGACATATTTGTATTATGTTTATATATTTATTTTGATATTTCAAGTAGATTATGGTTATTAAATATGGGTAAAAATTTAAGAATTTTAGACGTAAGGACAAAGTGGTCTATCAATTTTAATCTATTTGTTTAAGTTCGAGATTACCTATTTGTCTCAAAAGGACTTAACAACCTTAATTTATTAGTTTATGTGCAATTTGACCTATCAACCATAAAGTGACTTATATTTATTAACTTATGTACCTAGTGACCTATCGAACCCAAATTTACCTTTGCCTATTTATCCCAAGATAGCTTATTGACGGGTATATTATTAGCTTAAAATTTTCAATTTAACTCGTTTAATGAGTTTTTGTTTTGATACATTCACATTAATTTAGTGTTCTTCCATAAACCTATCTGATTACAAATTTAGGTGTCATTAAAGTTTAGGTCTCATTCGAGAAGCTTATGCATCATGTTCAAATAGAAATGAAGTTTAGTTTTCTTAAACACATTTGTTTTAAAACATCACTTTACTTTAAAATGTTTGTTTTCCATGTGTTCATCTTTAAAATAAATTAGTCAATCATAACGTGTTTTTTTATTGAATTGTTGTGAAACTATGAGTTAGTAGATTTGTTCAGCCACCGTCTTTTTGCTCCGTCCGATTAAATTATTTCAAAAAATCTGGGATGTTAGTACTCATTAATAATATAGACAAATATATAATTATTATATATATTTTCGTTATTTAATTGTGCTATACATTAATTTTGAGTAATAAATTTGAAGTTTCAGATCCCAAATATCATCCTAATTATTACTTAGTTTACATAATTATTTATTTTAACTAATTAGTAACCGTAAAACATATTATAATATTCATATTTTAAAAAATACATTTATAAAGAATGTTATCATTATTATCAAATATATTATTAGAGTTATAGAAATATTTAACAAGATTAATTAAACTTATACCATATTACATAAAATAAATATAAAATATAATTATTCAATTGATCAGTTTGACCAGAGTTTATATTTATTGTAATAACCTTCATTGTTACAATTGTGTAATATAATTCAAATGACTAAAATCAAAATAAAAAAATTGATGACATTTAGACGAAAATAAATAAATATGATAATGCGGTGATAATATAAAAAATAAAAAATGAAGGTTATATATATTACACAATTGTAACAATTATCTCTTATTCGGGAATAATGAATTTTTGAAATTATAATTTCTATGTATAACTTAAGCTTTTTTGGTTGATAAAAAATATCGTTGAAAATATTTATATAATTTTTTGAAATAAAAAATAATATATATTGTCACTAAAATATTTGATTTGTTATTAATAAAATTAATACGATTATTCGATATTTTTTTTTATTTTAATTTAAGAAAATTAGATTTTTGTGAAAATGTTTTAATGAGAAACGTAACTATAGATTATTTTTGGAAAATATAGTGTTTACGAATGTATGTTTCAAAAGGTGGATCAACTGTAAAAACATATTTCTTCAATATTAGATTTATAAAAATCTAAAAGTTTGTTTTAATTAAATGTTTCCTTGTAAGAGAAAAAAAAATTAATTTCTTAACAAATTAAAATTAACTGGTACATAATGTGAACAAATATATTTTCAGAGTAAGTGTTAATTTTCCTCTTAAATTCTATCATTTCCTTTTTTTTAAGTTCATATTGGTTTGACTAAATGAGAAAAAATGATTATTAGTTATTTTCTACATTTTAGTTTTGTTTGACTATGGTGTTTTAAATCTTTAGAATTACTATACTTTTCTCCTTTCTTTGTAGCAATTGCTTGAAATGCAAGTTTTAAGTAAAAAAAAAACATTTCAAACCAATTTTTTTTTTTTTTTATAAAGTTTTCGCTTTAGGCATCACTATGCAACTTGACATCTTAGCTAAGCTGACACCTCAAGTAACAACAATCATCTGCCATCACATGAAAAAAATATTATTAAAAAAAAATAAAAGATAAAGAAAATACAAAAATATGGGGAGACTAGACCAAAACTCATATGTTAACACAAAACGATACATAGGTAGATTATACCTATTCATAAAGAATTCTAAGAACAGACTAGCTGAGAGTCTATTATACCAATGAAAATATTCTCTATGAATAAATCTTAAATTAGCCAACTTATTAGCACACGCATTCCTTTCACGAAAAATATGAGTTACCCTAAACCTGATTGTCCCACAAAAATTAAGACAAGTATTCAATCGATTCTGAAGCATCAACGGAACATTAGTCCTAGGAGTAAACGCAGCACAAACCAAGACAGAATCACATTCAAGCCAGACATTAATAAGTCCTATTTTTTGAGCTTCCTCCATAACAA
Source organism: Phaseolus vulgaris (assembly GCF_000499845.2). Taxonomy (NCBI): domain Eukaryota; kingdom Viridiplantae; phylum Streptophyta; class Magnoliopsida; order Fabales; family Fabaceae; genus Phaseolus; species Phaseolus vulgaris. The sequence continues at coordinate 2,862,819 of NC_023753.2, forward strand.
ATTTAATTTATGTAATGATCTCTATTATTCTTAAATAATTTAATCAAGTTTTAAGTTTATAATAAGTGTTTTTAATTATTTTTTATTAAATATTTAAGTACTTGTATTTTTTATATTTTCATAGTCAATTGTAAATTTTGCTGTTAATTGGGATGGAGCAAATATACTATTAGTTTGCATGGCTGTTTTGGGAGTACTGTAAGAAAATAATTAAACAAAAATTAATTTTAAAGACAAAAATAATTAATTATTATATTAGTTAAATTAAAAAATATTTATATTTAAAATAGTTTTTATTATTAATAAAACATTATAAATTAATATCTAATTAATTATCAATTTTATAATTTAAAATAATAGTTGCTAACCCATTTTTGAATAGTAGATATATTTTTCTAACATAATAATAATAATTTAGGGTCATGTAAAGTATTATTAATTATTTTGGATAAAGTGGGTTGAGTTTAATGTTGAATTTGAAACTTCTTGAAATGTACATAGATTTGATCTGGTCTTTAGGATGGATATAGAATTTAATCTTTTACCGAAATTAAATTGATAATTTATATAATTTTTATTAAAGTATTTCTATACTTTAATGTTATATTTTAATTGATATTTATGAATTGTTTTAGTTTCATCAAAATTTAATAATTCAATACACTAATTTAATTAGTTTCCTTAATGACTTCTAGGCGTGGAAGAAGAAATATTAAAGTTAAGTCAATCATTATAAAATGATTGAATTGCTACAAGAGTACTGATTCAATCCCAGGTCTGTCATATGATTTTTTTTCTATCTAATTATTCTAATTTAATTTTTTTTTCATCATACACATCATATTATATTGTACAATTTTATGTTTACTATGAATTAGAGGTTGAATTTTCACACCAATTTTAATTTATTTTATTGTTTTACAAAATTTATAAATTCACTTAAATTTTTTACAATTATTTATATTCAAATTTTATTTAATTTTTTCAACAATTTTGCATATATCAAAAGTTAAATTATTCGTATTTTTTATCGATCATTTTAATTACAAACTTTTTAAAACTTTTTCTTTAATTTCTCTTTCATTTTATTTAATTCAAACAAATCACTTTACCCCTTTTTTTTCTTCTCTCAAATCTATCATTTTCCTTTTTCATAAATTTTTCCCTCTCTCTGAATCCAAAATTATTATTGGGAATGGTCTGGTTGAAGAAATGAATCGGGTGGCCCATATAGCAAGGCCCATGATAGACCAACATGCATTTTGAAGACCATTGTCTCTTTCGATTATTGTTTCTTCTCCATTCATCGTGTGAAGTGGACTATCTGGGTTCGCTGCACACTGGAGCACGCCAAAACTCAGGTTCCAATTCCTCATATAATATTTTCATGTCTTCATTTTTGAGCACTTGTAGTATCGAGTTTAGCTTCTATGGATAATCAATATAATTTTCTCACTGTTATTTAATTACAAATTACCATAAAAATAACCTTTTAGTTCATTATCACAGCAAAAAAATCTCAAGAAATAAAAAAATTATTATCACTATTAAGTATTGGAATTTAAGTTCAGTTTAACTTTACAAAAATCAGTTTACAATTTAATAATTTACACCAATTATGTACTGTAAAATATTATTGTTGATAGTGTATATGAGATTTTTAACAGAGATTTGAAATCTATATAATTCAGAGATTTGAAATCTATAATCTATGATTTTGGAGCTACTTGAAGTTAAATTAGTTAATGGTTTAATTTTCATAGTATTTTTTTTTTATTGTAAGGAATCTTGCTAGATATAAATTCTAAAGTAGTTTTTGTGTTTGACTGCTATCAAAATGATTGGTCATTGTCATATTTTTCTGTCCGCAGACTTGATTAAAGAGGCAAAGAATGTGAGTGTATGCAGTTTGTGATTGATTGAGAAGCAGAGGCAAGGGTCTTTCATACCAACTCAAATCTTGGTGGTCACTAGTAGGAGAGAACAACATGGAAGATAACTTGTTAGCAAAAGGAAGTGAGAAGCAGAAAGTTACATGGGATGGTTTTGGTGAAGAAATGAAAAAGATCTTTTGGATAGCAGGACCTATGGCGATTGTGACTGTTTCCCAGAGTTTGTTGCAGGTTGTGTCACTCATGATGGTTGGTCACCTAGCTGATGAGCTCTATCTCTCCGGCGCCGCCTTAGCCATCTCTCTTGCCGCCGTTACTGGTTTCAGTGTTATTGTATTAAGCTAAACTCAACTATATGTTTCTCTCGTTTTGCTCTTCACAGTTATGTGCTTTCCCTAATAGTTAACATCAATCTACCTCAAGACCATAATGGTCAACACAACTATCACATTATGTAAATATCCAAATGTGTACATATTCCTAATGGTTGGCTTACTTTTATGATCTAAGTAGAACTACATTGTTACATTATTTTCGAAGTACAAGTTCAATGATGCTAAAAGGTAGTAATAAATATAAATCACTGAATCGACTGCAATGAAATCTGATGCTTTGAGTGATTAAGTTTATCTTCTTTGTGAACGATTTCTGTCATGTTAGCTTCCTCAAATTCATCTTGATTTTATTTCCTAACTAACTCAGTGCAATCTCAATTTGCAAATGCTGACAGACGGGGATGGCTAGTGGACTGGAAACTATTTGTGGACAGGCATATGGCGCTCAGCAATATAAAAAGTTTGGAGTGCAAACATACTCTGCCATATTCTCTCTCACAATCGTTTGTCTTCCCCTGACTTTCATCTGGATCAACATGGAAAAGATACTGGTTTCCATCGGCCAGGACCCTCTAATTGCACATGAAGCAGGAAAATTCTTAATTTGGCTTCTTCCTGCACTTTTTGCATATGCAATTATGGGACCGATAGTTCGATATTTTCAAATGCAAAGTCTGACTCTTCCAATGCTTGGAATTTCTTGTGTCACTCTATGTATCCACATACCTCTTTGTTGGGCTTTGGTGTTCAAGACTGCACTGAATAACATTGGGGGAGCATTGGCAATGAGCATATCATTATGGTTAAATGTGATTTTTCTTGGATTGTATATGAGATACTCTCCTGCATGTGCAAAAACGCGTGCACCCATAACTATGGAGCTGTTCCAAGGAATTTGGGAGTTCCTTCGCTTTGCGATCCCTTCTGCAGTGATGATTTGGTGATTCTTCCTTTTTCAAGTTGTATATATACATATTCATCTACGCAATTATAAAATGATTCGTTTTAATGTTTTTTCATGTAATGTTCATTTTAGCATGGAATGGTGGTCGTTTGAGCTGCTTATCTTGCTGTCTGGGCTGTTGCCAAATCCACAACTTGAAACTTCAGTTCTATCTGTTTGGTATGTTTGCTACATTCATTTCTTAGTTTCAACATGTCATGTAGACTTTTAAGGCCATCCTTGAACTGCAACTCACTATAACATTTCGTGAGTTAACGTGATTCATTGTCTTTTTTCTACAGTCTCAACACTATTTCCACTCTCTTTGCAATACCTTTGGGAATCTCTGCTGCAGCTAGGTGACATCATAAACAGTTATTTCTAACTATTTTGCATGTCACAATCTATACATCATAAACCAATTATCTTTCCTTTCTCTAATTGTGTAGCACAAGGATTTCAAATGAATTAGGAGCAGGTAATCCACATGCTGCCCGTGTTGCTATGTTGGGTGCAATCTCTTTTGCAATCATGGAGGCAACTGTAGTTAGCGGAACCCTCTTTTTCTGTCGCCGTGTTTTTGGTTATGTTTTCAGCAATGAGAAGGAAGTTGTTGATTATGTCACTGCCATGGCTCCTCTGGTTTGCATATCTGTTATACTGGACAGCGTACAAGGTGTTCTCTCAGGTAAAATCCCCTCGTCTATTGTTTAAGCAAATTTTATATAAAAGAGAACGGTTGTCTCAATTTGCTTTACATACTTTGGCTAGGGGTTGCTAGAGGTTGTGGATGGCAACATATAGGGGTTTATGTGAATCTTGGGGCATTCTACCTCTGTGGGATTCCTGTTGCTGCCTCGCTCGCATTTTTGGCTAAAATGAGAGGCAAAGGACTCTGGATTGGTGTACAAGTCGGTGCTTTTGTTCAATGTATTCTACTTTCTACCATAACAAGTTGCATAGATTGGGAACAACAGGTATATATTACTATTTCTTGTTTGGTGCTTAATATTGATGAATGCCCTTGTTGAAGGGTACTATGCCATTTTATGCGTTTGTTTTAATTGTGTGGTCTTACTAAATACTAATGCAGGCTATGAAGGCAAAGAAGAGATTATTCAATAGTGAAATATCAGCAGACAATGGACTGGTATGAGTAGCCCATCATTCAAAGGCCGATTTTCATGACCGGATTGACTCTCCATGCATGAGAAGTACGAGCTCAATCTCTTTATTGCCTTTTTGAAACTTGAAAATGAAGCTTAATCAGACTCTTATAGTTATTGTTTCAAGTTAACTTAAAATGTGTTTTTGTGGAACTCCACAGCCCCTCTAGTTCTAACATACATACATACATACATAGTAGGATTATTTAGTTGGTTTTTCTTCTATTTTTTTTCATAAAAATATTTTAGTTTGTGCTATATGTAAATTAAAGAGCTGAATAAGTTTTTGGCCTTGTAGAATTTCATATTTTAGTTTCGTTAAAAAATTTTGCCAAATTTTACATTAAAGAGTGATTTCGAAATAAGTTTATCTTTGGTCTTCACGTCCAAGGGTCCGAAGAAGCTGCAGCAAGAAAATCAGGACAAAAATGGTCTCATTCTATACGTCTCTAAGTTTGTAACTTCTGCTTACATTCTGTTGTGTTCCAAAACCTGTCTAATAGGTTCAACATTCATCATAATGACTAACATTGCAATTGTTAATATTATTACTCTCTCAATTATCTCTTAAAATTGCTTTCTGATTTTCTATTATTTCTTCTGCAGCATGAATGATTTACTCAAAGTGGAAACACTGATTTCGAAAGGTAACAGACAGAAAACACCAGTCACCCAAGATCACTTCCGAAATTGTATCTGGTTTTTAAGAACAGATTATACAAATAATAAGATTACCTTAATTAAGTAAAAAAATTTCTCCTTATGATTACTTACAGTATGCGAGTTAATTTTTTTTCTTATAAAAATACTTAGTTATTACTATGCAATTTGACATCTCAGCTAGACAATCCATATGTTAACAAAACGATATATAAATAAACTATACCTATTCATAAAGAATTATAACAACATAATAGATGAAAATCTATTATACCAATGAAATGATTCTCTATGAATAAGTCATAAATTAAATAACTTATCAAACATTTCCTTCACGAAAAATTTGAGTGACCCAAAACCTGATTTTTCTAAGTTAATTTTTTTTAAGCATTAGTAATATCTTTAAATTCTGTATAACTTGAAAGTCTATTTAAGTGTCCTGTTTTAAAGTTCTAGGTCTTGTTCATAACAAAATTTTTGGTTGTTTTCAAGAGATCAATATTAAAGAAATTATTTTTTTAAACAAACAATAAGCTATTATATTAAAAATGAACATACAAATAGTTTCTTAAGTTGCTACAAGAGAAAAAGTCAGAAAGATTTTTTAAGAAGATATAAGTAAGCAATAAAAAAATAATACAGAAAATAAAGTTATTTAGAAGTTTCAACCAAATAATAATAAAATAATTATTTTTCTATCGAATTGGATGTGATCACTTTTTTTTTAAATAACAATTTAATTTTGAAAAAAAAAACAATTAATTTGTAAAAATGTAACAATTAATTTGTAAAAATGTAACAATTAAACTAATTCAAAGAAAATTGATATACAACTATGATATTTCTATTGAAAAAACTATTTTTTTTATTACTTATAAGTTGAGGTAAAAATATGGATCAAGACTGATTATTTATAAATTTATACATTGAAGACTATTAAAATTTTAAAGTATATTCTTATTGTAAACTTTATTAGTGATATTAATAATTACACACATATTATATTTATATCATTTGTATTATTATATATAATATATAATATATAATATTGTATAAATAATCAATATGTGCTTGGATATTGTAAAAATGTTTTTACATATTAGTATCAGTATTTCCTTAATCAAAGGATTTATCCCTGTCCAATTTCTTATTACATCCTTATTCAACTGTTTCCATTATTTTATTTTATTAATGCCTTGAATAATTTTTAATATTAATTAAAGAATTGCTTTATACTTATTTTTAAGAGATTGTTCTTTTATACTATAATAAATAAGAAATTATATAGCCGTTTTTGTTGAATAGGGTGTCCCAATTCCACAGAAATATCGATTTCATTACAACTCCATGTTTTTCTCTTGAATCCTTTTGAATTAATACTGTGAATAAGATTTTGGAACACTTAAGAGTCTTATGGACTCAAAATGTGTGGTTTAAGACACCTAAGGTGTCCTAGGAAAATGGGTTGAAGTTCTATGATTTAGAGATCAATATCCAATGATGTTTATTTCCATTATTCCAAAATTCTATTTCGAAACATTAATATTGATAGATAACAGATTTATTTAATTTAATTTAATTTTTATTATAACTATAGCGTGCATTTCAATCATTATCCAGTTTATTTCTTTTAGTATTATGCATATCTAAACTATCATACTATTCTTAAAATAAAAATATATTTTCTTTCATGATAAAGAATTAAAATAAATAAATAAATATGAAGAAAAACTAACTTATTAAAAGATATTTTTATTTTGAGCCAATTAGTGGTAGCCAACCAGGACTCATCTTCGTTCCAACTGTGTGGGACAAGACGGCGAAGAAACATGACACGTGGAACTCTCATTATCCTTAATTCACCAGGGGCGCACTTTATCATTACCCGCCCCTTCCGCCGCCTCTTTCTACTCTGACCGAACCCTCCACGTGACCTAACCACAACAAAATTACGTTCAAAAACACCATGTCACTCTTTATCTCACCGTCACCCTCGCTTACCCTCCACCCCCATGCGCACTTTAGCCCCTCCATGTCCATCCTACGCCGCTTCCATCTAAACCTTCGCTCCCGCCGCCGCCTCGCCACCGTTTCCGCTGCCGTCCGTCAGGACACTACCGTCTGGACCCCGGCCCCACTCTCCGAGGTCGAGCACGCCGCCGAGTCGCTCTTCCACATCGCCATCGACGTGTCTGACGCGCCTGACCTCGCCGCGTCCCACACGCTCGCCGGGCAGTACCTCCAGCTCCGCCTACCCGACGCGTCCAAGCCCTCGTTCCTCGCCATTGCATCGCCGCCGAAGCTGGCCGCGAAGCATGGCGTGTTCGAGTTCCTCGTGAAGAGCGTGGCAGGGTCCACCGCGGAAGCGCTGTGCGCGTTGAAGAGAGGCGATGTGGTTGAACTCAGCCAAGTCATGGGAAACGGATTCAACATCGATCGGATCGAGCCGCCCGAGAAATATGGAACCGTTATCGTCTTCGCCACTGGATCTGGAATTAGGTCAGTTTGCAATTTACCGTTTTGCCATCATTTTGTGGTTATCTTTTTGAAATGTTTCCATTTGTTTTATTCCTTCTTAGAACATTGAATTTATGTGGTTACAAACTCATGCTGCATGGCAATGGAAGTTTTAGATTATTATAGTTTCCTCATGATCCTTGATATCATGCAAAATTTGATACAGACCAACACAGAAAATAAGAGAAATGAGGTAAACGTGGTATATTATGGATACTGAAAAAGGGAAAATACAGTAGGAGGCTACTGTCCAGAGCTATGCTCCTATAGAGAATTAGCATTCTCCATTCTGCAAAACTGCAATATTCTTTCTCTCCCCCCATTCTCATGCTAGGCTGTGCCTATAAGGATACACGCCTCACACACCCACATCCCGTAACTAACTATCACCCAACCTTTTCTTTCTCTCTCTCTCTGTGCCACCTCATCATGCTCTGTTAGCCTTTTCAATTCTGTTTCTCCTAGTGTACACACGCCATATTCTAGGCCTATGTAAACCTGGATCAGCTTGAACATTCTTTTGGGCCCATGAATCATTTTGGGTTCTATCAAAATTCTTCAGTAAACGCGATTGATTCGACCCTAATGGCGGAGCATAGACTTCAAAAACCTTTATGTTACAGTTGCAGTTGTTGCTACCAGATTTTAAAATCTTGCATTGCATTTATTGACATTAATGCATTTTGTTCGGATACATTTGTCTACGAACAATTGCAGGAGAAGAAAATATGAATTAAGCTTCCTGAATGTTAAACTTATGCTCCCCAATTTTTGGAGGAGTATGATGAAAAAACCTTTAAAATAGTTATATAAATTAGGATTGTTTAAACAAAGTTCTTCACAGGGACTTTTAGGAGAATAAAATAGATGATTTTTTCCTGAAGTTAAAATTAGTTAATGCATAAACTAATTCGTAGAAGATTCCCCGAAAGATTTCTCTAATTTCATTTTTTCTTCTTATTTTTTTCTCTTAAAAAGTCTTTATGGAGAAAGTTTGTCTAAAAAGACTTTTACTATATTTTTGTGTCAAAGAAGCTCAATTTATAGTGTTGTTTTTCTTCTGGAAGTGCTTATTGGTAAGTTTAACATAACCTTAATCCTAGATTTTCCATGAATTCTCTTTGAGATTTGGTCTGAGTCTGACCGTTTACTTTGTTGTGTGCAGTCCAATTCGGTCTCTTATTGAGTCAGGGTTTGATGCGGGGAATAGGTCTGATGTAAGACTATATTATGGGGCCAGGAACCTACAGAGAATGGCTTATCAGGTTATTTCAGTTGTTTTTTATCTTAATGAAAGGAATGGTTGAACTACTTTTAATCAGAGCTGCTTTAATAGCAATCTTGTTTTATGTTATAGGATAGATTTAAAGACTGGGAATCTTCTGGTGTGAAGATTTTTCCTGTATTGTCTCAACCTGATGATGGTTGGACTGGGGAAAGTGGCTATGTTCAGGTAAAGTGCTTGAGCTCAGGATTTAAGTTTCACATTATTTCCTTCACAGGCAATGATTGTTTGCACACATGGTTGTATTCACAGGCTGCATTTTCAAAAGCAAAGCAGATATCTAACCCTCTGGCGACCGGTGCTGTACTTTGTGGGCAGAAACAGATGACCGAGGTGTGTTATTAGACCTCAGCTTTACCTGTCAATCTGCATAGTTATGAGACGTGTTTGTTGCGTGTTTATTAACTTTCCATTGTTGCAACCTTCTGTCAATTACCACTGTCTTTCCTAGTTATCTTATAGGAAGAAGAGGAGTTCTAGCAATTTTTTAAACAAAAAATTGTGATTTCCAATAATTTTTATCAATCTAAGAATAAGAAAGATTATATTAGCATGTAGAGAATGAGAGAAAGATACAATAATGGTTGATTTGAGGAAACCAACCTCCACGGAATAGCACTCAATTAGAAATAAAATTAGCATGTAGGTTATTAAACGTTTCCTCCTTAGGTAGAGCCAAACGACTAAAGTTAAATAATTATAGAAAATAAATTCAAAACAATCAGGTTACTAAAAACAAATGAATTGCATTCTACTTGTTTTCATTCTCGTTCGATGAGAATGAGAACCTATGTGGAGAATAATAGAAAGATACTAATGTTTTCATCCTCCAAGATTTATGTTTTCGTTCTCTGAAATATTCTGAAAAGACAAGGTAGTTCCGCAGGTCATGCATCCTGTTGATTATATTTTACTTGTTTTCATTCTCCTTTCCTTACCCTCTCTGATTTTTTTATTTTCTCAAACTTAGTGAAAGAACTGTGCAACTAATAGAAAATAAGGTTCATTGGAGAAGTGCTGAACTGGACTAACTCAAATTGAATTTGGTTGTTGTGCTATGCAATAGCTTCTATATAGTGAACAGACCATGGTCAGTGAGAGAGGGTGCTCCAGAGTTTGTGGGAAAGGGATATGCGACATTGTTAAAATTATTGTCTACAACACAAACAACTATTAGATCTGTTATCAGTGTTGTTGTTAAATGGCAACTATAGCGGCAGGGTTGGTGGATTTTTTTTGCCAACAATAGGCAATTTGTGAAAGGAGGCCTGCCATGGAAAACACCATGGGCCACAATGTCATGTTTATATGGTACAATTTTGGTCTTCTGTTGTATTCTGCCATCGGCCATTGATAACACTGTATGCTATCAATGCTGCTAAGAATACGTTAGCCAATGTTTTTAGAATAAGCTGTGTCTAGTACGGAGGGAGGATACAGGGGAGAGATAAGGTGAATAGAAATAGGGAAAAAAATATGAAGTGAGTGAAAATAAGTGAAAAATATAATAAATATAAAGATGTTTGGTAAGAGAAATAAAGACAATAAAAATTCATTTTCGGATGTCATTTCCCAGCACACAGTCAAGTGCCAACGTGTTTCCCCTGCATTTTTCACCATTTGAGAGTGGAAATGCTTCAAGTGTAGCCCACCACTATTTCTATCAAAACAGGTGTTAAATGAGAATTGAGAAATACTAACAACAATACCATTTTTTATGGATAAAACCTTGAATTGATCCATGATTTATGTTTTGTTTTCGTTTGTTTCAAGATATATTCATCAATTTTGGAGTGTCAAATATTTCGTTACTTGTTTTCTTTTTATCTTGGTTCCAATGCATAACACTTCAGTACATTATTGTTACAGGAGGTGACATCAATTCTTGTTGCTGATGGAGTATCTGCAGATAAGATATTGAAGAACTTTTGATAAAAATGGAATTTGGTTAGTGTTGTATCATTTTTTATTTTGAATTATACTCAATATTTGTTCATTACCTTTGCTGTGTATCAAGCATCTCAGCATGGAATGTACAATAAAGAACAATTTTGTATTAGTCTAATACCACTTTGGGGGTCCAAATATAGGACAAATATACCGGGGCTTAGGAAAGTTGAGTAAAACTTCCAATGGTTGATTTGTTGCACCATTGCACTGTTTTATTAATGCCTGTATTATCACGTCGCATGTAATCGATAAATGGACATTAAAGTTGGCACTGAGCCAAAGGTCGACTAGTGATGGAGCTGTCTCTAGTTATAAGCAAGACTAGAATAGCTTCCAAACATAAAGTCTTTTTGTTGAATAACTTTTTCATAAACTCAGATTTGGATTTGCGACAGAATAAACCATTTTTACAATGGGACTTTTTTGTGTGTTTTGGTTGATACGTATACGTAAATATTGAACCGACTGTTAAACTAAATGAATGGAACGTCTGCTAGTTTGACTCCTTTAACATACAGATCAAATATCAGTTCAGTGTATTGAGGATTAAGAAAAGAAATTAGATGGCTAATATTATATTCAGACTAAACAATTTAAACTATTTATCTCTAATTAAAATGAAGTCGACATATCATTAAATAGAGACTATTTCAGATGATAAAAAGTCAGGGTTGAGCTTATGTCTCTTAATCTCTATGTAGTAACTATCGCTTAGAACATTCAAGATAAAAAATGGTACCTCCTAAACAGTTATTCCAAAGGTCATTGACGCCCCTGCAATGGTTACACACAGCAAGTATTCCCACGCCCATTGAATACTAAAAGTACTAGACACAAATGCTCAACTGAAACTGCATACAACGCCTACTTTGTTCATTAATAAATAAAACCAACTAAGAAAAAAAATCCCACATAAATCCTTAAAGGTATTATTTTTGTAACCATCACATGCAAGTGTCAATAACTGAATGTGGATCACATTAATGTTATCAGCCGATGATGACAAAAGACAGTTCCAACACTGTCAAATATTACATTCGACATAAACAATGAAATTGTTCATCTAACTTTAATTTGAATGTCATATAGTGTCACCTGTCAAATTGCAGTAATGAACAAACACACAACATGAAAGATAAATCAAACAATTTGGTCATCAGTATTCTCAACCATAGGTCGACTTTCATGATGATCACCATCTTCTTTCTCAGTTTCATTTTTGTCCAATCCTTCGTCATGCTTGCCATTGGATTTTGGGGAGTGCTGCTGTCGGTGATTTCTCTCATCATCCAAGTGATGCCTATGTTTGTGGTGATGGTGGTGATGGCGATGATGATGATGGCGACTGGGCTTCTTATGCATTGATCTTTTGCTTTGATCTTCAGAAGTTTCTTCTGATGACTTCGATATGCTTCTTTGACCATTACTGTTATAATCGGAATCAGACGACCTCAGCTCCACATTATGTGATCGCTTCTGATGTTTATGGTGCCTTCTGTGGCCTTTCTTACGAAGACCATCGTCACTTTTATCACTTGACAAATCAGATTCACTAGATTCTGATCGTCGATGGCGTTTGCTATGCTTTCCATGATTTCTTTTCCGAACCAGACCTTCCTCAGAGTCACTGGAATCTGATCTTGAACCTCGATCTCTCAGCCTTTTGCTTTGCTTCTTCTTTCTTCTCCTCTCCTCCTCAAAGCTACTCTCAGAGTCATCATTACTAAAATCACTAGACTCTGAGGACCATTTCTTTGTTTTCCGTTTGGATCCTTTTTCTTTCCTTTTCTCATGGTCACCAGAGTCATAGTGAGAATGCTTCCTGTGCTTCCTATGAGATCTTTTACTTGTCTTCCTACTCTCATCATCACTGTCATAATCACTGTCATTATCGAAAACTGATCTTTTTCTATGCTTTGCAACCTTTAGTTTTCTCTCTTTAGTTTCAGCAGCAGCTTCCAGCTTCTGCTCCCATTTCAAAGGGGCTTCCTTTCTCTCCATAATCTTCTTCTTCTTCTCCTCAACCATCTGGATGAATCGTTTGGTGTCCATTTATATTCCAAAACCAACTCAAAAACTGCATTTTGATCAAATGATGACCGGAAGTGCATCTCACAGAAGAGAAAAATCAAAGTTAGTTCTACAATCAAAATTTTATATTGAATATTTCAAAGGATTAGACAAACTAAAAATGCTACTTTGAACTTCGTACATATTATCCATGCAAATACTTAGCACCTGTTCTTTGTAATAAAAAAAAGAAAAAGAACTTGCCATCAAAAGCAAAGATGGTATCAAGAAATATCACATACAAAATACTCATGACCATGATGCTAAGACTTTGCCCTCATTCAGAGAATTAATCAGAAAAATATCAAACATGTGACCCTTCATCCATCTAGCTAATCAGTCATAATGTCATTTGAATTTCAAAAGGCAAGTGGGGATAGAAGGGTTTAAGGCTTATTTCTACAAAAAAGGATACATATTCTGAAGATTTCTATTACCATAACTAAAAGCAGCACTAATAACTACAGTGAAGAACTGACTTGCAGCTGAAAGCTTGCCAAAATAACACACCAGATCTGGGTAGTCAAATTGCTGGGTGTTTGTGGGTTGTGTTTGATTGTTTAGGAGAAAAGTTAAGTTTATGCTTGCCAAAATAACGTACCAGAGGTGGGTGGTCAACTGCTGGGTGCAAGTGTATAGCTAATATGATTAAAAATTATTCAAGTGGCATTTTCAGGTCGAAGGGTGGTTGGGGTTAGATTTTAGGGATTTAAATTTGGGCGTTGGCGAGGATTTCAGGGTTATAATATTTGAAACTGGAATCGGAATAGGGTAAGATCAGATGACACAAACACATAATTTCTACTTTACTCTTTAGATTTTCCAACAGTCATTTAGATTTCATATTCGCTGTTCTTCAACAATGAAGTTAAAATCAGGAAAAAAGGACAAAATATCATAAATCTAGTATGCTTTTACAAAAACATACACATGCTTATATGCATATAATTCCATATACGTGCAAACGGGTACATATTAACCATATTCAATAAATGTCATCCAAAAGTATTCATAAGAGATAACCCATCATGCATCGTCAATTAGTTCAGTACTGTTAACAAGGATAGAGAATAACAGGTGGGCGTGGGTTAGAAAAGAGAGGCTGGGTTCAAACAAAAACAGAAAAAGCAAAAAAACTGAAACCTGCCAATAACACCGAATAGCGGGTGGAAGCTTGCTAAGACAGAATAAAAGCCACACAAAAAAACTTCAACAATCACTGACTTCAAAAGTAGGTCAAGACTGGGCCCTAACTTTAAAACTGTGTGATTGTGAAATCATAAGATCAAACATACAGCTCGACTCTCAATTTTAAAACAATTTCATTCAGCCTAAAACTTCACGAGCAATAAGAACTGTTCAGAGGGATTAAAATTATCAGATGACAAAATTCTACAATTGCAATCCCAATTTTAACAACCATGTTCATCAATTCTGCCATGGCCGCTGCTTCTACAATGGAAGCCACACAAAAGGCAGTCACCAAATCCCACAACAGGAAATCCAAAACTTTTCCACACCAACCTCAAATGCTAAAACACTATAACAGAAGACGATTTATCATAAAATCCCCCTCTCTCACTCTTATGCGAGAGAAAAGAGAACTGTAAGACATGGATCCTCCTGGCTTGACAAACACTTCTATCTACTAAAGAAAAAAAAAACTTTTTTTTCTAAACCCTTGTCGTAATATTAAGACAAACATTAAAAAAACACACAATAGAAGAAGAAAGATACCATCTCATGATGAAATGTGTCATAGCAAGTTAGTAGACGTTGCGTAAATGATAAATCACACAAGAATTTCCAAAATCCCAATACACAATCAAATAATCAATATTTCAAATACAAACAAAATCCCCTGGATATTTTCTCCTTCCTTTCTTACCTTATATGTGAAAGAAGAAACCCTGCAGCAGCAGTCTACCCCGAATCGAGTACGGATAAATCTGCGTCGAATCAAATCAAATCAACAGTTGAAAACTGAAAAGAATTGAGAAACAAAAATCGCAACTAAGGAACCTAAAGAAAGGGGGAAAAAGATCGATGGAGCGGAGAGAATTGAAATTGAAAGAGAAGTGGTAGTACCTGAAGGAAGTAGAAGATGAAGAAAGTAGATATGAAGATTGGGATTTAGGGTTAGGGTTGGGGTAGGGCTTGCTGCTTCCAGAAAGGTCTAATATGAAGAGAAACAGCAATGTTTAATTCGATTTATAAAAAGTTTTCTCTCATCTTGAACCGGACCGGATTCTTTCACGCGCCCAGAGGTCGGTGACCACGCGGACGCGGTTCACGCCACAGGTAGTTCTATGATTTTATTAAAATTAAAATAACTTTAAAAAGGTATAAATAATTGGAATAAAGGCATATATTTCATGTAAAAAAACTTTTAATATATATATTGATCCATTTCTACAGGTTTAAAAATCTTCATTTGAGGCAAAGTAAACATGATTAGTGTAATTTAATTTTTATTCAATTTAATTAACACTGTTGAAATTGAAGAACTTTTCCTTAGATATTCTAGTGTATTTTTAGATAAATGTATTTATAATAATTAAATATTTTAGTTCGCTCAATAATAATGAATTTATTATTATGTTGTTGAGAGACATGAACTGTAAAAACAACTTAAGGTAATGTTTGATAATATTTTACTCTTTGTCATTGTGTATAAAAATCTATTAAAAGGAAAAATATTTTTTTTAAAACATTAAATTTAAAATAATGAATGAATGCTCGTTAATCTAATAACAAACTTAACTACATTTTAATATTAATAGTTTTTTTTTGTTAAAACTTCTTCTTAAAATAGAATATATTTTGCATAAATAAAATTAACACTGTGTTTAATATTTTTCATTTTGTTGTTTATAATTTAATATTATTAAAATAAAAAAAATTGAATAGCGTATTATAAAATAAAAAATGTTTTTTATGACCATAAACAATAATAAATTTCTTTATTAAATGTTGATTATATTTGAGATTTGGAATATGTCTAGTTGGAAAATATATTACTTTTTTCAAACTTATATTGATATTTTGCAGATTCGATGTGACTTAGTTGAGATGAAGAAAAACATTTAGAATATTATACTATATTAGTTTGTGTTTGCATAATCAATATAATTTTTTGAAATATATGCTAACATTATTATTAATAATGTTAGTAATATAGTAATATATCAATTATTAATAATAATAATATTTTGTTTTTTTTCTATGTGGATTATAAACATGATCTTGTTTTAATTAATTAGATTCATTTAGTCTTATATTTATTATTTATTTTCTCTTCTTAAAAGAGATAGATACAAGAGAAAATAATTGGTTAATGATAGACATATTCACTACCTCTACAAGCTTTTTTTTTTCTCTATAGTAAACTAAGATATAATTAACAAAAAAAATACACTTAGTTATCTAAAAGAACTTGTTAAAAAGTATCAAGATACTCTTTATGTAAATAAAACACATTGAAATCACACATGAAAACAATTTTACAAGATATTAATTTCTATATAAAAAAAATCAACTTCAATTACTATTCTGAAAGGAAGATAAATAATGCAAGGTGCAATAAAACTTAACATTATCTTTTGTGTTCTGAACATAAAAACAAACACAAGTTATTTATTATATAAACACAAGTTATCTTTTCATATAATTATGTTTAATAGTAAAATTAAATAAATAATATTATTATTCAGACAGAACATGTAAGAAGACACATAAATTTTACGTAAAAAAAAATCAACAAACAAATTTACAAAATAAAGGAATAATTTCTGTTTTTAAATAAGGTTTTCATTTTTTGAAATTTAAAATTATTAATTATTCTTTTAAAATGGATTTTTTTTTAGTTTTTGTATTTTTTTAAAAAAAATCTATTTATTCAAAATTTATAAACACTGTTGTATCCGGAAAAATGAGAAATGAAAGAAATAAGGAGAAAAATGAAATTATTTAAATTTAGAATAAAAAAGTAAAAATAAAAAAGATAAATAAATTTATTTATAATGAATATTTTTATTTTCATAGTACTAACTTAATTATTTAGTTTATTATAATAAAAATTATTTTAATATTAATTACATAATTAATTATGATTTTAAATATTTTATTAATATTTATAGACATAATAAAATATAATGGATAAGATATTCAGTTTCCCGCAATTTTTTTAATCATTTGTGAAAAGAATGAAAGTTTTGGGTTTTTTAATATTTTTTTTTAGTAATTATACAGATCTTTTTCAAATTTTACATTTTTGTCTTCTAAATTCGACGTGAATCAGTTTAAAGACAAACTTCTCCTTGTGATTGACAAAGTCGTTCAATTACCACACCTGCCCCAACCTGCCCCCTAAAGTCAATCAATGCGCTAGTTGGAGTTAAAAAAGAAGAGAAATATATGTCAGAACTTCACCAAAAATCTTGACATGAACAAAATCCATCCTTAAAGTGGTGAAAACGGTTTGTATCTCGAACAATAATCTCCCTGCTAGTAAACTTGGACATAAGTTTCATAAAAATGTGGCAATCACCACAAATTCTGAGGTTTTTTATAATCCTAATTGGTATACAACTAGGCAAACACATCAATCCAAATGTAATAGCAAGCTTCTCACTGTGGTGCCTCAAAAGCATCTGTTTCCTACTCTCTTCCACATCGTGTAGGTCATTACTGGTATCAACTTTGTAATTTAGCTTCTTCAACTCCACCACCAAATCATCCAACTTGGCATAAATCTCATCAATTTGTGGATGATTTCTCTCACCGACAGTAAATGAATGAACTTTATTCTTAATTTCAATCCAACTTGTACCTCTCTCCTTTTTCAGATCATTCTCTCGAAGAAGCTTCCTTGCTCTTGCAACTTCGTCCCACTTTTCATTAGCTGCATATATATTTGCTAGCAAGATGTGGTTTCCTGCATTATTAGGTTCCATTTCAAACAGATGCTTGGCTGCAATCTCAGCAAGCTCAATATTGCCATAAACTCTACAAGAAGCTAAAAGTGAACCCCACATAGAAGAAGTTGCATTAAATGGCATTCTTTCTATCAATTCATAAGCCTTGTGAACCAGTCCTGCTCGACCAAAAATATCAACCATACATGAGTAGTGAAGGACACTCGGT
Source organism: Phaseolus vulgaris (assembly GCF_000499845.2). Taxonomy (NCBI): domain Eukaryota; kingdom Viridiplantae; phylum Streptophyta; class Magnoliopsida; order Fabales; family Fabaceae; genus Phaseolus; species Phaseolus vulgaris. The sequence goes on from NC_023753.2 coordinate 2,880,782, forward strand.
GAAAGTTTGTGCTGCCTAACCATGAGATCAAAATATTTCTGTCCTTCTTCATGTAAACCCATATGACTGCATGCATTTAGTATTGATACATATGTTACATCATCAGGAAAGAGGCCCCTCTGCTGCATTTTTTCGAATAAGACCATAGCCTCGGGTGCATGAGCATGTCTAGCAAACCCAGAAATCATTGCATTCCACAAAACAATGCTCCAAACCTCCATCACACCTTGAAACGCAAGATATGCTTCCCTTATGCAGCCACATTTGGCATACATGTCTATAAGGGAGGAAGAAACATATATGTTTGACCCAAATCCAGACTTATGTGAAATGGCATGAAGTTGCTTCCCTTCAACCAAAGTTGCCAGACCTGCACAAGCACTAACAGCAGATGAAATCATAAAAGGGTCCTGCTCGAAACCCATAAACTGAGCATTGTGAAAAAGCAACAACGTCTCCTCATGAAACCCATTTTGCACATATCCAGCCATCATTGAACTCCATGTAACAGCATTCTTTTCAGGCATACTATCAAATATCTGACTTGCATATTTTATTGAAGAGAACTTAGCATAAACATGGAGTAAAGCAGTTCCAACAAAACAATTTGAATCTATAGCAGCCTTAATCGAAAAAGCATGCAACTGCATGCACTCAAGTATAGCATATTTGAAGGCACACTTGCATAGAACACTTGAAATGGTAAATTCATTGAACGGGGTTCCTTCTCTTTGCATTTGAATGAAAAGAGTTAGAGCTTCCTCCTGACCCTCGGCATTATGGGTAAGTGCTCCAATTATGGTATTCCATGAAACTAAGCTTTTCACTGGCATTTCATTGAATTTTTTGCGTGCACTATCAACTAAAGAACATTTAGAGTACATATTAATCAGCATATTTGATGTTAACACATCCATTTCCCAGCCAACACGAATAACCTGAGCATGACATGCTCTTCCTCCCACTGATGATCTTGTTTTTGCACATAACTGCAAAAGATAGTGCAAATTTGACACATGAACTACATTTTCAACCAATGAGGGCTCCGGTTTATCCTCATAAATAACTGATAATTTCCTAATATGGATTCCATAACAATCACAAAATCTCTCACACCTTCTCAATGTTTTCATACCATTCTTGCTAAAGAAATTGAAATTGAAATTGAAAGAAAGATCGATGGAGCGGAGAGAATTGAAATTGAAAGAGAAGTGGTAGTACCTGAAGGAAGTAGAAGATGAAGAAAGTAGATATGATGATTGGGAATTAGGGTTAGGGTTAGGGTTGGGGTAGCTGCTTCCAGAAAGGTCTAATATGAAGAGAAACAGCAATGTTCAATTCGATTTATAAAAAGTTTTCTCTCATCTTGAACCGGACCGGATTCTTTATAAAATGTATTTAAAATAATTAAATATTTTAGTTCGCTCAATAATAATGAATTTATTATTATGTTGTTGAGAGACATGAACTGTAAAAACAACTTAAGGTAATGTTTGATAATATTTTACTCTACAACTTTATTGTTGTCACTGTGTATATAAATCTATTAAAAGGAATAATATTTTTTTTAAACATAAAATTTAAAATAATTAATGAATGCTCGTTGATCAATAGCAAACTTAAACTACATTTTAATACTAGTAGTTTTTTTTGTTAAAACTTCTTACAAAATAATATTTTTTGCATAAATAAAATTAACACTGTGTTTAATATTTTTTATGTGTTGTTTATAATTAAATATTATTAAAATAAATAAAAAATTGAATAGCTTGTTATAAAATAAAATATGTTTTTTATGACCATAAGCAATAATAAATTTATTTATTAAATGTTGATTATATTTGAGATTTGGAATATGTCTACTTGGATATAAAACGTTAAAAATACTATATTTAGCATTAGATATAAATTGAATAAAAATAAAAATTTAGTATTAAAAAATTTAGAGATTTTGCAATATGTTATCTAAAATTATTAAATTAAAGGTACAAATTTTAAATTTTAAATTTAAATTCACGTTGAGATTTAAAATTGTGTGAAACAAAGAAAAATTAGCATCCATGTTTATTTAGAAGTTTAACACATAAACTCTACTCTAATAATCGTAGGATAAAAGTTTCCTCCTCAATTCATGTATTTAATAAATACATTCTCATGTATCATCCAAAAACTTGAGAGATCACTTAAATAAATTTTATATATCTATATCCTTTATAAACATTGTATTTAAACCATTTCATCATATCGTATATTATTTAAATTATAAGTGTCAACACCTATTTATACAAAACATCATTTAATTTTCACAAACTATAAAATTTCAAGAATTAACCGAAAAAAAAACATTCAAAATGATAAAATGATCACCAAAAAACTGTTTTTGTTAACTTAAAACCATTGGATAATATTGGAAATTTTGCCTCAAATTAAAAAAAAATGCATTTTGCATAATTATATTTGTATTTCAATTATTTAAATTGAAAATTCAAAATGACACTTTTGTTAAATACACTTCTCAAAATTATAGAGCCGACTTAGTTCAGTGGTAGAGCGCGTGGCTTTTAACCACGTGGTCGTGGGTTTGATCCCCACAGTCGGCGTCTTATGTTTTAATGTTTTAATTGCATAATGATATCTACCATAAAAAATTTGTCCAGTTTTTGATATATACGAACATGTAATGTTACAAGGTCAAGTTTTAATTAGTTTTTCTAACCTAATTCATTAACAACATTTCATAATGGTTAAGATTTCTTAATACATGTATCTTGCACCCCAATAAATGGATAAACCAAAGACTAAATAAGTTGAGATGAACTTTTTTCTTAATTGACAAGACTAATAGTAAGCTCAAACAAGAGAAAAAAATAAATTTGAAATATTATTGTAGCAAAATGCCACTTATATATAATGCATATTATAATTGATCATATACCTTCATAACATGTACAATTAATAATATCATTAATACATGTATAAAATCATGTCATAATATAAAGTCATCACATTTCAACATGTTGTCGTGTAGGTGAACTTCTTTTACTTGAGCGACCTTTCTCCATAAGTAAGACATCAACCATATTATTGCTTAAACAGTCTCATTAATGCTAACGTGAGATTCACTTATTGGAAATATTAACAAGTTCCAAAGTCATTTTCATCGCCATTAGATGTTTGAACATCCATCCAACACTCAATCATGTAGTACACACATCATGCATTGTGAATCGTTTAAAACATGTGTGCACATCATCTTTGTTACGCTTAAGCATTTAGAATAGTGTTTGAGCCATAAACCATACATTTAAGTTCATTTATATAATGTTTGACTGATATGTTTCAGAAGAAAAAAATAATTGTTTCAATTTTTTCGATTAGAGTACGAGTCATCACTTAAGTTATCTCACACCACTTGAGTGATACATAAGAATACATCTCACACGTAAAACATTTACTCCCTTTTATAGATTAAACTTCATAAATATAATATTAACTTCACTTAATTGTATTGAATTTTAGAGATATAATATTAATTCATTTTTATATAGATTAAATTTTAGAAATATAATATTTGTATTTCTGCATAATTATACTTGTATTTCAATCATTTAAATTGAAAATTTAAGATGACACTTTTGTTAAATAAACTCATTTAAAATTATAGAGCTGACTTAGCTCAGTGGTAGAGCGTGTGGCTTTTAACCATATGGTTGTGGGTTCGAACCCCACAGTCTAAATCTTTTTTTCCTTAATTGACAGACTAGTAATAGTGAGCTCAAACAAGAGAAGAAAACAAATTTGAAATATTATTATAGCAAAATGCCACTTATATATAATGCATGTCATAATATAAAGTCATCACCATACATTTAAGTGTATTTATATAATGTTTGACGAATATGTTTTAAGAGAAAAAATAAAATAAAAATAATCGTTTCAATATTTTTCTCTATTAGAGTACACACCACACCACTTGAGCGATACATAAGAATACATCTCACACGTAAAAAGAATGATCACATAGTAAAAATTAACATTAACTCCTTTTATAGATTGAACTTTATAAATATAATATTAACTCCACTCAATTGTATTGAATTTAGAAATATAATATTAACTCTTTTTTACATAGATTAAATTTTAGAAATATAATATTTTCCTAAGTGTATTTTAACCAACAAGAATCTTACAACAACAATATATTTCTCTCAACCATCCATTTAGGAGAAGATAAAGAAAATTAAAATTTAAGTAGAATTGAATATACTTATCAAAACTAAGCCTTGCGTGATTTAAATAAGACTACACTCTTTAAACTCGTCAATAATTTAGTTTGCAATTTGTTTTTTAAAGGAAAACCTCATTTTTATTATAGAGACGTTTTATTAATCTGATTATACGGTTGTTGAAACTTAAATACATACATATACGTGTGTGTGGAGGTATAGATACCAATACTCTAAATAGACACGTTACTTTTTAACCATTTTTATAAGTAATCGTTTATTGAAAATATTATTTGCATTATCACATCAGATTAAACTATTATTATTATTATTATTATTTAAAATAGAAAATATGTTTGTTTGAGAAGAAGAAGGTGACAAAGGTTGAAGTTGGAGTGCGGGTCAGAGAAAGTGAAAGAAATAAACAAGAAATTTCTTCACAACCTTAATCGTTAAGAATTTATCCCGATTTAATATCTTTGAAAAATTCTGTTTCTGAATTCTCCGCGTTTGTGAGAAATTCTAAACCCTCTAACGGGGCATGTAATTGATTGGTCACAGTGTCAGTCATATACCTCTGAGAGAGAGGAAGAGGGCAATTAACTTAACGCCGTAATCAATCCAAACTTTCTAGAATCTTCTCATGGCCGCGTCGCCCTCCTCCTCCACCGCGGCCTCCGCCAACATCGTGCTCGCGATCTTCGAGAAGAAGACCAACACCGTCGATCTGTATCGGCCACTACGCAATTACGTGGCGTTTCACTACTCCGAGCGCGAAGCGCAGAACCTCGAAGACGATCTCCAAACCCTAAAGCAACTGCGCTCCGACCTCGAACGTCACACCGATCCGTCCCTACCGGCGCGCCGCGATCTCCTCCAAACCTACTTCAAATCTCTTTGCCTTGTTGAGACGCGCTTCCCAATCTCCCCCGACCCTGGCCACGTCAACGCCCTCACCTTTGTCTGGTTCGATGCCTTCAAGCCAAAGCAGAAGGCCTCGCAGCAGAACATTCACCTCGAGAAGGCCTCCGTGCTCTTCAATATGGGCGCCGTTTACAGTCAGATTGGATGTTCCTACGATCGCAACACCGTTGACGGCCGCCGCCAGGCCTCGCATGCCTTCATTGCTGCTGCCGGTTCCTTTGCCTTCCTCCGCGACAACGCCTCCATGAAGGCGTCCGTTGGGAACTCCACCACCGTTGATTTGTCCGTTGAGTGTGCCGGGATGCTGGAGAAGCTCATGCTCGCGCAGGCGCAAGAGTGCGTCTTCGAGAACACCATTGCTAAAGGGAGCACTCCCGGTGTCTGTGCCAAGATCTCCAGACAGGTTCGTTGCTAATCAGTTTTAGGTTTTCACTTGTAGTCATTCTTTCAAGTTTGATGGTTGAAGGACTCTGGACCATCCAGTAGGATCAATAGGCCTTCCTTGGGTACAGTGGTTTCTTGAGTTCGTTTCAAGCTTTAGGACTTTTTAGCAAGTATACTTTTAAGTATGAATCGTGAATGATACTTTTTTTTCAAATGCTGATTGTTTGATTGCTCTGATCACTGATTTCTTGATATTTTGTTGTGTCACTTGTTTTGTTTTTTGGATGAGAACTGACTTGTAGTTGATATGTTATACCTGTAGGTTGGGATATATTACGAGGAAGCTTTAGCTGCGCTGAATGTTGCACCTTTGAGCCAGCATTTTGAAAAGTCCTGGATAGTTCATGTACAGTTAAAGGCGGCACTGTTCTATGCAGAAGCTTGTTATAGGTATGGATTGGAGCTGCATGATAAAGAGGAAATAGCTGAGGAGATTGCACGACTGCGGAGTGCTGTTAATGTGTTGACTGAGGCGAAGAAGAGCTCTAAGGGTGCTGCGGTGCAAATTCTTGATGCAATTGGCAAGTTAGAGGCCAATATTAACCGGAACCTTGAAAGAGCTGTCAAGGAGAATGATAGGGTTTATCTCATGAGAGTTCCTCCGCCAAGTTCATTATCGCCCCTTCCAGCATTTTCTATGGTGAAGCCCATGGCAATGAATGAGGTGCTGGATGCAAGCAAAGAGAAGATGTTTGCGAGTCTTGTTCCGGACAGCAGTGCAAAGGCCCTCTCCCGCTATACTGAAATGGTAGATGATGTTATAAGAACACAGGCTGAAAAGTTGCAGCAAGCTAGTGAGCTAACCCGAGTTAGGCTTAAGGAAATGGAACTTCCGGATTCCATTCTTGCTTTGGAAGGGAATTTTACTCTTCCAACAGGTCTCAAAGAAGATGTGGAGGCTGTGCAGATCAGTGGGGGCCCTGCTGGTTTGGAAGCAGAGTTGCAGCAACTTAAGGACCTAAGGAGGGTGAATCAAGAGTTGCTGGTCCAGACTGAGGAATTGTTGCAGAAGGAAGCAAGAGAAGATTCTCAATTTAGAAGTCAATTTGGCACAAAATGGACCAGGCCCCAGTCAAGCACCTTGACTAAAAACTTGCAGGATAGGCTCAACAGGTTTGCAGGTAACTTGAAGCAAGCTGCTGAAAGTGATGGCAGGATTGAGCGATCAGTTAGAGAACATTCAGCACTCATGTCAATCCTTGATGCCCGTCCGGTAAAGTGTTGTACTGTTTGTTATGGATTATCTGCTTCTCAGTGTCTTCGGACTACATTGTTAAGTCATTGAATATCTGTTTTTTTAATCAGATTGAATCTGCCCTTCCAAGCTTGGCAAGGCCGATTATGTCTTTTGATCAAAATGAAGATGCTATTGTGGGGTCTCTCAAGCAAAGTTTGGTATGCTGGTTTTGATCTTGTTATTGTTTTATTATGATTTCTGACTTCTTAGAAATAAAATCTATAACATTTTCTTGCATCCAAATTGATGCAGTTGTTGCATGTTGTGGTGTAGTTATCAATCTTAGTGGCCAACCCTACATTGCTATAATAGGATAGTGGATACTAGATAGCGGGTGGGAAGTTTTAGATACAAGTTAATTATCATGTATCTAACTTAGTGAGATCTTAGTGAAATTTTAAAATTTTAATCAGTACTTTATGATAAATTTCATATTATACAAGTGATCCTTTCATTTCACTCCTTTTTTAATTATAGCCTTTTTAGTGATCCTAACCTAAATCTCGTATCCACTCCCTATATATTGTGATTATAAAATTTCCAATGAACTGAGGTCTGAATGGTTTCTTTGTAGCTAAGGAGTGTTTATTATAGTTAAGAAATCCAATGGCGAATTTGAGATGTGAAAATTGAATGAGTATTGTTTAGTTAGAGTTAGCAAGGCATTTTAATGTACATTCAGATTATTATGGTAAATATTTTAATTGTTTGGCAGGATGTAATGTTAAATGCAGCTACAATATTTCATTTCCTGTGTATGATTCTTGTTGCAATTGTGTTAACTAATGCAGAGGCAACTAGAAATTCTAGGAGCTCAAAGGGCTGGTCTTGAAGATATGCTTAAAGATATGAAAAGAAAGGTATGCCTGATAAACCAGATTCACATAATTAGGTTTTTTGTTCTTCCTGTAGAAGCTAAATTTCCTGTCTTATTATCCGAAGACGGGAAATATGTGGTTTTGCCTTTTCTTGAATGCTTAACATATTGGTTTTCTCATGACATTCAATGATGTTGAAGTAGTATTACACCTGTTGTTTGCATATAATGTGTGCTTCTCCGCATTCTGAATTCAACAATAAATGTCCGTGGCCCAGTATGTTTTTGGATGTTAGAGATTGTGCATGTGCAACATCCGAACGTATATTCAATGTTAGTAAAATATATTCGTGTTATGACTATTGAATGCAAAAGGAATTTATAATAAATGAAGTGTGTTAAAAGAGAGATAGATGCAAGCAAGGGATATTGAAATAGAGTCTGACCACACAATGGAGTTTGTTTCATTTACTTGATACAAAAAATACTAATAACATAGGAGAAAATTTTCCTATTAACATGATACGAGATGTGTTAGGACTTAAGCACGGAAAGCACAGTCCAAAAGACTAACCTGCTAAGTGGGAGAATTTCTAGGCTTAAGTACCTCAAACAAAATGACTTATCTCACTCAATGAGGGGTTCCAAACAATATGCCTATTAATTAAATAATGAAACAAATTAAAAAATAAATCCTAAGAGATCATCTAGGATATTCTAAAATATTTTAAGATATACAAATGATATTGCTAAAGACCCTACTCTGTCTGTAGATATATGACCAAATTATAGTATGGAAGTGGAAAATAATTCATACCTTCGAAACCAATCTTGCGAGGTTGAATTAGACTTAAACTCAAATTATAAGATAATATCGGAGTTTATTCCAGATCCATTAAAAATAGTCACCTACTGTATAATTACTCACGCACCAAGCTTATTAGTGTTGGATGTAAGGTGGTGTATTAATAAAAACCTAAGTGCCTCATTTATCAAGGATAAAACATGAAAAAAAGTATATAGGTGAGATACAATCCTCCTTTTACAAATTGGTTTTGTAGGATTTATTAGTCTATCCTAGTGAAGATAGTATAAAATCTATCACTAAACTTACATTTTAAGATAATATCAAAATCTATCCTAGCAAAATTTGTCAGGTTTATTAGTGACTCACTATGAGGTCATTATTGAACCATCCATACGTGTTTAGTTTAGCCTTGTAAACTTCATGCTCAAATAGACCTAGTCTTTAGTGTGAAAGGTATGTGTTGGTGATCTTGTCTAGAAAAATAGAAAAATGACTAAGTTAAAGTATTTAAGTGAGAGGTAATCTTCATCTTAAAAGCTGGTTTTGTGGGATTGAGTTAGGCGTAAGCCCAAATTCTAAGATATGTCATTAGATATTTTCCAACCAAGTGTATAGTCATGTTGTGTATGCTAGATAACTGAATACTTTAATGATTCTAAGCTGATGCCTTTGAAGCTATGTTGCATTATAGATTCTAGCTCATGAAATGATGTCGTACATAGATTTTTAAAAAAAAATTAAGATGCAGGTACGTGTTGTATCAACTAAAATTGATATTTATAAATTACATAAAGAGATATAAATTTTATCCACTTGTGGCCTTTCCAACTTAAGTCCCTTCTCCTTTGCTTCCTCTTCCCATATCCTTGTTGCTGCCATCTTCTACTCTCCCCCAGCACCTTCACCCTCATCTCACATTTCAGTATTTTATATGCACGATACTGAAATAAAAAATGCACCAAGTGTAGAGGCTCTATTTTCACTTCGGGTCATGCTAATCAGTGTCATGGTTAATGAATCAATATTTATATAAAGTTTTGTTGGAAATCATGTTGGGGGCGTATTGGAAATCATAGTGAGATTGCATTAGTGGCACACTTTAATAAAATCTTTCCTCTTGATTTTTGGACACTGTTTAGCATCAACCTTTCACTTTTTATTCTTGGGACCGGATTCTTCCATAAATCATTTCTTTCTTCTTATACCAAGCGATTCAAATATGGATTTTTTTATATCTGTGGTTAATGTGAGTGAGATTCCGCTCTATTTTTGGTATCAATACTCAATCATTTGAATTCATGATTCCCCCATGTGTAGTACCAAAAAAATGCTGAACCTTAATTAAGAATGATAAACAGAATTATATTGTATTTTTCTGTTTTGAACTTGTATTTTCTTAACATATTGTGCTAGATGAATTAGTGGTTTGGATTCGTTTTCTTCACTTAGTTTCAAATGTTGTGGACGTGAAGAATTTCTAGGAATGTTTCCTCTTGTGTAGCTTACCATTCATGAATGCATTACACCCAAATATTAATTTGCATATATTTGTATAAATATCACAGGATGATATATTACCAAAGTTGATGACTTCCACCGGTTCTTACGATGATCTCTTCAAGAAGGAGCTAGCAAAATATGACCATATTTGTGATGAAATAGCTCAAAATATTGAGGCACAGGAGCAATTATTGCTGCAGATCCAGGTACTGTACACCGGGAACCCATCTAAAGAGCATTTAAGAAAAGAAACATTCCCCACAATTTTTTCATTTTTTGGGACTTTCTTTTCCCATGCAGTGGCTATTCAGGGCGACTATACTTTATATTCTTGATTACCACTATAACTAATTCCTAAGACTACTTTAGCAGCGAATACACACTTCATTTTTTATTTTTCATGCTTCTTGAGAGGGTAGACTTTGCCGGGGAAGGCAAAAGTGACAAATTTTATCTGCCATTATTATACCTATTCACTGTAGAGTATTGGTTGTTGAATACTTCTTTTCTAGGTGGATCGTGTTTGTTCTAATAGACGAAGTGATAAATTTTACTGATGTGATTCTGATAATTTGTTGCCATTGTTCACAGGCTCAAAATGATGAGTTCTCTGTTATCTTCAATCTTGAAGATTACAAAGGTAGGGCCCATTTGGTTGTTTTCTAGATTATATCTGGTTTTTGTACCTTAGCATCATGTTGACAATGTTAAGTCTGTTTTCAGACTATGTTTAATACTGCACATACAATTTCATGACTGACCAGTGAACGGAAGTTTTCTCAACTGTTATTGTTGTTCATGAAACTCAGTTTTGTCTTTTACGGTCACAGTGCTCCAATTTGAGTGCACCTTTTCCTGCATCATATCATGTTCTGATGGTTTCTTATTTTATTTCAGCTTCACGTGAGAAAGCCTACAAGCAGATTGAAGCCTCCATAGCGAAATTTCGAGAGATAAAAGAAAACATCAATGAAGGGTTAAAATTCTATGTAACCCTGCAGGTAAGAACTTTTCAACTATATATGGTTTTAATTCTATTCTATAAGAATTTACTGAATCTTTAATTTTGCAATTGGATAGGAAATTTCATAATTTTTAAGACATTTAAATATGTTGCATTTGATAGATTTTATTTCAAATTATTTCATTTTTCAAATATTTTGTTTGGATAAGATAATTTAAATGTATTGAATTTTAATTTTCTTGTTTGGATAAAATATTTCAATTATCACCTAATGTAAAAAACCATTTAAATATTAAACAATTGTTAATAATTTAAGAAATCAGTATTGTTGATATTTTTTAGTCAATCTTGATTAGTGTTATTTTTAGGTCAAGATTCTGAGACTTTTTTGACCGACATTTTAAGATTTTTTTAACTTACAACGATAAGCTTTTTCTAGATTGATGTTGATCACAATTATTTAGGCTGTGACATTAATCGAGATTACTTATACGATGTTGTTGGTTGGGATTTTTTTTTTCTCCTTTTCAGTTGATGTCGGCTGATAAATTCCTTTAACTTACTGATATTGGCAAAAGAAAATTTAGTGAATGATGACCAAAAGTTTTCTCAAGTAACATTAGAAAAAAAATCCTAAAATAATAACATTGGTCTCATCAATAAAAGGAAATCAATACAAACAATGATAACAACATTATCACAACAAATGTCAACTGAAATAGCTAATGATTAAAGGGGACGTCATAATTTGGTACACATTTTTTAAGACATGTTTGCCCCTTAAGTGTTTTTTTTATATTAATTAATTTATTCATTAACTCTGTAACTTCCACAAATCACTAAGACATCTTTCTATTGGTTTTTTTGCCCCCTTATTCCTTTTGAATGTACAACTTCTACAAAACCATTGCCACTATTTATTATTATTTTTACCTTTAATTTCCCAGTTGTCTTTATATTTATCTAATATACATGTAGGCATGCAGCCTTTCTCCGCTAATGCAAATTTAAATTCTCCTAAAATTTGCTCAATAACATGGTTAGATGATACTTGTTTAAATTGAATATCATCATGCAATAATACGCAATTTCTTTGTTTGATAGGATGCAATCACAAACGTAAAGCAGCAGAGCAACGACTTTGTAATGACAAGGAACATTCAGTGCAGGGAAATGATTGATGATGTTCAGAGACAAGTGGCTGGTCTAAGTTTCCAGGACAAAAACACAGGTACTTTTAACAGCAACTACCCATCAGTGGGAAGCCAAAATCAAAGAGCCAGTACACAAACAGATCCTCGTCCACAAGCACCTTATTATCAGCCAGTTGAGCAGCCACCAGTTGCTCCCTATGGTCATCATGCACCTCCCCAATATGGTGGTCCTGCACATCATCAGCCTCCACCTCCATACCACATTCCACCATCATCAACTGCTCCATACCCACCCGCTCAGGTTCACCAGCAGCCACCGGGAAACCATGAGTATGGCCAGCCAGCATATCCAGGATGGCGTGGTCCTTACTATAATGCGCCAGCACAGCAACCTGGTTCTGTGCCGCGGCCTCCTTATACCATTCCATCTCCATATCCTCCGCCTCACCAAAGTGGTTACTATAAGCAGCAATAGTGTTTATCCGTACATCTTGTAGGATAAAGATAATATTCTTTTTCTGATGTTATCTACTAAATAAATGAGAGTCAGTCTTTTGTCTTGAAGCCTTTGCATAGCGTGAATATTGTGTTGTGTTTTTTATGGTGTGTGTTGTTTTGCATCATCATTGGATTGTGCATAATTAAGCAGATACAACCATGTGTATAGTTTGTTTGACTTGTACTTAGGGAGATTCTCCCACCTATTTAGTTCAATCTGAAGAGAAAATATAAAGCATTACTTCAATTATGACTTGTTCATTGTTCTTGTGACCTGTTGTATGTTCATTGCTTCTTTGAATTCAGATTCCGTTGTATGTTCATTGCTTTGAATTCAGATTCCGATACTTTGACGAACAAAATTTTCTTGATTTCGAGTTAATATTGATGGATAAGTTTTAGAAATTAGATTCAGTGTGTTCTGAAGATGAATTCAGATTAGATATAGTTATTGTAATCTAGTTTTGAGGACATATTCTTTAAATATTTGTGAATTAATGATATGGTGTTTGACTAAATAGATACCCTTTAATACAATATACTATTGTTATTATGTTTGGGTAATTTTTTTTATAAAGACTCTTAGGGAAAAATATTAAAAAATGAAAATGAATTACACAAATAAAAATAATTTATGTATAAAACTGATTACAAAAATTATTTTATATAATTAAGTTTTTTAATTTTTAACTTGTATATATTAATTTTAACTTATAATATATATAATATATATATATATATATTTATTGATGTTTAAAATAAGTTTCAATATTTTTCATAACCTTTATGATTTAATTATATATAATAATAAAATTGGTTTATTATATAGCAAAATTGAGTTGATTTAATGTTACTTATCTATGCATGGAATGATGATTAGATGATATGAGGTTAAAAAGGGGGACTATTTTTTTTAATTAAATATAAATAATGAAATGAGGAGGTGGATGTTGGACTTCAGTGGTTAATTAGTTCTCAAATGTTGATGTATATGTAGGACTTTGCAATTGGATAAATCTTCTTGGCAGGAATTGTTTAGGGCAATAAGGTCGTCCATAGAAGTTTTGAGAGTAAGGTAAAGCTTTTACAGCAATTTAATGTAGTAAATTACTAATCTTTTATACTATTTTTATAACTTTTATGATGTAAAATCACTTATTCAAGTTTTATAATTATAATAAGAGATTACAAAGAATTTTATAATTATAAAGAAAGAAAATAACCAGCCAACACTAGGAGTCTCAACACTGAGGTCAACTCCATTTTTATATGGTAAATTTGGCATCACCCAATCCCTACTTTCTTTAGATCTCGTATATTCTTATAAGTGTATATCACCAAATTAATTATTCAGAACTATTTTATCAATAATTCCACCACCATCATCATCATCATCTTGTTCGCCTGGTATAACATACTCAAATTCCTATATATTCAAAATTGAATTTTTACATGGTCTTATACACCTTCCTACTGTATTTATTCTTTTATTTCACCGATTCTTGCTTAGCTTGAGCTTCCTTAATCAAGGCCATTGCTTATGATGAAAGAGTAATGGGAAAGAATGTTTTACATTATTCACAACCACTACAAATAAATTAAACCCTTTTGCTAAAGAATGTGAAACCATTACTCTTTCAGTGGACCGTTTGACATTAGCAAGAAGGTGCCCTGCATTAAAAGTATGCTAATGATCGCACGCAAGATTGTTTGGATATGAAGTTGACAAGTTTCTAAGCATTTCATTATTATCCCCTTCATTTTTCTTGCCAAGATAAAGAAGTGTGAAAAAGATGAAGCATTTGCAAGATTGAGTTTGATACAACAAAAAAGATTTTTACATGAACATGCTGTTGAAAGTATCGGAAACATAACAGAAGAATCTTCAAACTATCATATTCAACAGATGTAAAAGCTTGATGGACAAAATAGAAAGCCAAACGTAAAACTTTCCTCTCAGGTTTCTTCTTTTCCTATTATCTGATTGTGACCCATGACTTCGGCCAGAATTCACATGTATAAATGTACCAACTAATCTATTTACTCAATGAATATAGCATCCAACACCAACAGCCAGAAGACAAGTAGAACTCAACTAATTTCATAGTGGCCTTTTCAGGGTTTATGTTGAGCATATATTGACGTACGAACAGCTTGTTGAGGAGTCAAAGCTTTTCCATTTACAAGCACTTGTTCATAGAAATCCAGGCGTATAGACTTGAACTGGTAATGCTGTTGTAAAATATACATAAAAATGAGGTAAATCCTTAATCAGACTGCATTGTTCTATTACAAAGACATTGAGGAATTACCAAATCATGGCATTAAATCAAGAATATCTTTGAAGAAACCGTACCTTGGCATTCCACGACAAATCAACATCACGAAAATAAGGATCAAGCATTGTTAGCTGATCTCCTTCTTTAATCTGGGTGATAAGGGCTCAATTAACTCTAAAATAACTAATCAATTAATGAAGCATAGCACAACTAGGCCAAAATATTATTCAGTAAATAAAGTACTCACTTAAATAGAGAGGAGAGAACAAATAAAACAATAATCAATATAATTGGATGAGATCTATATCAGCACTAGTAAAGCTGCAGACTTCATTGTATATGATCATTTGGTCATTTCTTTTATCCCTTTTAATGTAAATGGTTATCAACAGTCTCAGCACAAGACGATTTCATGGACACACCTTAATGGAACGAAAGTCCATACGCTTAAAGCACAAAAATGAAATCTTACTAGACATGAGAAAGAAGTAACCATGCAACTGGTTTAACACCCTTGAAATTTATGCCAGAAAAATGAATTTCTACTTTAGAAAAAGACAATACGAGAAATTGGAATAAAACTTCAGCAGCAGTTCTTACCACATCAGTACGCACACCATAAATCGAGAGAACAAAGCAGGATTGGTTTGAATCACAAAGCAAATAGTATCTGCACAATGACAAGAAGATATCGGGTTCCAATCAACAATTCTCAAGAGAATAAATATTAATAATCATATATTATTAGGGAAAATACATTTAAACAGACAACTTCCAGAAGAATAAGGAAAGGATTTATTTGGGTAAAACTAAAATTTTGGTCCCATATTTTCAATTTAGACCCTATAAAATCAATTCTTAAACTTACAAATGTCTTCAAAATAATGCCCGCCATGATAACACTGTCCATGGTTAACTATATACTTTTCTGTTAATTAGGTGCTTTTCTACTTTTCAATCTTTTCGTGTACCTTAGGTGCTCTCTTAAGAGGTACTCAATTCCTTGGGAGTATGTGCTACTCGAAAATGTCCAATAGTGACTAAACTCAGTGTCATAACAAAAAAAGAAGACAATTGGGATTGTTTTGAAAAGGCCGCTAAATGCAAGAGTATTTTTGTTTCAAGTATTACAAAATTATTAGCAGGAATGTGAGTATGGGAATGTAACATTCTTAAGTTTGGTGCAAACTATAAGAAATTATTCTCAAGCAGACTCATTTCCAGGAATCTATATTACACATTTTCCATTTTAGTATTCCAATGTAAAAGGTGGGAATCTTATATTTCCGTGTGACTCAAATAATCAACCCGTTTGCCAAGTAGGATCTTGCAAAATCTTCTCTCTTCACCCCCAATTATATCATAATGATCTGTATATCATAAAATGATCTGTAAACCTTATTATGACCATCCCTCTTGGTTGTCTGCGAAGTATAACTTCCAACCTTCGTCTTATTTTACCTTTTCTAATATTTTTACTTTTAACAAAATCAATTTAAAAAACATTATAATGAATGACAAATATTTACCAAACATCTTTGATATTCCCAGTCATATTAACCTCAGGAATGTCATTCCTGGGAATATAATGGAACATTTCAAAGAATCTGTTTATGGAAAAGATAATATATAGTTAAAGATACATTTCAGAGTAGAGGACTTACAGGGGAGCAACACCTTCAGTCTTAATAGAGAACAAAACTTTCCCCTCTACTGCAAGAGCTCTATTTGGACCCTCTGATAGAAGGTCTATGGTAACTCTTCTGTATGGCGATTTCACTTGCACCAAAAAGTAGACATGAACGAAGTCAGTAATCAGTATAGTAAAGAAAACTAAAGGTTTATTATAAGCACAGGCTCCGTAAAATTCAAGATGGACCATAAACTGAAACCGAGCTCACAGAAAAGTGCTTACAATCAACAGCAACCAATGATGAAGCCAAAGATGTCATTCGCTTAGCTCTTACATGTCCCTGTGCATAATAAAACTATTTATAAACCAACAGCTTCTAAGATGTTGACTACAACCTGTTAAAAAAATTGCTGGTACGTGGGGAGAGGGAGGGTAGAATGGACTTTAATGTTTCTTGAAGTTACCAGCTTCTATCATGAAAAGAATCCTCCATGCATGAATATCAAGCCACAGAAAAAACCTATGAATAATGCTTCAATAAATTACTAGCTTAAATTACTTCTACATAGCCAAAGGAAAATTTTCATTTCATTACCTTCAAAAGATTGTCCACCTTGTCAAGTAAACTGACTATCTTCTGAACCTCCTCTGCAGCATTAAGACCTGGATCCTTTAAAGCAGCAGCCTCAAATCCACTAAGGGCCCTCTGGTAGTTCTCAAGATATTTGTTAACCTGTAAGAAATTATTTAGACAAACAGAAAAAACACTACACAATACACTATTTATGCCCAGTAAAATCTAGCAGCCACTTTAGCCTATTATAATTCTGAGGTCTAAATATTATTTTTTGTATTAAGGTGGAACTGATAAGACAAATACATGAGAAAAGTAAGCTGGCTTATTCAAAGTCAAACTCTTCTCTAATGAATACTTGAACACAATGAAAAAGGATCAAAGATTCAACGTACTGTGGCACTATTAAAATATAAATCTGGATTGGACTTCATTCTTTCATCTTTCTCCTGGTACATAACCAAACATTAGGTCTTCCATTCCAATTTGTAAATGACAATCCTATTCAACAATAAATATTACATACAATAATAATCTCCAAGTAGAAATGAGTATAACAAAAGTGACCAAAAATATTTCTACTGTATGCACATTATAAATTTCTATCATGTGCACATTATAAATCCTCCCTCTTCATACTCACAGCATTTTGATATGCTTTTAAAGAATGTAAAAGTTTGGTATGATCCCAAGCTCCAGTGACAAAAAAACTTGTAAGGCAAGCATTTCCAAGATTATCTGCCAAGGAGAATCGATGATATTAAAAGACCAGAGATTGCATCTTATTTCAGAACAAACAAGACTTGGACCAAAAAAGAGAGATACTGAAAATTTAAAGTTGTACCATGTATTCTATTCAGTTATAAACACTTTTTAAGGACACCATTGATAGTATCTTAGGACAGACAGGACAAAAGAAAATTGGTTTCTTATACTTGAGTTGAGATCAGAGAAAATGATATGCAAGAACTGTGTTCTCTGATTGATTCATGCTGTAAAAGGGATGCACAAGTATACAAATACAAGATAAGCTATAAGATAAGGAAAATATTAATGTATTATCCTAAAAATTCGCTATTATGGTAAATAATAGAGGTGATAAAACAGGTCAGTTTGGTCCGCCTTACCCCCTGCATGCTAAGAACGGATCAGGACGAACTGCCCTGGCAGCTAATGGTGGCTAAAAATATGATCCACCTTTCTAAGGGACAACTTCGTCAGCCAAAAATTTAGTTAAAGGACCTAAAATATATTAATAACTTAGCCTAAATTTGATTTTAATATACATTTTTCTATTAGTACTAGAAGAATTGAGTTCATAAAATATAAACTAAATATATATATATATATATATATATATATATATATATATAATGGGAACCTAAGCCTAGACACTTAATAACATCTACATTTAAAAAAATATAAATAAATAGCCGGTTTGTGGACCAACCTGCTTCAGCCCACGGCGGTGTGGGTTAAACTACCTAGCCTATCGGATTCAACCCATTTTGCAATCTATAATAAATGCAAATTATATTTTAAAAATCTGCAATATAACAAAATCTGAGCCATATCTCAACACTTATATTCAATTTCAATTATCTCTGTTCATTTAAGGAAACAGTGTTGGAGAGAAAACATGTATATCTAATTTGTACACTGCTCCTTGTTTATGGTATAATTAATTTTTATAAATGAAAAACGAAGGGGTTATTCAGTAAATAACTTACAGCTTAATCACTAGCAACTTTACAGCAATCACCAATTCATAATAATTAGAGTTGATTGTATATTTACAGGTGAATCTACCAGGGAATAGACCAAATACTTTTCAGTAATCAGAGTTTTTCTCTTTTTTAAATATGTCATGGTAATAGCTTATTTGAGAACTTACACCAAGAGCTCCCATCCTTGACATCTAAAGTGATTGCTTCCTTGGCATGTTGAATGCTTTCCTCAACCAGTTCTGCTTGATTCTCCACACCTAAGTTCATAGAAAGCACAACAATAAATCTCAGTGTTAGACAGTTTTCTAACAAGAAATCTAGAAGAACCATACCACAAAAGCTACTTATTTATAGTTGGAAGCCCAAAGCCATATAAGGCACACAATAGAATCACATGTTTCAATGTGGGACAGAATTCCTATAAACCTTGCAATTGATCCTAAACATCCCACCACATTTTGTAGCCTCAGGGCCCATGCAGGATGTTTGTGCACTAGCCCTGGATTGTAATGTGTTAGTGTCACCTCCCACGTTGCTCATTTGCAGCTGAGAGGCAAGGTGGAGTTTAAGTTTTGATACCAATTAATAAAAATCAATGGAGAACCACACAATAAAACCCAACTGTAGTAGCTGGAGAATCCAAGGCCCTTCAAACCACACGAAGTAGTCTCATACTTCAAATGCAAGAGATCCAATTGGATCCTAACATTTCCCATTCTTGTTTTTCTCCTTAAAAATGCAAAAAGGCCCTTATTATATTCATGTGGCAAGAAATAAAAGAAATTACAAGGTTACATACATGAATATATAACTATTATACATAGTTCATTTACAAATTACAATCCCCTTTCTCTCTGGACATTCCCCTCTTTCCTTCATTCGTATCTGCCCCACTTTTCCTCTACCATTCCATTGTCATCCCTAACTTTCCAAGTATTTGCATCCAATCATGTATAACAAAATTTTAGAGCTTCATAATACGCAATAGTTTTGTTTCTGACTTGTGTTTTTGTTCAAATACTTAACATAGAGCAACTCCAATGTAGTTGCTTTTGTTCTTAAATTTAAGCAACTTGAGAATACCATTGGAGCAAATGAATTCTTATAGAAGTTGCTTATAAGCGAAACTTATAACCACTGTTGATTAACCATAAAAAAAAATCCCAAGTTAAATTGGGGTTCTTGTACGAGTAGATAACTAAAATGACAACCACTAAAAATAAGTTGAGAAGTCAAGTTCGGTTCTACCACTGGTGTAAATTTAGTGAGCATTCTTAAATCCCATGTAGGGACAAGGTACCTACTAAAATAGAAAAAATCCAAAATTGAGTTCTTGCATTGAAGATACTCTTAAGTAATTAAATGCTTAAGTATCAATGCAACCCAGAACCTCAGGTGTCATTATCATGTTAATATAACCACATTTGTGACCACTAAATAAAATATTTTCTTACATTTAGAACCAATCATAACATCTTGCTCCTCAGGGAGGAAATAGTCCACAGTTTCCCCAATTCTAACATCATGAAGGGTTTTAAGCCTATTTTTCAGGAAAATCAGAGATATTTGCATGTATCTATCATTAAAAATTAATAAATCTTGAAAATCATGACAGACTAAGCACCACCACAACCACAATAGCCTTACACCATTAAGTGATATAAGTTATACAGATCACATGATGCTTTGGACTTCGTAAAAGTAGAAAACCATGCCAATCAGTATAATTAATTACGACTAAAATCAACACAAAGGAAGAATGTGGAAACATAAGGCTCTTTCATTTTATATACACAAGTGTTAAAAATCAAATTACCATGACTAAACCAATAAGGAGTTAGTAAAAATGAAAAATGATCTTCAAAAAAATAAAAATGTAAACGGATCCCTTACCTTGAGACATTTTTCTTTTAAGCATCGATAGTTGACAAAGAATCTTTTTGTTAGGACCCTGCAGAGACAACAAATAATTATTGTCACTCATCATATCTCATCATATCACTCATCATTCCTGTTTAAAATATATTTTTATAAATTTTATACAACTTCTACCCCTGCAAATGAATACATGCTTGCTATACCCACAAAAATTTTCAGGACATTGATCATAAATGAAATAAGCAGACTATTATTTGCACACTGCTGACAGGAATAGAGTGGAGTTAAAATATATTCCTTGAAATAGATCAATATTCAGATTCAACAATATTTCATTTGCCCTTATTTGGAAATGGAAAAAGAAGAATTTACCTCACTATTTAGTTCCAACATTTAACAAAGTAGAAGGGAATATTGAATTTCACTATTTTTGTTTCTTATAAACAAAAAAATTATTTCAAATTAGCAAAAAGAATACATAGGAGGAATTGGTAAAATATAACATCCTGGTGAACAAGGAGACAAAAACAAAACAGAAGAAATAAACAAAAGCTTGTTAGTAATAGTATAACAATGCTATCTGCATGTCTGTTAGTAGAAAGACAGCTCTGAGGAGAAGCCGAAAAACAATCCTACGTACAACAAATTTAAATGGCAAAGTTTTAAGTTTGAAAATCCAACTAAACTAAGTTCATCTAAGAATTCCAATCTTATGTAAAAATAATGATTTGAAGTAAATTTAATAAATTATATTGAACAAGTTCCTAACCCATCACTTATTATTAGGGTGTATGAAATGATCTCTAGCTGATTGCATCAATCATGGAAGTCACAAAAATATACTCTAGATACCTTGTCTAATGCAAGACTGAGGCAGTTCTTTGCAGCAGTTAAATCTCCTTTTTTCCAAATGCAATTTCCTAAACATAGCCAAGCATCTGCAAGAGATGGATTTAACTTAACCTGGTCCATGTAAGAGTCGATTACAATCATTTAAACATCAAGAAAAAGATACAAAATCAAAGAACCTAAAATTCAATCTTGCTTACAGCTTTTGATAGATGATCCTCAGCTTCTTTCCTATACTCAGGAAATACATCCAACATCTTCCCTCTAAGATATTCAAATGTTGCACGTTGTGTAGGTGATTTTCTTTGTTCTGGCACATGCAACAAATTTTATTAACAAACTTTTTCAGAAATAAGCAGAAGCATTGTTAAAAGCAAAACAGTGGAAGATGTCATCCTATCTTCTAAGTAACTGAGTCAGAGGCAGAAAAATAAATTGAAAAATAATATGAAAACAATTATGCAATCTTCAATATGAACAACATAACAGTTTCTCTGAAAGCATATTTTTTCATATACTATAAAGCATCACAGCATTACCAACACTTAATATGCGAGGAACAAAAAAGACCTACACATGTTTTTTTATTTATTTGGAGAAAAACGTATGACAGAGTACGTAGAGAGATTCTATGGACAGTATAACAAAAGAAAGACATCAAGTCAAGATTGCTCACATTTAAGCCAATCAAAGATATGCATGATGGAGTCACAACTATAGAGTAAAAGGTGAACATACAGAAGATTTTCTACAACCATAGTGTGCACCAACAACCTACTTTGAGCCCTTATCTTTTCATCTTGGCTTGGGGCATGCACAGTACATATTCAAGAGTTAGTTACACGGTGCATGCTTTTTGAAGTCTACCATGATAAAGTCTTAGTGGGAGAGTTGGGACAGGAAACAAATGGAAAGTTAGAATATGCCAATTGGAGACAAGCCTTGGCTGGAAAGACATGGATTTGCCTAAGTACAAGTATGACAAATTATAAGGAATTTATCAAGAGACACAACACAATAACTCTAGTTTGGAGGTAAATGTTGAAAACAGAGTAAGCTTAAAGGAAAAATTTACCTCATGGCTATAAGACCTGCAATGCTATATGGGATTGAATGTTGGGTGTTAAAGAGCCAACAAAAAAGTAAGATTGCATTGCAAAAATGAGGATGTGACAATGGATGAGTGGATACACAAGATAAGGTAGCATTAGGAAGTGGTGGGTAGCCCCTGTTGCAAAAAAATTGGTAGAGTGATATACCTTATATGGTTTGGGCATGTGAGGAGAAGGCCCATAAAAGAACCAGTATGGAGGGCTAACTAGATAGAAAATTATTGGTCAAAATCATTAAGAGGGATTCAGAAGTAAATAATTTATCTAAGCAATAATATAAGACAGAAATTTATGCCATCATATGATCCTCGTAGCAAACCAACTTAAAGGGAAATGACTTAAATAGTTGTTGTAAAGCATCAGAATATAGATATTTAGAAACACCTCCAGCCTCAACTAGTTGAAGTTATGTTAGATACAGTTGAGTACTTGGGGCTTTCTTCACCTTAGACTACGCCATCCCCATGATGATATCCTTTCTTTACGCAGTATCCTTTCATATACAATAAAAGTTCACATATTTCGGGTAGTTTAATGATCACTAGGGCTAATTGCATTACCAGACCTTCTAAAAATGAAAAAGAGAGAGTCAATTTTAATACACGTCCTTTACATTAAAAACTAAAAGAAAACTGTTCTTCATTTTCAACCTCCTTGTGTAATGTTGCCCTTCTATTACACGGTACCAGCAGTTTGTACACAGACTTATTTTCTAAAAATGCTTGGTTTAACACAATGAACAGATAATATATGCATCTGATTACCCATAGGAAAAAAAAACAGTGTTAAGCAATTGTCCACTAAGTAGACTGTGTCAACTAAATGCTTCTATTGACCATGTCTACCTAAAAGACTGGTTGCAATCATCGCCAAACCGAGAGGGAAAGGAAGACTAATTTCACTGCACACATTAGCAAAGCGAAATAGAATACATGAAAAACCTGAATTTCAAATCTTCAACCAAAACCCCAGAAAAGAAAAACAGAACAAAACAAAGCTCCCGCGTTATAACGGTTGAGTATGTAGTATAAACCAAAAGGGTTGTTCAACGAGCATGGGAGAAGGATACCCTTTACTGAAAAGCGGTAAAAGGCAGCGTTTTTATGTGGGGATTGGAGAGAAACTGACCTGGGGGAATGGAATCGAGGAGATTAAGAGCGAGATCGGATTCGTGTTGCAACTTTGAGATTCTGTCATCGGAGTTGGGTGGAAAATAAGTATCTCGAAGATGGTAAAGATCTTCTGCTGCTCTTGCAGCTCTAGATAACGGTTCTTCTTCCTTGGGATTGCTCATCTCATTCACACACTCAGTCACTCACTCATTGAAGAAGAATAAGAAGAAGAAAGAAGAAGGTGACAAAGATTCCTGCAATTGCAAAATGCACCTCTCACTACTATACTATTGTTATAGTAACTATTACTGATTCATATCCCAAAAACTAACACAACAAATTCAGTTATCTGACATAAATTTAACCAAAAACGTAACTTGTCCACACTAAATATATCATTGATTTCCCCTTCTTTGCCCTAATACCCCTTTCACAATTTAATTTAATCATTTGAGTGACCGTTACATTTTGATTTTAATTAAATCCAGCGCACATGGCCACTTATTTTAAACAGAATATAATACAAATAATGGCATGCATGTGAATGAATTTCTGTAAAAGGATTTTAAGTGTAAGTTTAAGTTTGAATACTAAATTAATTTAAACTATAAAACGCAAGTGTTTTCATATTTTTATCTTTAGAACATTTTTTATAATATGTTTTTAGTGTTGATTTGTAATATTCATTTATTTAAAAATAAATAATATTAACATTGATACTATTAGGATGGTAAAGTCAATATGGTGGGTTAGATTGATATTTTTAACCTGATTGTTTTAATTTGTCAACCTATTCTTTTAATTAAAAATATCAATATAATTTAAAATATTAACTTTTTATTGTATTATATTATTAGAAAGATATAAGTTATATATTTTAACTTAAATCATTAACACGGTGTAAATTCAGTTTTAAATATTAATTATGATAGAATAATTTACTCTATAAAGATAATAATCTTTTTAATTTATCAACATTAATTAAACTCTTGTAAAATATTTATAAGTAAAAAATAAAATTTAAAAATTTGTGGAATGACTTTTTTTAAGGACTAACTCATCTTATTTTGTCTTATTTCTTTAGTTAATGACAAGTCACTCTCATCCATTTTACTATTCTTAAACAAGTATTTGATATAATATACCAATGATTTACATAATTTTATTATAAAGTTTCTAAAAATGGAACAAAACCAAGTTATATTGACAAAGTAAATTAAAAATCTTAACCCAACAATTAATTATCAATTTTAACAAAAACTCTTTAATGACCAATTAACATGTTTTATAAAAATTGTATTTGTGTTTTTATTACATGTATCTTCTTGATATTATCTTAAAAGTACAAAATCAAAATCTATAATTGTTATCAATCCAACTCAAGTTATTCAAATTATTTTGGAAATTACAAGTTTTTTATTCTCATTATTCCTAATAATCATAAAAAAACAATTTTTAAAATAACAATCAAGAGAATCTATTTATAGAATCTAATTCATTTTTCACGGCAATAGAAAGATTGTTTTCTAATCAATGTTTTAAACCTAAAATCAAGTTATGGTTTTCCAAACCTAACATAATAAGAGTATAAATGGATCATTGGTATAAATGAATGAGAAAGATAATACACAGACTCACATATATAAGAATTGTAGTTTGATTAATAAGAGGATAATCAACCGAGGTTACACATAGGAAAAAGAAGAATGACGCGCTTGATTTGAAAATTTTCATGGTTCATGTAACGTTTTAGCCATATTAGATTTTTGTCTAACATTGTTAACAATTGGAAAAATATGTTTACATTTTATAAAGATTAAACTAATAATTTAAATTTTGTTGATGATGATTTTATTAGTTTTATCATTTTATAATTTTATACTTGTAGGATCATGGGTCGAATCCTATACAGTTACATGGTTATGGGCTGATATCGAGGTGACACACTAATGAATCTTTCAGAGTCGATCAAGAAGGTGAAGGCATTTTAGTTTCATAAGCTTACGTTTGAAGATATGGGATTGTAGGGTCATGGGTTGAGCCCGATACGACATCTTGAAGAATTTGACGTCGATCTTATTTTAAAGGGCTTTTATTCGTATTAAGAAGAAATCGTGGGAATCTCAAAAGTCAACATATAAATAAAGGAGAATATTTATTATGAAGGAGGGTCAAAAATAAGGTCAGATACATCAGGAGCATAAAAGAGGAGTAATATATATATATACTAGAGAAATCATAAAGAAGAGACCGATAACACATTCGGCTCAGAGTACACTTATTCTTAGTCACTGAATGTCTTATAATAGTGTTGGTCACTCTTTCAATACTAATCGAATATAATATAATAGTGTTGGTCACTCTTTCAAGATATAATATTTATTGTTAGAAATATATGTTTTATTATTTATGAACGTAGTGACTAGTATCTTAAGATTTAGCCTTACACTAATTTGACTTGATCGTATATGAGTTTGAAGAGAAAAAAAAATAGATTATTCATTGTTCATATTTTTTTTTTAATGAAAAAATTTGGGTTTAAAATTAAAGATTGTTTTATCATTTCCTTATTTTTTTATAAAGTTGATTCATAACTAATAAGAAAATGTTGAGTTTTTCTTAAATTTTTCAACTTCGAGAAAACAAATAAATAAAACTTTTGACATTAATTCATTATGTATAAATTATATTTATCATATTCAAGTAAAAATATAACTACTAATTGAGTATATAAATTATCTAAAATATATGTTTAGAAAGAAATTGTAAATAATAAAATGAGAGACAAAGTGATGGGTTGAGATTGTAGTGAAGTAATTAAGGCAGTGGCTAATAATAATAATAATAGTGTCAAACATTATTATCTTTATTGTTGCCTTTTGCAAATGTGTTTGGTGAGTGATTGTTCATTGTGGGACTTATCAAAGTGAGACAAATACAGCTGACACACTGGAACCCCAAAGCTTGTCCTTCGTTTATACCATGCACCCCAAAACTCTTCTTTCCATCTCTTCAAAAATTAAAGAACCAGAAAATGAATAGGAACACAATAGTTTAAAAATCACCCATTAATAGAGATCAACATTGAATAAAGGGCACCATGGAAACAGTACAGATTATGGATGGTCATTCATCATGACTATGTAATTATGTAACTGAGTGTTGATATAGCAAGAACCCTGCATCAGATTACAGATTACAACTGAGAAGAGAAACAGTTTTTTTTCTGAAATAGAACAATTTTAAAATTATACCAATAGATAATGTAAATCAAAGATTTGTAAAGGAAACTGTGTAAAGAAAGAGGGGAAAAAACCCTTCTCAAAATGTCTGTTGCAAGTTTATAAATCAAATGCTGTACTCTGAACAAAATCAGAAAAGCTAGGAGAAATTTTCTATTTAAGAAAGATGTAACTTGTAACAGATTAGTTTGTCAATAAAACAATCACAACAAATTCATACATGTTCCATCAGCAAACTGTTCAAGCAATATGATTATACTGCAAGGATATATAAGACTTGACCATGTTACAGGAGAAGTTCTGCTTCAAAATAAGAAGTACAAAGCCAGTCAGAGAAGAGATTATGGAAGAGCAAAGAGAAGATGAGGCTAAAGTTTTTCCTCATTTATTCTGAAAACTCTAACTCCAAGCAAAATGTTCTCAAGTTTGGAGGGATATGGAAATAACAGAACAAAAATACACAGGAAAATGTTATATCTATTGAACCAAAGGTAATTAAACATCCAAAAATGCATCTGAATTATCAGAGATATCTTACAAAACCTTTAATAATCTGATTTAGTGGATCCGTAGATTCATGAACATAGACAACCAAAAAGCCTTTTTGAAGGGTATATTTACTTTGTAAAGATGTTGATGATTTTACTTACAGAATACATATGTTTGTCCCTTACCTACCAGTTTATGCTTCTCCAGCTTAGAACTTACAGAGTGAACACATGCAGAGTTCTGGAACTTGAAATAATGTTTTCGGCTTACAAATCCAATGTATTTCCAAACTCTTCAAGAAAAGAAAAACTAGACTTTAAAAATGTATAAAGATGACTGAAATCAGTGCCAATTCACCAGCCATATTCCATTTATTACAGAAAGCTGCTAAAAAGATCCAAAATTGAAACATGTTGGGTTCATTTTTTTGTTTTGTTTTAATTACAGTTTAAGACACTTTTACTCTGCATTCATTTATGGATGAATCATGTATAATTTACAGTAGGTTACTGGCACTACCTCAACCAGAAATAACGATAGTCTTCATGTTAAAAGTAATAGTCAGTTATTTAAGTTTAACTTTACCTAACAACTTAACATTTAATCTTATTTTTTCTCTATTTTCATTTCCTCTAATTCTCTCCACCAAAACCAAAAGCATGCTTGTTTGCATGGATAAATTTTAGGGGTGAGTTTTTTTAATAGAATTTTTTTTATGACAAAATATGTTCTTTGAATATATAATTTTAAAATAGGTTAAAATGTATAAATTTAGGAGAGTAACTTGATTTCTTCACATTAAAAAAAAAAAAAATTTTACAAAAAAATTATTTAAATCTTTTTATATTTCTCTCTCTCTTAAATCTGTGTTTCTTCTCTTAAACATGATCTTAATTACAATATGGTCATTTTGACTTTAATTCTTAATTACAATATTATTACTTTAACTTTGATATAGAGATTGGACCAACATTGAACTAACACAACATTATTATTTTTTAGACTCATGTAAAATTCTAACCTTAAATCTTATATCCTAAAGTCATAAAATATTATCAATTTGAAATTAAAGTTAGTTTTTGTCATTTTTCAATCATCATCATCAAAGTTATTTTGCTGATAAAAAAAAATCATCAAAGTTATTTTTATGTTGATGCAAATTAGTATTATTTCTTAATTGATGTTATTAGGAAGGGTTCTTTTGTCAATATAAGTGTTGTCTTTTGGCTTATGTCAAACAAGATTATTTTTAGTTGATGTAACTCTAAATTAGTTGATACAATTTTATTTTTTATCTAAACAAAATATTTAACAATTAAATAATTTAAATTAATATATTTAATTTTTCTAAAAATGATAAAAAAAATAATTTTAAACAAAAATTTAATTATTTGGACTGACATGTATTGATGGTAATGTGATGTGTTTTGTTTGTGATGGGCATTGAGTTGTTGACTAACTAACCATAACGAAAAACCTGTCTTCTAATTGAAATTGCTTCGCAATTGCACTGCTGTTAACTAACTCACTCATTCATTACAAAACACAAACATAATTAACTTCAAATCTGTTTTTTTGGACTCATGTGTCGCTAATTTGATTCGATGCAACTCTCATCAACCCTAATCCTCAATAAAATCAATCTTGAAAAGACAAATAAATTTATTAGACAAAATCTAACCTTCTTTTTAGTCTTAATATCAAAACATTAATTATCACGCGTACAATATTCAAGTAATGAAGAAGAAAAAAAAAAAGGAGTCTGAAAATTCCACACTATATGAAATTCTTTCACACTTGTTATGCTTCTTATCTTTATAAAAAAAAAAATGTCGGCATATAGTTACTGGCCTTTTCCTATCATTTTTAGTATCTTTATTTATTATATTATATTATATATATATATATGTCATAATTGGGTAACAGTAAAATTGTTATGAATTAAAGAGCCGTCTTTTGGACACTCAATGAGTTATTCTTTTTTTTTTAAATGTGAGAGATAGGAAATATATATATATATATATATATATACTACTTTCTTAAATTGTATAAAAAAAATGTCTCGAAAGTCACGCAGTTACGATATTTGACTGATTTACAGTGTAAACACATTTATTCTGCCAGTGAATATAGATTCTTCTTTATAGAATACAAGTTAAACTCCCTTTATATTCTTTTAAAAATGAATCATTCAACATTTCATGTTATTTGTATACTATTCGAAATATAAGTAAATAATTATTGTTTCAATATAAAGACCACAGATTGAGTAATAAAAGGAATTTTTTTCCAAATAATATAATTCTATTTGATATTTCTTGAAATATTTTTTTTTTTCATAATTCAACAAGTGATACATATAGATATAGAGCAGGATTTTAGTAGAAACTGATATGATTGAAGTATACATAACAATATAAAACTTGAATTTTTTTTTTCTAATTTCAATGAAATAAAATTAGAAAATTGTAAGGAAAAAACAGAGAAAAGGAGAAGAAATTTGGTAGAAGAAGAGAGAGGTGGGTCCATGTGAAAATCTTATGTCTTATAAGTGACAGCCATAAAGTTAAAGTATTATTATATATCTACCAATTTGGTTAACACCAAACACTGCATCTCTTCCTTCTCACTCCTTTCTTTCAACCCAACGCGCATTCTGAAGTCTTTTCCAGCCAACACGCGCACGATGTAATTCACAACAACGTGAATATTTCAGAGTAATAATAATAATACTTTTAGGATGTTTTTTCTTTGACTTTTCTCCCTCTCTCTATATATATCCCACACCACACCTTCAAACCCACCCACAAAACAAACCCTCATTCTTCGATTCCTCCAACGTTAAAAACCTTCTCTTTCTCAGTTCCACGTCATGGGCAACTACGTTTCATGCACCTTGGCGCCTCCTTCGACCAAGGCCACCAGAGTCATCGTTCCCACCGGCGAAGTGAAGCAGTTCAAAGAGATTATCAAGGCTGCGGAACTCATGCTCGAACACCCCACTTACTTTCTCGTCAATTCTCGCTCTCTTCACATTGGTCGAAGGTTTTCTGCTCTTGCTGCCGACGAAGAGTTGGAGTTCGGGAACGTCTACATCTTTTTCCCAATGAGGAGACTGAAATCCCTTGTCACCGCCGCTGACATGGCGGTGCTTTACTTGGCTGCCAGCTCCGCCGTCAAGAGACTGTCCGGAGGAAAGACGCGTGTTCTCCCGCACAGCGGCGGCGGTGAAGGACAGCAAGAGGAAAAAACCTCAGATGTTGAGATTCCGAGGTTGAGTTTGGAAGGAGTGGATTCAGGGTTTCAGTATAGGTTGAACTATTGTAGGTCAAGAAAACCTGTGTTGGAAACTATAACAGAGGAACCAGCTAGGTTAAGGTGATTGGTGAAACCGTTATGCATCACTGTTTTTTTTTAACTAGAAGATTATTCAACACTTTGAAAAGAAAAAATTAGGTGAGGTGGAGCAACCATAGCACAAGTTTGTACAAAATATTCATATAGGAAGAACAAGAACAAGTTTGCGTGTGATACTTTTGACTGTTCATTTGTTTTTTTTGTTACGATGAATGAATTCAGATTAATTTAATGGGGAGTGATATTTGGTGATTTTGTATCTAATTTGAGTTTTTGTTTTTGTTATAAAATATTGAAGCGAGTGGAAGATAGTGTTTGAACTGTGAAATGTTCCACCATTTGTCCACTTGTGACTAACGCGTGGACTGGCTGGTTGGGTCTGTGAATGTAATGAATCGGGTAACAATAATGGCCAAACTCAAAACGACTACGTTTCTACTATCTTCTGGAAATCTCTTTGTCCCTTTTCAAAAAATCTTTTATTAACACGTGTTATGAATTGGAATTTTCTAAGTGTAACTTGGACGGTCTACGGCCGAGATGTTAGCCGAGAGATGACAAGAAAACAGAAAAGTTAACCAAAAAATAAAAATTAAATAAATAAATAGTTACTATAGTAAATTTCATTTAATGGGCTAAAAACATAAATGGTATGTTTAAAAAATCAGCAAAAAGTAAAAGTTCATGAATTTTAAGTCCAATAAGAAAATTTTATAAATAGGTGATCAACCCAAGATATAAGTAGAGTGAATTTATCTGATAATTAACTAGTACCAATTCTGACTTTGCATTTGAGTATCTTTCAGATACACACTCATCCGTGAAAGGAGACCAAGAACCGAGAGATCCAGTTGACCTAACCCAGAGAAGTAAGAATCTACAAATCATATATAAGTTTAAGCCGAAAGTCCAAACCAAGAGATCAAACCGAGAAAAAAGACTGAAAAGTCAACAGTCTCACCGAGAAGTCAACCATCTCAATTTTATTTTTTTTACAATAACACAACTTATTATACACTTTTTTTTTTTTTACCGTAACTATAATTTGTAGGCGATTCCTTCTTAGTCTCTCAGAAAAAGGTTTAGGTGTCCCATGTGTCATTAGTGACTTCCAAAATAAAAATTAGAATCTTGTTTTCTTCTGCAATTTCTTAATTTAAATTCCAAGATATCCTCATTTCCTTTTTTTTATCCACCCTAACAACTATTTGAAAATTATTCCTCTTGAGGCATAAAAGAGGGATTGGGTAGAAGATAGGTGAACCTCACTCTGGGGTTGAAAAAATTGAAAAGATTGACTTGAGGGTGAGCAATGAATCAATCTCTTATGAAATTGGGGATACAACAAACATTGTGACAGTGAAAAAGAAAGAGAGATAATTATTTGAGGGATCAAATGGCTTCCCATAGGACAAAGAGATGAGTGTGTTTTAGGATTTGTCATTTAATGTGAAGTACTTGCTTATACATATAAGTATTTGAAGTATCTGAGGAACGACAGAAACTGCCATATGGAAGACATTTTTGAGATGACAATTGCGTTTGTTTATGTGAAATGACATGTCTGCTTGTCTTTCTTATGATGAAGTCATTAATTGGCTAAAGAAATGCAACTGAGAGTTCATTGTCTTTGTTTACCGAACTAGGAAAAGAAGGTTGAAGGTGTCACTTGGAAAGTGCTAATAGAATTAATATTATTTTTTTGCGGTAGTTGAAGGTGTTGAACTGAGTAACAGAGGAAACATTAGTGATTTAGAACGTGAAAGTGATGCACTGGAAGATAATATATATGTAGCAGAGATAAGGAGAGTTTAAAAGTGTTTTTTATTGGGTTGAGAACTAAAGAATTATTGAAACTGTTATTTTTCTTCTTTGGTCGGTCGGTCGAATTGTCTTTCAATTCCACTTCTTACAAGCTTCTTCCTCTCCTGTTTCACTCCTCGACATTCACGTAGTCGCAACTTGGATGTGATAGTACCTACAGAAGGCACTTCGACGCTCAAGTCATATTATGCATTCGACACTCGATATTCTGAGTACTGTGTAATAACGTACCTTGTTATTGAAATATGTATTATTTATATTATTTTGATGGATCTTTCTTATTGAGCCAGATTAGGAAGTTGGATCATGTTTAGAAATGTATTACTTAACTTTTGATTGTTGATTAGTCTCACTAACTCTGCTTAAGCATAATTGGATTTGTGTTGTCGATCGACATAATAACTAGGTCCAAAACATGATCTCGGTAGTGCGAACTCTAAAAAAAAAAAAGTTATATGGACATGTGTGTTGCAGATATATTAAGGATGAATTTTGCAGATATATCAGACTGTTATGGATATGGTCTTCTTGCGGATGAAACAAGTGCTTCATATAAATTGGTTTTGAAAACATTTTTGGATGCAATGTGGAATAAATATCTTGTGTGAGTAGTCACAGATGGAGATATTGTTACGAAGGATGCAAAAAGCAATTGTTTCTATTAGTCGTTATCGACTTTGTGCATGACATCTTTAGAAGAATGTTTGTGAGAATGTAAAAACCCAATTTTTTTTATCTCAAAATGGCTATGTACAGTATTTTTGCAAGAACGTCATTAGGAAACACAATATTAAAAGCAACTAATCGGGATAAATGACTCACCAAATTAATAAAAATATGCAAGAATATTCCATATTGTTCAAATTATTTTTTTTATTTAAATCTCTAAAGTCCAACTTTCCACTACAACTTAATAAAATTATTTTTTAAAATTATTTATTAAACTAATATTAATTTTTTTCAATTTTTAAAATATTTTTAATTAAGTTACTATAACAATTAATTATTTATTTTTTAAAAATTAATTTCTATTTTATAATTTTCATGATAAAACGAGATTGCATTTCACACTTTAAAGATTTTAAAAATCTTCTACTTTCAGAGAGTGAGTGGTAAAGGGTGGCGGAGGGGGTGGCAAAGGTGGCGGTGGTGGTGCAAAAGGTGGCGGTGGTGGTGGTTCAGGAAGATATATGAAAGCCCCTGGTGGTGATGGAGGTTACATCTCAAGAGAATCCTCAGGCATACTTCAGTGGTCTGCATGGTGCACCAAATGCAAACAAATACTTTTATTTTATCAAGTTGCCATAAACATGTAACTCTTGTGCTGTCACTTTTATCACTACAAATAAAAGCACCTATTATATAATGTTACTAGTTATTTGAGTTTTAATGTTAACAACTGAGTTTGCTTAAACTGCTTTAATTTAAAACAAAATTCTAAATCTAATAATATTGTAAACATATCAATAATATTCAACTGATAAAAAAAAATCCATAATAAAAAAAAATCTAATAAATTAATATTTTATTAAAAAAATATGTGTTATATTTATTAATGATGTCATTATTTTTATTTTATTACTTTAAGTTAACCATGTATATAAAAGTATTAACCTTTGTGATTTTTCTGACTATTTATGTAGATATATTTAGATACATTAGTTTTTCAAAAAAATATTTTGCAATAGACACCTAAAGAATTTGAGAATTCCACTTGTTAGGATAAGTTTTTGTAGTGGACATGACATCTGGCATTTGGGTGACTTTTCCTTACGTGGCTGCCTCATCAATCAACTCGCAAATAATTGCACTTTTTCAACAAGTAACTATATATCACACCATATTTTTTAATACTTTTTATTAAATTTATTTGTTAGGAGACATTAAATATCAATAGACCTAAGAATCACGTCCTATGTAACATATCTACTATAATAAAACAAATAGTTTAGTAAATAAAAAGTTGTTTAAACGTTATATTTTATTAGAGTCCCTTAATTTGTTTTTAAAAAACTAAAAAAATTTAAATAACATTATTTAGTAAATATACCGGTCAAAGTCGAATGAGTCTCACTCGATATTATTAACCGATTGATCGAATAATCAATTATAAAAATAAATAACAAGTAAGGAAATAACTTACAAGTCAAGTAAACTCCTTATAAATCCGGATCACACTCAGTTAAATTTGAGTGACAATCCAATAAATAATAATACCAGTTTATTAAAAATATGCGTTAGATACGATTCATGAATCAAGTTCATTACTAAAACACTATAAATAAGTCTACGAAAGAGTAAGATACATTTTTATTAGTTTTCCACCATATAATTAATATATAGTACTCATTTGATTGTCGGAAAACATTTTACAAATTTATTTTCAACTGAATACTAAGGAGTTAAAGAATTAAAAAGTTGAAACATCTAAGAGTGAGAAAACTGAAGAACTAAAATAAAAAGAATAAACAACAAAATATAAGAAATTGATTACGAGAAGAATGACCAATTTATCTATAAATTATGGTAAATAACTTTGTTTTCCCCACATTATCACACTTCTTTAGAAAAAAAAATATGAAAACAATAATGATTGTTTAATAGAAGTAACTTAATTGAGAAATGTGATTAAAGATGGTCGATGAACACCAAAGTATTTTATAATTGTAATTAGTGGAGGGGCAGATTGGTGATTAAGGTGTGATTAAGGTGTGATTAAGGAAAAAGATGAAGAGTTGATGAGTGAAATGAAGGAATTATGGTTGGCAAAGTGTTGATAAGTGATAAGCCAAAAATGAGATGTACCCACCTTTGCTGGCAGATACCCCACACCCAATCTTATCATGCCAAATACATATCATACCTTTATTTTTAATTATATATTCAATTATGCTTTACTTCTTCTAAATTAAATATACTTAAAACTTATCTCTATTCATCTCTATATCCTAAAACTTTACCTCATAACAATTAAGAATAATATTTATAAAATATATACATCTACAAACTAAAATAGACGGTTTTTTCTTTTGTACAGATAGATTAAATAAATAATTAGATATTATTATTAGAAAATTGTTAAATAATTAATTACTATATTGACTAAATTATATATTATTTTAGAGATTAAAAATATTATTAGTATTTAAATTAGTTTATATTACTTTTAATAATTTTTAAATTAATATTTAATTAATTAAATATATATATATATATATATATATTGATTCATTAAATATTCAACCTACTTATTTAAGTTCAAGAATGTTAGATTTGTTTATATGATAAGTTTACCTACTTTTAAAGAACATTTTATGAATAACTCCTGTAAATATACACTTACATAATGATAAAAAAAAAATATAAGCTTTGAATAAATAAGTATATTATTTCTAATTTTTTACCTTGTCTTTTAATATGAAAATTGAATGAATCTAAACATTATACTTTCTTAAAATTCAAATTTGAATTCAAAATCTTTAGTTTTTATCTTTTAACTTGTTTATTCTCAAATCTCTCAATTCCTTTTATCTCATTTGCAGCCAAAAAAATCTCAATATCTTCAACAAGTTATTATGAGAAAAATCTTATTAAAAACAATGAATCAAACTCTCCAACAAAAGTCATCTACTGGTTATAAAAGAAAATCTCAATCTTGCTATCTTCTTAAATAGAGAAAAAGGTTTCTTAGTAACAAAATTTATATATAGAATATCTCAAAGTATTGTACAAATCCTTTATCAGCAGAAAAACCTTCTTCAAACAGCATATATTGCATCAGTTATCGGTTTTATATCAACACATTCTTATATGTGATTTTACCCCTAAATCCAACTAATTAAGAAGATTCTATTCACAAAGATATCATATGCACATAAGAAAGAGGGAGAGAAGGAAGATACTAAGAGAACCAACAAGAAAGACAAGACCAATTGCACTACATGCCAAACCTATAATCTCAGCAGATTGTGACATCATAGTATCTTTCTTGTAATTATGTTCATAACCATGCTTGTAATTCCACCCAACTCTGTGTATCAGCTCTCTCTTTTGCACTTGTTCAATTCTTTCCCTTAGGATTCTCAGGTTTGAATCAACAATGTTTGCTCGCTTCTCTGCCAACAAAAACAATAATATATGGTACAAAATTAATCAAAACACTGCATTACAGTACAATAATATTGTAACAACCATGATTTTGGGACAGTGAAAAGGCTGAAATCATATAGAAAGAATAGAAAGATGAGGATATTAGTTGAAAAGAACACAAACAACTAAAAGATCGTTTTGTTCAACTAAAGAAATTAAGCAGTTGTTGATGAGTACAAGAAAGTCATCTCTTGCAGTGCAACCTGAATGTTTTCTTTTATCATCAACAAACAATATATACATAACAATATTTTAGCAATGATCCAATCCATATAAAAAATACTTAAAAAACAATCTTACAACACAACACCTTCCAACCAACTATTCTATTCTTATCAAAAACCACAACTACAAAACAAGTTAAAGGGAAACAAGACAAGTGAGAGGCACAGTGAATGTTCTTAATCTCTATTACCATTGTCACTAAACGTTTGGCATGTTATTTTGGGGTATTTGGTGGGTTTATGACAGCTAAAAGAATGGTTTAAGGTGCAGAAAGATGATAGAGAGTAAGTCATGGTTGAATTGAGTTTCTCTTTTGGTACTTGTGATTTATAAAGGGCCATGTACCTGCCTCGAAAATAAACCTGATTGACACAATATTTAGTGAAAGTAGCCACATAGAATAACAATTTATTTGAAAATGTATGATTCTCTTTCAGCTACGAGCATGACGTGCCTTTGATTAAATACTAAAATAAGAAATTAAGAAAGAAAAGAAGAAAGTAGCAGGACATGTGTGTTGTTGAGAGGACTTACACTTGGCAACATGTTGATGAATGTTTTGCATTATAGGCTAAGATCCTGCACAGAAACAGATCACTGAGATGAGATTTGATGTATTTATATATATATATACAGCATCACATGAGTACTCATGTGTTTGATGCGTGCTACATGTCAATGTCGCTTTTGTTTTGGTACTGCAAATGCATATAATAAACTAATAACATGTCTAGGGCTTAATTATTTTATTTGTTTGTCATGTCAGTTCAAAATTTAAAAGTGTTCATTTATTGTGTTCTTTATTTGAAACTTTGATTCATAAGTGTCTAGTTGTCATAGTTCTCTCTTTCTCTTGAAAAATGTATGTATCTCAAATGTTAACATAATAATAAAAGGATATATTAATTTTTTTTTACTTCAATTTTTGTCCTAGGATAGGAAAAATTAAAATTAGTTATCTTGTTAATTGTATATACACTACTCAACGGTTGATGAAGTGATAAAAATATTATCATAAGTGAGACAATTTCAACATTAATATTAATTATGGAATGAGTGAGATGTAAAATGTGTTACTTTTCTATGCTTGTTGTAGTTCTAACAAATAGAGAATGTGATATTTTAAATAAAAGAATATTCATTTCTCAAAATCTAAAACACAATAAATAAAGAAAAAGTTTTTCTCTTCTTCTCTTTATATATAAAAGAAACTTGCGAGAAAGAGAAAAATAAAAAGAACAACATAATAAATAAGATATAATAAATAAGATATTGATATTTACCATAACCGAAAACTTGAAATCCTAATAAGACTAAAAATACATTATATTTCATCTTAGTTGATTGAGATTAAGTATTATCCTCATAGTATTATAGAAACAAATATTATGATCTTACATTTATAATAAAAACATTTTTTAAACTAAATCTTATGAGTTTTTACAAACTTAAACTTAAAAGGTTTTCTCACGTTAAAATATCTCAATGTCATTATTATATTTTTTTTATTTTTTTTTCTACAAATATCAATTTTGTATTCACACACAAAAAAAATTAACAGAATTAGTTTTTACTTTTTCAACCTACATTAACTTAGACAATAATTATTTACAAAGTTATCATTTTATTTATTTTTAAATATTTTTTATTAACTGATATCATTTTGATGATATAAAACTTGATTTTTTTTATTAATGATAGCCATGATATACCGTAAAATTGTGTGTCAATTTATGTATGATAAAGGTTGTCATATCAATGCCCACTTTAGTCACATTAACATTATTCAAAACATTACCATTTTTAAAATATTTTCCAGAATATGCTTCTTTCCGAAATGAAGACAGTCACTAACATAAGTTTTTTCCATATTCCTTTTATTTTCAAATTTTCCTAAACCTAGGTCATCACTTATTCAACACAATAATAAAATAATGTTTTAAAAATGAACAATTAATGGAAGAGTAAAGCATGCAATTATTTTGTCATGAAATGGATGGGATTTGAGAAAAAGAGAACAGTCCCAAAAACCAATATATATATATATATATATATATATAAATATATATATAAATAAATAAATAAGTAAAAAGTGGTTTTAAATTTTTGAAATTCCTAAAGTTAAAAACTCATCTCCAAAAATATCCTTATTCTTTTATTCTAAATTCAACAGTTGAAAAATAGGAAACCCTTCTGGATGAAGTAAAATAACTGATATTTAAGTATTGAAACTCTTCAATATCTAAGAGATAAATGACATTTTTATTGAAATTTGGGCTATAGAAGATGTTATAAACTAATTAAGGTGCAAAATAGATATAAATAGATGATTGAAGTTCTTCAAGAGAAAATATTAACCTGCTACAAAATATTTTCAATCACAAGTATCTCTTTTGTTTGGGTGTTTTGCAAAATATGTGAAGAAGACCATACTAATGAATTATGAGTCAATTAGTAATTTATCAATAAATTTGTGATTTTTTTTATTATATTCAAAGTGAGATTCACACTCATACTTAAATTCTTAATCTATATTAGTTTGTATTTTTTTTTAATCGAAAGGGTTTACCAATTTTTATTTTAACAAGAAAACTAACATTGAAAAAAAAAAACTCTTGTTTGATCGTTGAATGGCAAAATGATTAAAAAAACAAGGAAACCTTTGTGGAATTTTAAAATAGATTAAAAATAAAGTTGATTATTATATTGTTTATTATTTAAGGATAAGAAAAACTCAAAAAAAATTGTATTTTATTTGTTGTAGATAAAAAAAATTATAAATATAAAAGAAGAAAATATTAGGAAGTAAAATTTAGTTTATCTCTAAACCCTAAACCATAAACCTTACAAATTTAACTTATAAGGTGAAGTTTGCAATCACTTATATACTATGAAATATCATTATTTTTAGTCGATGTAGGATGTCTAATACACCTCCTCATGTTGAGACCTACCAACTCATACATGAAACTATATATTTATGGATGAGTTAATAGCGGATAACTTGATATGTTCAACAAACTCTCGCTGAAATAGATTTTAAATAACTCTAATATTATATTAGAAAATAAACTTTAAATCTAATTCAAACTTACAAAATAGGCTCATAAAGTAAGATTTGCACTCACCTATATAATATGAAATTTCTTTATCTCTACGAAAATCTCTA
Source organism: Phaseolus vulgaris (assembly GCF_000499845.2). Taxonomy (NCBI): domain Eukaryota; kingdom Viridiplantae; phylum Streptophyta; class Magnoliopsida; order Fabales; family Fabaceae; genus Phaseolus; species Phaseolus vulgaris. The sequence continues at coordinate 2,920,973 of NC_023753.2, forward strand.
TCTAATTGTGAGCATCATCCTAAAAGTGATGAAAATAATAAAGCAAGATGAACTTATATATCTAAAGTTGTTCGAGATAAAAAAAAAATAGTGATCAACTGTTACCCTAATTAAAATTAAGAAAACTTATACACTATTAAAAAGATTGATGTATGAATAATTATAAATTATATGCACAAATGTTAAACAATCCACCAAATTTCACAACCTAAATGTTCTTTTCCCTTTTTTTTTCTTTGACATATATAATTACTTTGTGGCCATAGATTTGTGGGCCAACATGCCATAAGTGAAAGTTTAGATTGAATAAAACGCAACTCAAAAAGAACATCATGGTGTATAGTAGTAAAAGTGAATATTTTATAGAAAGTACTTGGTTATTTCTGCTCCTAGTGTTCCACTTTTGCCATCTATTTTCAAAAAGAAAGATGTAATAATATTCTATATAACTCTAGTTTCACTCATACAATGAAGAAGATACACGCAGACACAAACCAACAACCAGTTTTTTATATATGTTAGTTACTTAATCATTACTTGTATTTAACAATGCATTAGTAGTGTCAATTACATATCCTTAAATATTTTACTACAACTTCAATCTCATATCCATGTTTATAAAAAAAGTATTTATCACTCACTTTCCCTTATCCTTAATATAAGGCATAGAATAAATTATATATTTTCTTATAAGAGATATCATATAATTTTAGATTTATTTTCCTTATTTATTTCTATTAGATATTATTAGTATGTATTTTTTTTATATTTATTTTTATGAAACTTGATATTTTAAGTCACCTCAGAAAGAAAAAAAACATCCACAGTGAGATTCGAACCCACAACTACAATATTAAGAGCAGGCTTTTTTTATGTATTTTTGTATTTATTAATAATGAAATTTAATTTGATACATTAGTAATACTTTGCAAAAATATTTAACTAAATTATTTATTTTTATTAACATATGCCATTATGTTAGAAGTATCTTATATTAAACTTGGTAAAATATGTCTACTCTAAGAAAATTCAATGTATGGATAAATTAGTCATAACCAAACTCTACTTTTGTAAATGTGCCCAACTTAACTGCTTTTTCAATCCCAAATTATCTGCCATTTAAGATTTTAACGTATAAATTAAGAATATAAATAAGCCTTTTTATGTATTTTTACTAAAATAGTCTCCCTCTCTCGATAAATATTTATGGTGGTTATCCAATTAGCAGATACATTATACTAAAAATTTACTAAGATTGAAATACTTTATGTAAGGAAAAATTAGAAAAAAAGAGTTTATAGTGCATTCCAAATTAAAAGTATCAATTATTTTATGCTAAATTACAAATGAACTAAAGATAGTTTTGTACAGGAAATACATACTAGCTCAATTTTAAAAAATTATAGTTATAAATATAATAGTAACAATCATGTTTATAAACTCTCTTTAACACTCTTTTCAATCATCTCTTAAAACTCTCTTTATAACTGGTTGGAATTATTTGCAAATAACACTTGTTGGTGATTTAACTTTTACAACTTCCTTTCTTTAACATAGACCAAGGAGTTTAACAAAGGTTTGAAAATATTTTTATTTATAATACATTTCACTATTTGTTTTGTAGAAGGAACAAATAATTATTTTATCAAAATTAATAAAAAATTAAATTGGTTAATTTTAGTTAATGGAGTCTTTCAAGTTTTGTTCTAAAAAATTCATAGAACTAAATAGTTTAAGAATGAATTATGTGTGATAATTTGAGTTATTATAAAAGAACTTGATAATTTAGTTAAGTTTCTAAGTTTTGGTTAACTTATCAAGCAAACTTTTAATTGTCATCCAAATGATGGCTTACTGGGTGCTGTTTAAAAAGCCTAGATAGGCCAAGACATCAAAATTTTCCAATAGAGAAAGGCACAATCCTCCTATAAGATTGAGTTTAAGTCTGATTAGTTGGCACAAGAACACCTAGTGTCACCCAACAACGTCCCTCTCCACCAGATTCCTTCATAAATTCACAATCCTTTAGTGTATCAAAGTGGTAGGGACTTAAAATCATGGAAACAGAAGAATGGGGCAAAAGGAAAACAATGATAAAAGTTCCCATGTGATTTTCAAATGATTGTGTAAAAGGTGACAAAAAATATATCTTTGTTAAATATTCTTTGCCTTTTTTTCCCTCCACTTAAGCTAATTAGTCTGATAGACACGTATACCTCCATTAATGTAACTAAACGAGTAAAGCAATATTAAATACACAGAATATAGAGCATTATGATTATTTTGATGAATAATAGTTTCATAAACTGATTTATTAAAACAGATATTAGCAAGATCTGAGAGACTGAATGATGAGAAGACTAATTTCTAGTGCTGGTTATTTTAATTATGACTTTACTATATCGAAGTGGTGCTTCGCTAGTTAGCATTATATGTCTCTTCGCGATCTAAATTCGCATAAAAGACTTGATAGATGTTTAGGTTGAAGTTACAAAAATTCAAAATACTGTTATTCTTAAAGCAACAGCTTATCCTTCTTCACGCTGGAATTTGTTACTATTGATTCACAGATATACTTTCCAAATTAAACTCTGAACCCTTAAAGGAGACAAAGATCATGTCAATATTGCAGTGTTCGATGCACAAATCATGTCACCATTTTATAATGCCACGAGTTCTCAAAATAAACCAGGATTTTAAATCCATTACGATACAAGGAAAACTTCACTTCAACAATCGTTTCCTCCCCACCGGTACCTTTAGAAGTGGTAGATAAACATCACCTGAAAAACCAAAAACTCTACTACAGAATTTATAATCTAAGAATGAGTCTTTGACCATTTAGTTGGTAAAGAATTTTTTAATACTAAAAATGTTCATTATAGATGAAAATAGTTAATGTAGCCACACTGCACAGTGAACATTTCGATTGGGTCCATAGACTTGAATTTACTCGAGCATAAAAATGCTAGAAACGAAACTATTGATCAACAAATTAATCTGCGTCGCTCAGCCACCCTTGCCTTAACCCACCGAAAACAAATTACGGAAGAAAAGCATCATTTTCGGAGGAATGTAAACTAATGACCAAGACAGTTTGCTCCAATTTCAAATAAACATGTTTTTGCTAATATTACACCAGGGGTGTGTTCTAACAGTGGAGGATGATACAGATGCGAACCTACAATGTGCACTGAGGAAGATACAGATGTTAAATCTACTATATGCATAAGAGAAGATATACATGTTATATCTACGACTCATGCCCCACAAACAATCTTCGATTTACAGAACTACACATCTGAAACCATCATATATTACATAACTAAACATGGGAGGATCAGAAGTCTTCATATGCTAACCGATACAGGTAGAAGTGACTCATATATCCATGTCAGTAAATATCTCTTCATCGTATTCGTTGTGTATTTCATCAACAAGCAACCCGTCAGCAATCAAGTTACTACCACAAACAGCATTGTGTTAAGAATGAATGTGGATGCAACCAAAGTAAATTAAGAAACAGAGATTATGAAATTTCCAACTCACCTAAAACAACTGAATCGAAATGTTACTATGCGCTTAAGCTTTCTATTATAAAACAAGAAATTGAAGGACCATCTGTAGCAAATGGAAAATGATAATTATTGGAATAACTTACAATAAGAAAAATTATGGTAATAACTTGAATTTCTTATGCAACGTGGCAAACATAAGCTTACATTGCTCCACTTTCTAGTAATGGGTCTGCCTCAGAATCAGGGATGTAGCCATAAATTTCACAATCCACTAACTTCACCACCTGCATCACAAGGTATTACAGAAGTGCATAATGATATCACTTCTATTCACTTTTTAAGGAAACCATACCTCATCAAGGGCCTTGAACAAGGTGTCCAGCAAAGAAGTACCACCAACAGTTTCAGCCCATTCCTTCATAGACAAGTCAACCAAAACCTTAGTTAAGAAAACCACTGCAGGAAAACTAATCATTATTATCAAATGACAATAAATTTTGCAAAAGGAGTATCAGTCAGAATGAGATATGTAGAATATCACTCTGCATTATTGTCAATTCCAAACATCTCAAATGCTCTCAATCCAGCTAAAGATGGTTTCACAATGTGGGATTAGGTTATGCCTTGTTTTCAATCTGAGAATCTTAAGTGCCTAATGATGGAGAAGTTCTAATTCTAGTATAGTCAGTCAAGTCTGAGTCGAGAACCAAGGAGGTAAGATCAAAACACGTGTAGAAGCATAAACATATATGATGTAAAATTTAAAAATAAATGTAGACAGTTACAACTTACAAAAACTGTCCAGAATATTACTTTGAGAGTATGTTTGAAAATCTCCTAAGGATGATCTCTTGAAATTGGTTTCATCATATGACACCATTTGTTTCTGGATTTTGATTAGGAATCTAGAATTAGTGCTCTATGTTTATCAAATCAACTGTATGCCCAACTAAGAAGTATACTATGAGAATCTTTATTCTCTATTTTCACCATCCCTACCTAAACTTTATGCTCACCGTTTTCTTTACTTCCACAATTTCTACCTCTGACCTACACTCAGGTGTTTCATCTATTGTTATCAAACTCACCATGGTACTTGTTGTCCTGAACTCAAGCTAGTTCCCATTGTCTCACAACTGCTGAAACAAGGAAGCATAACATGCTAGATTCTACACATTCTCAACTTAAATCCATCATGGTATTTTATGTTCATTTTCTGGCATCCACTACCATCTCCAATCATCTTCCCTAGTCTTCTCCAGTCAGATCCAATCCCTCTTGCTGCTATGTGCCGCATTCCAGTAACTGATTAACTGCCATGGCTGGCGTTTTGCCATTTTGAACACTTTGGTCTAGTGTTTACTTCCTACTTTAATCAGGTATAATATAAGTTCCTTTCAGTTGTCTTTTCCAGTAGTCATTCTTTGTGGTGGCAACCTACAGTTTAGTTAGTGCCATGTGACTTTTTTTAAGCATTTATATGCTCTTCCACTGGTAGTTTGGCATGAATTCTTCTTCCCACTTCACCCCAATTGTGGTTCATTTTGGTAGCAATAATGTGGTTTGATTTGAATCAATGTTTTGAACCTCAGTTCAGACCAAGAACAGGTCATGTAGCCAGTCCGAGTTGATAATTAAGATCAGACGTGTTTGTCACCCAATAATGACATCATCAAACCAATGGGTTGAAACTACAGCAGGCTCAGTGTGTGGAAACAGTCAGTCACATCAGAAGACTGTGTGGGAGCAATCTGTCATGTCTGTGTTCACTGTGTAGTTTCTCACATCTTGCCTTTAACACTCCAAAGCTGCAGAGTTAACAATTCCACAAAAACAAAAAAATTTAAACACCAAGACTCAAAACCAGCACCTCCAAGCAGACATAAAGCAAGCTTATCCAGTGTGCCAACTTGCCTGATTGTTATATAATAGACAAATATAATATATATCATATACAGGTATTTGTCATATCATTAATCGGTTCATACAGATCAACCAATGGCTCACCGTTCAGGAGAGTGACCCTTGCCTTACTGGGTCACTCATTGGTCTGAGTTTTAAAACATTGGTTTGAATGGTTTCTTCTCTGGATTTTGACATTGTTTCACGGCCAGTGTTTGTTATCTTGGTCTCTTCCAATCATCATATGGCTGAATTCTTTATTTCCCCCGGATGCATCATTTCTAGCAAGGATAGCTTCTACTTCTATAGATGGTCATTACAGTTCTTTCAAAATGCAGATCTTGATAATGTTGGGGAAGTTCTAATTCTTATTGCATATAATTGATTGCAAAGAAATTTCATCTGATAATCATTCGAACTTATTCTTCTGGTTGATGATTGCTTGAACCATCTTACTGAGTCAACTTTCCTGCAAAACCTGTCTCCAGAATCCCCAGTGTGGCCCTTTCCAGCCATGTTGTGTGAAACTCAGTTTATATCTTTGTTATTTTCTTTAAAATGATACTTTGTAACAAAGTAAGATTTACCGATAAAAAAAAATTTAATATTTAAAAAACATCTCAGTATCAAAATCCCAGTCAAGCTAGATAAGTTTGAAGCAAAGTCTTGGGGCACTGGTAGACCATGTCTATGAACAAAAAAAAAGTTAATGTTGTGTTGTGGTGTATCTTTGACGAGATCTTAGAAGTGGTTCCCTTGTCTCATTATTTTTGTTTCTTTATTCAATTAAAACTAAGAATCCAATATTATTCATAAATAGGGGTGCGCACTTGATATTTTGTATCAAATTATATACAAAAAACAACCTATTATTCAATGTCTTTATTTCTCTCTTTTCCCCTTTCCTACTAAACCCTGCTAATGTTTTTAGATACTGAAAGTTGCATAAGACTATTAGGTTCAACCAAACAAGGTCATCAAGCATCTCAAGCCTGATAATCAAAGAAGCCCATAAGATTTCAGGTATTAAACTCCCAAGGGGTAGTGTAAAGAATTCCTGAATCACGAAATGGAAATATTTTTAGGCTCCAAGTGTCTTGAAATATTCTAAAAAATCTCGTTATATCATTATTGCATCTTAGAATGTCTTGATGATATCTTAGTTGGGGTTTCCATATTTTGTTATGATCCATGCTTTGTTTCCTTAGGAATTTAGGATATATAGTCTACAACTAATATGATAGGGTTAAGTTAGTTCTTGGTACTTTGTTTTGCATTAATACCATATTATTCAGTTTATCTCTCTTCTTCTTTCCTACCTAAATCATAGCAGTAATTTTAGAAATTGAAAGCGCATAAGGCTATTAGGTCCAACCAAACAAGGCCAATCGTGCCTGGGAATCGTAGCAATTATAGGAATCCAAACCAAATTAGTTATAAATATTGCCAAATTATATACCCAATAATCATATGTGAAAACATCTGCGATGCCTGTAAGATTTTCTGCATATCAAACATTCAAGGGGCAATACAAATAATAAAAGAAATCTTGAAACAAGACATAGACAAATATTAATAGGAGCACCTTTGAAGCTTCACACATGTAGGTATCAAAAATCTGCTTAAAACTGTCCCATGATTCTTCTGAGAAAAACTGGTGAGCTTTAACTGCACTAAAAACCATTATACGTGTATGGTATTATAGGAAAAACAAAAGCATGATCCAACATAATCATAAAGTTATAGCAAAACTGTTCAAACACTTAAATTATCAAAAGACTTGGGAAATGGAGAGAATTGAACTCTCAGCTTCTAGAGCAACAGTTTTCTGAACTGTCTGTCAAGCCTTTTGACAACACTCCCATTTAAAAAAAAAAAGGATTATATAGTGGGTTGCCATGTCGCCAACAAAGCTGACAGTAGCATTACCCATAATCCTCCTTTTTATCCTATAGATAAATAATACAGAGATATCTATGATTCATCATAAGATACTGAGGTACCTGAAGTCATAATCGGGATATATGTGATACAGAGTAAGAACCAGGTAAACCAATGTCTTTCGGCTGGAATAAAAGAACAAGAAATGAAAACTTTTAAAAGAGAATTCAGAGCTGATTTTCACTTTCCTGGACCTATCTAGATAATAGAGGCCACCTGATTCTGGTTAATAAAGTTTGATCCGGTGAGGATGAATCAGTGTCAGATGATTTCCCAAGATAATCAAGAATCTGAAATTGAAAAGGTTCAAATGATAACAGTCCATTGATGGGTCTATTTCATGTTTCAACATTCAAGTCATTTAAACTTCAAAAGTCCTTTTCTTCCCAACTCAAGAAAAAAAACTGATTTACATTTCTGTTAGAAAATAAAAATTGCATCGAGTTGGGGTTTCTTACATCAATTATATTTTTATTTTTTTCTTTTCCCCCGATGCATGCGATATTTCCTTGCAATTACTTAATGCGACAACAAGAATTTCGCTAAGCTAGGAAGGCATGCTAATAGCACAAAATAGTTTAGAACACTGAATTAATTATATCATATTTCTAGTTTTTAACATACTCAAAAACAACTTATAGAAAAGAAAAAAAATGTACAGTGAAGTGAGAGATGCAATATTCATTGCATCAATCTACCTCGGTCTCCAAACTGATGGAGAGTTTTTTATCCGTTCCAGCATGTTTGCCTATGAAGAAAAAAAGTTGTTAACTACTACCCCAACCAAATCCGAAAACAATCTGTAAGAATTCACTTGTTACTCCTTACAACTGTAAGCCTCAAGGCATCCTTTGATAGTACGTTCTCCCAGATTTAAATTATCCAAAAAATCGTTAAGCCTGAAAAATGTTTTTACAGTAACAATTACACATCAAAATTATACAACAAAATCCCCCATAATTCTATTCAAATTCGTTTCAAGTTACAATTACCTATCTAAAGCAGCGCACTCCAAGAACTTCATGACGAATTGATCCGATAAATCCAATTTCAGATATTAGAATTGAAGCGACAACCCTTGTTCCCGTAAACTCGACACTCCCTGCAATGTTATAGAAATTAGAAATGAAATTAGAAATGAAATCAGAATTTTCGAACATCTAGAAACATTCATGCCCTTGAAGATATTAAAAAATTGAGAAACAGAGCGCCAAGAAAAACAAAAAATCCGTACAACAGGTCAAAGTCAAAATTAGGAATTCAAAGCATCTAAGAATTAAATAAATCTGAACATGGACTGGAACAAGAAACAGAAAAACTGAGGTACCAGAAACAGGGAAGACGATAATTGTTTGGTTTGACGACGCTTTGGAAATATCACCTGCCAAATTGGGATGTTAGGGTTTGAAAACTTTGGCATAAGGAGAGTATTTAGAAGCGGTGAAATTAGAATATTCGATTTTTGATTTGAGATGTGGATGAGAACGAGCCTTCTTGGTGTTCGAAAATAAAATCTTGTGACAGGTAGGTACGTTAGGTGACAGAAATAGCAATAAATGGGCCAATATAAGACAAAAGTGCGGCCCATAACATTGAAATGGGAAATTGCATTCTGCACCCCCATAATTTAAACCGCACTCCTAATATTGAAATCCCAATTGTACCCTTCTAAATATGTAATTGGAATACATCATTTATGAATTTTTAAATTTTATTATTATTTTTAAGCTGCTTAATAAATTTTATTTTATTTTATTATTTTAAACCGCTTAACACAAAATAAAATATTATTTAGACAAATATAAATTTTTAATATTAAATTTTGTACTCAAGGCTCTTAAATTTAACAAATAGTCCTTAAAACTCACGTTTACTTTCTTATTCACTTTAGTTTATTTAATATTTTTATCTTTGTAATCATTCTCCTACATTAGTTTTTTTACAATCCTTGCAACGATAAATTTATGAACAAAAATTTGGTAGCATAATGATTATATTTCGAATATCCCATAATTTTAAAATAGTATAAATTGCAGGCTAAGAGATACAATTCATCCAAATCAAGTTATGTAGGTGATGGAAATTGGAGATAATAATCATATTAAAAACAATTTTTTTATCAAATTAAACTATAATTCTTAAAATTCAAAACACTTATTTTAGTATTTGTATACACATTTAAATGCATTATTTAACTTAGAATAGTAAACAAGATTATTGTTCATAAAAACAGTATAAATGCAAAAAAAAAAAATATAGAACATCAACTACCAAACCAGAATCATAGGATAAGCATTTTAGAAGTAAATCAACAAACTTGTTTTATTTATAAATTTTCTACAAAAATTCAGATGAGTTTATATTTGAACTTAACACTAGGTTTTCATACTTAAGGAGTTCATTTATGGACTCACAATTTGCAAATTATGTACATTCAAATGCATAATAAAACTGAACATATTATATACTTGGAGAAAAAAATGGTTAAAATAAAGAGATATTAGAATTGACCCTTTTATATTAATGAAGTAAATAACATCCAAAATTGAAATGGAATCCCTAATTTTTCTTAAGAAGTTTTAAAAGGGAAACAAATCATAATTTATAAAGTAAGACTTAAGATCAATAAAAATAAATAGATCTCAACTCTAACACTAATTGAATAAAACTATGGAACAAGAATTTAAACAACTAAGAAATGAAGATAAGAGAAGAGGATGAAAAAACTAACCTTATGGCTTTATTTCTCTTATTGTAGAAAACTGTGAGAAAGATGTGATTGTATTTATAAGTAAAGTTTTACACAAAAGGACATAACTAATTTGTAAAAAAAATATGTCCTTAATAATTATAATTATATTTGAAAGGGTGCAATTGGAAGAGAAGAAGATTTTTGCCTATTATGTACTACAATTGAAAGAAAAGAATAATGAATATTGCATGTAGAAGGAGATCACAAAAAATACTTGTACATGATAGAGGTTTTAATAGCCATGTCAATGAGTGTTAATGTGTTTTTGTTGAAATTTAATATGGAAAATGACAACAACTACTGCAAAAATTAATTGATGTACATGCAGATTGTAAATGTTAACTTGTCTTTTTTACAGTCTAATTTTAACTTACGTGTTATATTAGTTACACTAAAAAACAATATTATAAATAACATTTATTATATTGGTTATTAATAATCAATGTATTTACATGCTACTTAAATATATATTGGTGCTTAAATCAATACAAGTGTGCACACAATAAAGTAAAACATCAAACACTTATACCCTGATAGAATTGAGAGTTTGTCTCATTTGCATAAACTAATATATGTAAAAATGCAGGGAAGCAAATTGAGGGTGAATAATATAGCTTGTATAATAATAATGTGAAAATTTTTATTTAAAAAAATAAAATTAGAGATGAACAAACATTAGGTGTAACATCCTTATATTTTCTCATATCTAATAATCATTTGGATGAAATATTAAAATAAATATATAACATAATACAAATATATATATAAAATTTTATTTATTATAATGTTTCAAATTATCTCTCTCTTCATAAGACTTGAAACATTTACATAAAATTTAAAAGAAAATTTCAAAAGAAAAATAAACATTTTCCATCATCCATCTTTTCACCGAGAAACTTTATCACCTGTAACATCATCTGCTCCCGTGTAAAATACACGATCATCACAGATCAAAGAAAAACAACCACAAAACAAAACAAAGGGTAAGCTAGGTATTTTTTAAAACTTATAACACAAATGTGACTTTAAACATCCACATAAATTCATCATTTCTCATGCATTTCACATAACCATCAAGTATATATCAACAATTTCAATATTCATCTTTCTCATGTCAGACTTCTACTGACTCATAACACATAGACAATTAACTCTAGTTTTGGAAGACTCGTGCGTTGACTTAGACTCAGAGATATGCACATGTCATACTACATAGCTATGCGCATAATTAATCTCAATATCATCTCTCTCCTAGTATGACAGGGTTAATTCATATAACATGTCAAGTTAATTATCTTTCAAACAACTTACCCATTCATATGAACCTCATTCGACTCTCACCACCTGAATAACTTCATCTATATAATTTCATTATCTCAGGAGAGTCAGGATATCTCCTTCTAGACGAATCCCTGGTCAATGCACATTCTAAACAATCTTAACACGATATTTTCTTTTTTGAAAATACTATGTCTTGATTAGAATTCATATTTTGAACATCAAAATATCCACCATCAAACAATCAAATCATACCGATGTTTAGAATTTCCAAAATACACAACAATTCATTGACTAATCATATAAATGTCTAATTAAAGAGATTTTCAATTAACTATACATGAAATAAAAGTTTACATACTTTATAAGAACAACTATATAAAAATACATAAATCAATTGTTTAAAAGCAAATACAAGTCAGTTTAATATTTTTATTTTTATTTATTTATTATTATTATTATTATTTTTTAGACTTTAGCTTGAGCTAGAATTCGCTAGCTTGAGCTAAGATCCACCAGAGAGCACCCAAAATTTTAGCTTAAGCTAAAATTCGCTAGCTTGGGCTAAAATCCTCCAGAGAGCACCTAAAATTCGTTAGCTTGAGCTAAAACTTGCTAGTTTGAGCGAAATATGCAGAAAAATTATGCATAACTTAATATACCTATTAGATTATAAATCAATATCTCATTCAATTCATAAATTATAAATCTACACGTTACATTAACCGTTCCTGTTCAGCGTGATACAATCACTCTCATTGAATCATTGAGCTATTGTGTCCATTTATACATATATATGATTTCTAGTTCCAAAACCATTTAAATCAAACAACCAATCTCAATCACAACACTTTCAATTTCAATCAAACTACAATTTACTCATAACAAAAAATCTTGCAACAAAATTTGGAATTGGTGACCACGTCACACTCACATTCAAATCTTCTGACCTAGGGTTCTATTGAAAATTTTAAACTAGCTTCCCTTACCTGGACTTTAGCAGATGCTCACTCAAAGCTCCAAACTCACCAAAAGCTTAAGGATACCCTAACCTGCACCAGAGAGTTCTGATCACAAATCTAACTATATCACTAAGACCCTGAGCTAACAGAGACTAATTCTGAAGATAAAAACTTCACATGCAAACTTAAACTAAAAGACAACCTAACCAGATCAAAACCAACTCAAAGGAAAAGGAGCCAAGAATGAACTTACTCTAGATAAGATTTTGATCGGTCAATCTTGTAGAGTTCATTGCCAGGAGTCCAATGGCGGACTCCGATCGTTGATCTGATGAACAAGGAGGTCGGGATTTTAGAGAGAATGCATAAGAAAGGAAAAAAGAGTTTTTAGAGAGATGGTGATTCCTTTAAAATGAAACCTGAATAACTAAATTTATATTTATATAGCCTTTTCACTTTAATAATAAAATATTAAGGTGCCATTTTAATGGTACCATTTATACTCTAAGACTATTTTTCTCGGTCCTTACATTAGGACTCTAATTCTGGTGAGAAAAAACACGAAGAAAATTAACTGGACAAAAAAAAATTAAGTATCATTGTGTTTTCGTCGTGTATTTAACCTTGTATACATACGGAAATCATAATATTATATGTTATAATATAAGTTATTAAGATATATAATTGATTATGTTATAAACTATTTTATTACATAGTTAATTATAACTATAAATAGTATGATATATATATATATATGATAATAATAATAATAATAATAGTATGATCAAAATAATTTAATAACAATTAGAAAATCATAAATAATAATAATGAAATTTTAAATAATAATAATAAAAATAATTTTAAAAAGTGATAATATATAAAATTAATAATAAATCATAGATAATAATTATAATAATAAAAATATTTATTTATTGTTTATTGCCAAAAAAAAATTAAAATTATAAAACAATAATACAAAACAAAAATAATTATAATAAAATTAAAAACAATTATAAGAAAAATAAAATCATAAAATAATAATAATATAAACAATATTAATTTTATTTTATGAAAAATAAATTCTACAGTTTTAAATATATGGTTATATAGTTTTTTTAGTCGAGTTAATACTTTAACTAAACACGGATAGTATATAAAAATAGCTTAGCATCATTTCTTTTAATTTTATTTTGAAAACAAAGACACAATGATAATCTTACAAATTTTTTAATTAAAAATTATTTTTTTATCAATTACCTCGTTCACAATTTTTTATATTTTTTTTTCCACTTTTTACTATTTTTTCATAATTCAAACAATTTTTTGACTCTGTTATTTTTCGTTTTATTTATTTTTTTCACCCCTAAATCCAAAGAAACACTAGCATAATAGAGGTGTACCGTGAAATTGCAATGAGCCATACGAATAATTGAAATAAAAAAGAAAGACACGTGTCATGATTTTATAGTTGAGATTATTATAATCCATCTAAAACTATTATTCTCTCAACTAATTTTTTAACTGATTTACTTAAGTATAACTAACATTTTATGTTTGTAATAAAATTTATTAGATTTATCTTTTCTATTTATTTATTTATCTATTGATATTTTACAAGTGGATTAATATTGACACTATAATTAGGTTAAAAGAACGTCTTAACTCAAAGAATATTTAAAAATGTGAAAGTATACGGTGCTTTAATTAGATTAAGATATTTAAGATAAATTATGGTATTTTGAATTCAAAGAAGAGAGAATTAGGACTAAATAAGAATTACGATGGTTTAAAACCACAAGATTATTACTATTCCAAGATTAAGAAAATTCAAAACTATTAAAAGGAAATATTTATATATCTATAAGTTTTGTTAAAATTTAGGACCCGTTGTAACAGTTTTTTTATTAAAAATTAATTTATATTAATGATATTAATGATTAATCGAATTTTTTTATCCATGTTACCATTTTAATTCCTATTAAATTTTAATTACATATTTAATTTTTCAATTTTTCAAAATTAAATGATTTTTATTGAATACTAATTGGTGATCTAATTTCTTTCCTAATTTATATAAAATATGAATAATATATTTGATAATTACTTTTAATATATTACGATGATTATTATTTTCAATTAATAATTGAGTGAAATGTTAATAATGAATTATTTTCTATTTCAAAAAAATTAAAATATAAAAGTTTTATAGAAAATGAATTTAAGTCTTATATTAATAATTAATCATAGTTACTGATATTCTTACAATATTTGATGTTTGGTAACAATCTGCCAAACAGAGGTAACAGAGGAAACAGAGTGATTCAAGGTTTGGTGTTGGAGAGAAGTGCTTCCGCCATCTCTGATCCGAAGCAAAGCAAAGCTTATGGAAACGTAATCCTCACCCTTTTCTGGTTCATCTTTCCCTTCCCAACAACACCCATCAAATTCAATCTAACATACACAACCACTCACAACTAAACCCTTCTCTCTCACACAATAGACAGTAACAAGAAAGAAAACTGTTAAGAGTAATAACAGATCCATTTCTCTCTCCATCCATCTTCTAAAAGCTTGCCTCTTCTTCAATTTTCTCAAAACCCTAATTTTCTCTGCTCTCTGATCCACATCTTTTTCCATGTCTGGGATGTATTTACATTTGGGTCTGTTTCTGTGCATACTTTTTGTGCGCTGTTCAGCGACTCTGCCTTCTTCCTTCGCGTCGCGCCGTTCGATCCTTCGAGAGGTCAAGAGTGAGGGTAATCATCCCGATTATGCCGTTGAACTGAACGGCACGAATTTCGATGCTGTTTTCAAAGATACCCCTGCTACTTTTGCCGTTGTTGAATTCTTTGCCCATTGGTTAGTCTTTACAGTTTTTATTAAGTCATTGCGTTTTATGTGTTTCTAGTTGTGGAATTATGTGAAATCTCTTTTGGGTGTTAAAAAGTTCGGGCTTTTATGGATTTTACTTCGAGGGTGGGAGTTTTTTTCTCGATGATTTGATCTGAAAAATGGATCTCTAGTAACATTTCTGAGGTGAGAGGATGGATTCATGATAAATTAATTGAAGGGTTTTGGAAATTTTCAATTGGTACTTCTAGTCTAGCTAAGGTAATCGATGCCATGGGTAGTGAAGGGTTAGAAAAAAACACAATACAGTGTGCTATATTATCAAGGCTTTGTACTTAATGGCCGTTATTTTTTGTTCAAGTCACTTTGTTCCCTCCTCTTTCAGACCTCTTTGAGTAATATTCTCAACAAAAACAAGTTATAGGAGAAGAAAATAATATGAATCACATGGTTTAAAAATTTATGATTAATAATTATTTCTAGGAAATATACCTTATTTTCCAAAATCTCTCTTTGAAATCTGTCAAAAATATGCACCTCAACTTTTTCAGAAGCTTTCTTGTTCAACTTCTTTTCTCTATTGGAAAATATCAATGGTAGGGTTGTCGTGAAGCAAGCACTAGCTATGATGAAGTACATACCAAGTGTAACATATGACATAAAGATGCTCTACAAACCGAGCTCTGTATTTTATTTTTAATTGATCAATTATTGTTTACTTATATTTGCTTAATTACTTATATTCTTATAGCAAACTTCTGAAGTGATGTTGGCATACACATTCAAGAAATGTTTGTGAATAAAGTCACTTTTAGTTATAGTTTTAAATATCTCTTCTTGTAGTCAGATAATTGGATTATTTTAAACATGTGGATCAATTTTTACCATTTTATATATTCCCTCTCTTCCATCTTTAAGAATGAAATATGAGTATAAGAATTTCTCATTTCTGTTCTGTCCCTTTCTTTGTCAGGTGCCCTGCATGTAGGAATTATAAGGTATTATTTGCTAAAAAGTATAATTAACTTTTTATAAGTTTTCTATTACATTTAATTCATCATAGCTATCTCACTGAAATTTGAATGCAGCCACACTACGAAAAGGTTGCCAGATTATTTAATGGACCTGATGCTGTGCATCCAGGAATCATATTAATGACAAGGGTAGATTGTGCATCAAAGGTGCGTGCACCTTATCTTACCTTCTTAATAAGGTTAAGGTGATGTTTAAAGCTTATATTCTATACTGAACATGCCCTGGCAATTGGTACCCCTATTTTCAATTTTTTGGCAGCACAGATAAATACTAAGCTATGTGATAAGTTTTCTGTTGGTCATTATCCTATGCTTTTTTGGAGCACTCCTTCTAAATTTGTTGGTGGAAATTGGGATCCTAAACAAGAGAAAAATGATATAAGTGTGATTGATGATGCTCGCACAGCTGATCGGTTACTTGGTTGGATCAACAAGCAATTGGGCAGGTATGAGACATAAATAAATTTATTGTTGATAATTATGATATGGTAGGTGAATATTTATCTAAGCCAGATGATGGTAGGGGAATATTTTATTAAAGCCAGATGCTGTATATGAATTCAGAATATCAACACTGTAGACATATAATGACCACAAATTAGGCACTAGGCAGCATGAAAAAAATTTAAGTCCTAACTGCAAAAGTCTAAAGTTATGAGGTTAAGTTTGATGGAGTCTGAAAATCGTCATCACATAATTTGCTTTAATCTGATGGAAGTTGTATGTGCAATGTTCATAATGGTGCAGTTCATTTGGCCTGGATGATCAGAAATTTCAAAATGAGCTTATTTCATCCAATGTCTCAGACCCTGGACAGGTCCATTTCTTCACACACCCACATGTTTGATTTCCTTTCGTTTTATATTTTGAAGATATTAATGTTTATGGTATGCATGACTTGGAAAGATTGCCAGAGCTATCTATGATGTAGAAGAGGCAACTTCTACAGCTTTTGACATCATCTTAGAGCACAAGGTAGATTATCTATTTTCCTTTATTGCTCTTTTGTGCTTATTGTTTTGGATGACAGTACAAATACTTTATGTTTGGCAGATGATAAAAGCAGAAACTCGTGCTTCACTCATTAAGTTTCTTCAGCTTTTGGCAGCTCATCATCCTTCTAGGAGGTAAGATAAAGGTTTTACTGATCTGTATGATCCTTTCTTCTCTGCTCAGTATTTAATGTCAATTTTTTCATGTTCTGGATTTCTTTTCAGATGCCGGAAGGGTACTGCTGAATTTCTTGTGAGCTTTGATGACTTGTACCCAACAGATTTTTGGTCAACTAAGCAGGAAGATGATAAGATTTCAATTAAGAACCTCAGGATTTGTGGGAAAGATGTGCCTCGCGGATACTGGGTAGGTTCTCAATACTTGTATTACACCTTTTAGACATTTTTTATGAATATTCTAATCCGTTCTTAAAAGTTACCATATTATGTTAATTTAGTTGAATTATTACTGGGAGTTGGATCTCATTATTTATTGCCAAGAAGTATTTGCAAGCAGGCTTCATATTTTTGAGAAAAGAATGTTTATTAATGGCAATAAGCCATTCTGTTTGGTATACTTGTGTGTCTCATGATTTGTCCTTGGGGCTTTCCTCTCAAAGATTTGGCTTGATAAGCATTGTTTTCACTATTTTGGTTGTGCGTGGCTATTGAAATGTTGCCACATTCAGAGAAGCTTTCCTTATCTGATTTGCTATACGTTTTTGCATATTACCCCTGTAATCAGAGCACTGTTCTCAGTATTTCCTCAGTTAACATATGGAAAATTCTGTTCCTATCATCGTCCAGTTCTGGTCACCACACTGAGAGGAAGAGAGGAGAAATATGTCTAGGGACTTCGAAAAAGAAAAGGAAGTCAGTGAGTCAAAGTAGGTAAAAAAATTGTAACCAAAGTGTCCAATTTCTTTGCATATCAATAGTACAAATTTCCTTGAGATACAATCCTATGGCCAAAACATTTTGATGTTCAACTTATGTAAGGGACCAAGCTGGACAGATGTGTACCCCTCCCCTACTACACTATTAGATATAGTGGATGCTTATGTTGATTAAACCCGGAAAATGTAGGCAGCCATCTCTGCTACACTAAGTAACTGTACAATGGAGGCGAGGCGTATGCTTGTGTGTCAAACTTCCCTGTATGGAAGTTCCTATGGTTATTATGTCAACCCTACCAAAAGTACAGCTTTCTTTATAGTCTTCTTGCAATAGGTGGAAAAAATAACCTTGTTGTAATGTTATTACTTATTTGGTGAAGTTGTTGTATTTTCTTTCTAATTGTATATTCCATGGGATTTGAAGATGAAGATACATGCAGTGTGTTAAGTATCTTTATTTTATTATAATTCATAATATTGCTTTCATTCATTAAGTTTTGAATTTTCTTAGTTTGGAACATTCCTGATTGTTTTCTTTTATTTTGACTTTTCTTTTACAGATGTTCTGCCGTGGCAGTAAGAATGAAACCAGAGGCTTCAGGTAATACTTTATCACCATGTTTGGTGTAATTCTTCGTATTTAATGACTCAATCAAAGATATTCAACTATTGCATATCAACTACCCTATTTTCATCTTTTGCATATCAACTACCCTATTGGTTACTCTTATTTTTTAACCTGAAACTATTTTTGTATGCGAAGAAATGTGTATACCAAAGATTGAGACTCATGTAAGAGACCGTACATCATGCGTTGACTGCAAACCATTGATTACAAACCAGTCTGCAACCAGCTTATTTGACAGAAAATCTGGTCAATTTGTCAGATATTTTGTTCATTTAATCTAAGCTTGTTAATTTGACTGGTCAAAAACTTGTTTGATTTGTATCTTTTATTCAACCAAAACTATATTTTAGTCAAATGAAATGCCGTATAACAAAGGTATGTATATGATATGCTTATTTGTGGGTTGATATCCTTTATTGATTTTGTTATCGTATAGGATATATAAAATGGTTATTTTATGCTATTTAAAATTTTGCCTGAGTTTATTTTTTTATGATTTTGTGGTTGTTTGTTACGATTAATATTTAAAATATATAGTTGATTATTACTAGTTCAATCACAATGAAACAAAATAATACCTTTATTGACTGAATGACTGATCCCATTTATAAGATGTCTTCTGCAAACCATATCTACAACTTATGGTAACCCTCTCTTGTTATTCCAGCTGTGGTTTATGGGTTCTTATGCATTCTCTCTCTGTGAGGATAGAGGATGGAGAGAGTCAGTTTACATTCAACGCAATATGTGATTTTGTTCACAACTTCTTCATCTGTGAGGAATGTAGACAACATTTTTACAAAATGTGTTCAAGGTAAGGGAACTGAGTAAATACTAAAGTTATCAATCAAATTCAATTTCTTTCTACTCTTGTAATTCGAAATAAATTTTCAGTGTTTCAAGTCCTTTCAACACGGCCCGGGACTTCGCACTCTGGTTGTGGAGTACCCACAACAAGGTGAACGAAAGATTGTTGAAAGAAGAAGCATCTCTAGGCACTGCTGACCCCAATTTTCCAAAGACAATTTGGCCACCAAATCAGCTTTGCGCTTCCTGTTACTTAGTCTCTGATGAGAAGAGCAACAAAATTGAATGGAACCAAGATGAGGTGTTTAAGTTTTTGACTGATTACTACGGTAAAACACTAGCGTCTCTGTACAAGAACAGGAATATTGGCGGAAATGATGGAGCTGAAGGAGGTGTTGAAGATCTAATAGCCGCGACTAATGCAATTGTGGTGCCTGTAGGAGCTGCATTGGCTATTGCTGTTGCTAGCTGTGCTTTTGGAGCACTTGCTTGCTACTGGCGTTCGCAGCAAAAGAGTCGGAAGTATTTTCACCACCTACACTCTTTAAAGAACATTTGATAATTAGGAGGGTAATGAACTCTTTCAAAAATTAACCATGACTGGGTCCTGAAGAATTAAAAGGGGTGGGTATATGGAGAGAGAGATTGTGTTGGGAGTTATTGAGATTCTTATATATCACTTTTTGTTTTGCATAACGTTTCAGGCCTAGGAGAACGTGGAAGTAGGAATTGTAGACAAGTACCACTTCAAGGCATGTGAGGTGCATTGCAACCTTCATAGGCATCCAATCCAATTCATGCTCTTACTCCAAAGAATCTTGCCAAGTTCCTTTTTGAATGCTTCCTTAATAGAATGAATGTACAGAATACAATTCTTGCTCTGGTGACCATTACTGATATGTGCTATTTTCTTTCACTTTTTTGGCCTTCACTTCACTATACAACCTAGGATTTCGGGGGGAAAGAAGCACGTGACATGTAACATTTTTGCTTTGTAATTTGGTGTTCTTTTTTCAATATTAAAGTAACTGTATAAGATAAAAAGCCTGACTTGCATAATCTGGTTTCACTTTTACCAAACATTTGAATGAAATCAAAGTCTTGAATAGATTATCATTTAAAGGTCTTTATGGTTCGGTTGAGATTTTATTTTTTAACAGTTTCCTGCTGTTAAATTATTTTTTTACTAAATCCATGCTAGTTAACTAGTTGTCTGTGAATGATTATCATTAAGATTTTAAGTTTCAATCAAAACTTAACGTTTGATGGTCTGTATTTTGCCACTATTTACATTCAATCAAACATACCACATAGTCAACAAGTTACGAATTGTACCCAACTTCTGCCATTGCTAAGATTTATTCAACTCTAAATGTTAGCCAATTGCAAATAGCAAATTTAAAAGTAAATAAATAGAAGTACTAAAAAATAATGAAAATACGAGTGACTGACACTAAACACCGTTTTGAACTTCGGTATAATAGGGGCAATTGGTTCATCCTATCCATCCAAATGCAACTAAAGCTACACATTCATACTGCTCCTGTAACTGAATCACAGACAGAGTTGTCAATTTATATTACCAGGTAGTGCCACCAGTAATTCGTTTGGCTTGGAGAATCACATAGTGAAGAAGAGGATAGTATTGTTTGATACAAAGGACTGAAAAAGAAATGAAGATTGGGACTTGAATGCGACTATACTAAGAAAATCAATAGAATAGGAATCTATTGACTATTATCTTTATCAATTGGAGGACTATCTGAGAATTGAAAGATTGCAACTTGCATATCAGTACCCTGGATCAAATAGTGACTAACAATGATGCCATGGGAATACAATGTCATTTTCTATGGCTTTTCATTAAGTGGTAATCTGGCCATTACAAGTAACATGAAACTCAAGATGATAGACGAAAGTAGCATCCTAAAATGAAATTAATGCCCCAAAAGTACCTACCAATCTTTGATTGCAATATATACATGCCATGCGTTTTTATATCTAACCGTGTAATTTTCTCTATAATTATAAATTTCTATCTATACATCTGAACAATTTCAATCTGTAAACAAACAGTAATGTAAATGTATAACTTGCTGTTTCCAAGACTTCCCGAAGAGTAGCTATAGCAGAGGGGCTAGGTAACACAAGTGGCATTGCAATGCCTCCTTATGAGCTACGAACATCTGAATTTCAGTGTCCCCATCCTTAGCAAACTCCAGGTTCTCAAGGAACTTGTCTCCGTCTAATTTACATGAAAAAAAATCAGAAGACAAAGTGCAGCATCTTAAACCAAGAGCTTTTCATCCTTCGATTACTTCAAGTGGTTACCGGCTACAATATTTTTACAGTACTTGTATGATATGAGGCTGAGGCTGCAAGTCTGCTTGCTCGCTTTCATCGTCAGATGAACTGGCCAAGCCATTAAGATGCTCCTAACAGTAACAACAACAAATATCAGAGAGTTCATTATATGTAAATAGATGATTCATGTGAGATATAGTGATTGATCCATGGCAGAGACTTACTCGATGCTGTCTCCGATGCCGTTGGATTAATGTCACTGCTCTAACCATGAAGTATATGGGAAGAACAACTCCCACAGTCCGAAATAACAACAGCTATAAAAACTCCATTAAATTGAATAAACCTGGTAAGTACGAGCACAATCTATGCGCTTGCTAAAATTATAAGTTGAGTT
This sequence comes from Phaseolus vulgaris, assembly GCF_000499845.2. Classification (NCBI taxonomy): domain Eukaryota; kingdom Viridiplantae; phylum Streptophyta; class Magnoliopsida; order Fabales; family Fabaceae; genus Phaseolus; species Phaseolus vulgaris. Next base: position 2,943,234 of record NC_023753.2, read on the forward strand.
ATGCAAAACGTACCAAAAAGAGTGGGAAAGAATAGTCCTTATTTCCACTGATTACAAGGGGGAGTGTGTGTCTTAAAATCAGAAGAACCATGAACTGCCCAAGAGAAACAAAGATTGGAAATGTCACAACAGGTAGGAGTAAGTAAGGGCAGAGTGGCATACATGCATAAGAGAGACAAGAGAGGTTACAATGACAGCAATTGAACGACAGCAAATCAAACTTCCTGTAGCAGAGGTTGAATACTGATCATAGTTAGAAGTGGTAACGTTTTGATCGGTGGGGACCATGCTAACCAAATGTGTACTGTTCAAGTCTCTTCTTGAAATCTCCCAATTCCCCCTGACATAAACATCGTGGGAACACATTGGAAAATGGAAACACAAAAACAAGGTTCACAGATTAACTTGTGGGGGGAAGAGTGAGAATTTTTTACTTGGACGTTACCTGAAACTCATTGGAATACGTCCAAACTGAAATAGCGGTGGAGGAGCAGTATAACCAGGCCTGAATTGCTGAATTTACAATATAGGGAAATCATCAATTAAAAGAAATTCAAGTTAATCATAGGTGAAAGCTGTGACATATAACAACACGTGAAACCCAAATAATTGTGTGGGAGAATTAGGGACGAGAACAAAATTTAAGTTTACCTGGTGGCATATCTCACAGGTAGTGTCACCCTTCTCATTACACCATCGTTGTATACATCTACGGTGAGCGAACTGCAAAAAATCAATAGAAGTGCACAATGTTTAAGCCTTAACTTTGGCAGATAAATAAAATTTTGATCACTATACCAAGTAGTGGTTAGACTTAGATAAATATCAGCTGTTAGTATATCTACAACTAATAAAAAATGAAGAGTCAAACAAACACAGAAAAAGATCTTTGTTTCCTGGCATTTCACCAAAATCGTTTGGTTATAAATATATAGGGAGGAAGGAAGATCTTCTATGTTAAAACAATAATTGATATCACCTCCACAAATGCAACCATGTGACTGAATTACAAATACACAAATAATTTTTAGTGTTATAAATAATAAAACAATTAAAGTCACTAAATTTTGTGTTCATCACAACAGATTTGGTTTTCCATTAAATTTTGAAACGCAGATACCATGAATTCTCGTTACAAATGACAACAACACAGATTAAAATACTCAATCACTTCACCTATCTAAGCATATGATTATGAATATACCAGCAAATTCACTAACCTTCAAACTACCACAACAGGAGCAGGGTGTCTCCATATTGGTATCTTCATCGTCATCATGACATATCCTGCATTCTACCAGCTTCCCCGGAAATTTTATATCATCCATACCCACCTTCACCAAATTGAGATCAATTTTGGCGTCATTCACTGCTGAGGATGCAGCCAACATAGACTTATTCCTGCTTTCAAGTGCAGCTTCTAATGTGGATTCAGTAAGCAATCGATCCACCAGTAACTCAAAGTGATCCCCCATCTTTAATACCACAAATGACTACTATACTCCAAGGAACGCACCTCTAGAACATGTAACAATCCTTCAGAGATTCTGGAAATGAAACCCACATGCAAGTAAAGAAACAAAAAATGCATATCAGCAACATCGAGAAGCATATTTAGAAAAGGTCAAATTTTCCGTTTGGGTGCTCATAAAATTGGGGAATTTTATCTTCATGCCGATATTCCCAGTTAGCTGGAGCCCACATAATGCTTGTCAATATCATAAACACAAAGGTCCAAAAGCGGAACAAACACACCCCATCCACAACAACAATTATATTTCTTTTTTGAAAAAAAAAAACAAAGTTAATGGAATCTCACAAACTGCTACAAACATCAACAAAAGTGATAAATTAAACTGAATCATTAATTTCGAAATTCTGCGTCAGAAAACAAGGAATTTGCATTTACAGTGAGAAACACAGCAACTTAAAAAAAGGGTGCACCCCCAGAACCCATTAAGTCGAAGCAAGGGCAGAGGCATTAAAGAGAAAAGAAAAGTAGCGAGAAAAAAAGTGAAGGGGGAAAGAGGAGACATACCCAGATGAAAAAAACGGAACAAGAGAACAAAAAGCAAGCACCTTTACGCACAGAATGACTTAAAAAGAGGAAAGAAGCATCGGAATTGAAAAAAGAAGGGTGGAAAGGAAGTGGGAATCTTACAAGAAGGGGATCGCATTTTGTTGAAGCTAAGAAAGCTTTTTGAAACCTTTTTGCATTTCTTTGCAGAAAACCGGCGACATAAAAAGGGGGGAAAGTTCTGGTTCTACAAACTTGAGGGAAAGAAGAGGTTTGGGAATGAAGCAAGAGATTGAGTGTGGCTGATGTGTAAAGGCAAAAACAATGAAAGATGCGAATTTTCCTTTGTTGTGTTGTGTGAAGGGTGTTCTTATTTATAAGAATGAATGTTGATTGTGAGAGAAGAGGTTGGGACCGCCATGAATATCATTCCACTCTTGCTTCCTTATTTCACCACCGTTCTTGTTAATGTCATTTTGCCTTTGCTTCTTCCTCTCTTTTATCCCATTTTTTCTCTCTCCTTCTTCCTTTTTTCTAACTAACTACCTCACCCATGGGCTTAGTGTGCCATCAACGTGTCCCAACTGAATAATAATAAAAAATAAATAATACTATTCTTTTTAATCTATTTAAAAAAATAAAAAATATTAAGTTTTCCTCTGGATATTTTTAATCCAAATTATAAATTTTAAAAAAAAATCATTGATCATATTTGACTTAACCTAATATGAACTCTACCGTATAAAAATCGCTGTAACTTGTGCATAATAGCTTTCTTTTATTGTGCTGAAGTGGTAAAAATCATAACTATTTTTTTTATAAAAATAACTAAATAAAAGTGACTAGTTATTTTTAATTTTTTTTTTTCATAATTACAATTTTCATCCACAAATTGCGACTTATTTGGATAATTGAAGTACCCAGTGTGGTTTCAATCCAATGACTCACACCATCAGCACATGGTTATTTATATAAAATAAAATAAAATTGCAAAAGATATTGTTTTCAATGGCCAAGATGCATAAATAGATATTAATATGGGTAATGATATAGTTTTAGAAGAATATGGATTTAAATAAAAGCTTGATATTAAATTTTAATCAGTTTTAAAATTATTATATTTGTATATGTATTTAGTATGATTTCCTTAACAAATGTCTTAATTAAGAATAGTTCTCACCTGCTAAAATATATTTTTCTCAGTTTTGAAAAAATTCAATAGATAAATAAGTCAATCAATAATGTTGGAAGAAAAATGAGTCCTCATGTAACTCGGTTCATTTTAAAGTAAATTAAGAAGTCGAAAAAGAAACAAAAAAGTATAATAAATAAATCATATATTTTTTATGCAATTATTTTTTAAATATTTTGTTAGTTTTACTCTTTTAACTTCTATACAAGTTCATAAAATAGAAAAAAATAGGAAGAAAAGTATTATGCTTTCTTCGTGTATTTCTCTAAAACTATAAACTTTTTTATTTTATTTAAGTTTTAGGTCTCTATAATAAACTTTTATTAATATTAGACCACACGTATGAGAATACTATTGATAAAATAAGGTGATCAAAATATTAATCTTGATAAATTTTTTGTTCTCGTATAATTGGTGTAATCTTTTTTTCATTAGTTTTGCATGTGGGAACTTTATATTTCATTTGACTAGTAGAGGAATAACTCTTAATAATATGAACAAGTTCATGTGTAATTTTATAGATTAAATATTTCGAAAAATAATTAGAATTTTATACAAAGCATTTTTTTTTTAAAAAAAATTTAAATATTTCTTAGGAACCACTCAAGCTAAAGAAGCTTAACCTAAATTGTGTGAAGATTTTCTATCAAAAAATATTGAAATTTTAAGTTGCAGTATATAGTCTCGTTTATTGCATGGTCATAATTAACTTGAGTTAGTATATATAAAAGTTTGAGTAAAAAATATGGTTTATTGTGATATTTAAAACTTCTTAGATGAGTTAAAAATGGTTTTGTTTTGATCTGCACATTTGATATGTATATATTAGTATATTTATGACTTCTTTTATATATAGTTTGAACATCTCACTAATTTATGATGCTCAAAATATGGTAATTATTATTGAAATCAAACATGATTGTTTAAGTTTTATTTTATTATAATTTGAAGTTTAAACATGAGATATGTAATGAGAATTATCTCTTATCTCACATTGTCATGATAAAGCAGTGACATGATAAAGCGACAATAATAAATGTTAAGTTAAGGATGATCCGATAGTGATCCAATAGTGGGTGACATGATAGGTCCAACACAAACATTTGTTAGGTCGAAATGGCTCTGATATCATGTTATGAAGTGGACTTTAAGCCTAACTCAACCCCATAAAACCGGCTCATAGGGTTGAGGTTTGCACCCACTTATATATAATGGAAGGCTCTAATCTCTTCCAACAATAAATAATTTGAAATGTTTTTTTAAGTTTGTGATTAGAGTAACACGAAAAAACTATATAAAATTATTTTAGAACCTTATATATATATATATATATATATATATATATAACAATTTTTTTTTACTCAAATTCACTTTTTTTTTCACTAAATTAAATAACCACACTTTCTATTTACTTTCTCTCTTCGGGATTCCAAAATTAATCTTCTACTCTTTACACCCCTATATAAACAAACTAAATATTGAATACAAAAAATATACGATATTCATACTAATATAAAATCATTCATTACTTTGTTTATATAAATCAAAATTAATGTAATATATATAATGAGAAGAAAAAAATATTAAAACATTTTTGTTTCAAATTTTTATTTTCTTATACTTTTAATTTTTCATTTTTGTCTCGCACTTTCAAACTCATAATCTTGAAATTCTTCCCAAAAACCCTACGTCTTTTCATGGTCATTTCACTTTCCTTAATTTTATTTTTTGTTTTTGTCTTCGTGGTCATTTATCTCTCCTTAAATGTATTTTACTCATATTTGTTTTTCAAGTATTGTCCCTAATTACGATAATATACTCACATTTTCTTTTTCATGTAGTGTCTCCAATTGCGACAGTAAGTTTAATTATTGTTGGGGATTCCACATTGACTAAAGATTAAGACATTTCAGTGGATGCAAACCTCACCTTATAAGTCAGTTTTATGAAGTTGAGTTAGACTTAAAGTTAACTTCTTAATAATTATTTAGTTTTATATTCATTTTAGTGTCCCCCAAACCTACGTTATAGTTAAATAATATATTTTTCTTTATATAGGTTTAACCAACACTACTTTGTAAATGTGTGTCCCATTGGATGTAGTCTCTAATACATAGCCACACAAAAATATTAGCTTACATTTCTATTGAGACATTAAACTCACACTAGTCTCATGTAATGTCGCTCTTTTGGGAACTCTACCATTAATATTTCTTCCAGTAATATATATTACAATAAAATATTAATTAGAGAGTAAAAATAATTAGTCACTACATTAATTCAATTAAATACTATTTTATAAATTAAAAAAGTATTGATATCTAAAATATTTGTTATTATTAATAAATAATTTATAAATTAATATTTATATAGCTACTAATTTTAAAATCTAATTAGTTGTAACTAAAACTTTGATAGCTAATTAGATATCAATTTAAAAGATATCTTTTAATAATAAAAACTACTTTATATACCAATAATTTTTTTAGTCTATAGAATAATATCTAATTTAGTTGATTTGATAGTGACTAATTATATTTTGTCTCTAAAACTAATTTTTATTTAATGATTTGCTTTGATATATATATAAATTTTTTTTTTCAAAAATTAATTCATATATTAAAAATAAGTTATTCATAAATACAACCTAATATTATTAGGTAAAAGAAGCTAACCAACAAAATACAAACATTTAACATAAATTGCATTAAATTTCATTATATATTTATATCAAGTGTGAACCACATATTCTTTTTGGTAGACATGACGAGGCTATGTGGAAAATTTACCTAACACATTAATTATTTTATCGTTTGTAAATATCCCATTGCAACTTTTAAGAGACCAAGTACAATTATTAAATACTCACTAAATATTTACATGGTCTTTCGTTCATGTAAAATTGAAAAAGTTTTAAAAAGTACTTGCTATGATTATATTAAAAAAATTCTCATCAAATAGACAAGTGTGACCAAAACAATTGTGATGTTTCAAAATATAAAATAAAATTATATTCATTCAAAGAAAGACAAACTAGGTAGATTAATTGCAAAACTAAAAGAAAGCAGACACTTGTTTACACATACGACGCATGAAAATAAATTTCCTTTTTGACTTGCCACATTTCCATTTCCATGTTCTCTTCAATATATCGTTTTCTTCCATCACCAACCCCATTCAGTAAAAACAATCACAATAAATAATTTTCTCTAATTAATTATGTTTATGTTAAGCTTTATACTAGTGTGAAATCGACTAGAGATTATAATATTTCATTATATATAAGTGTATGCAAATCTTATCCTATGAATTAATTTTATTAGAGTTAGATTTAAAGTGGAAGTTAAAGTGTATCTCTTCCGATATTATTACGAAATGGACTTTAAGCCTAACTCAACCCCATAAAACCGGCTTATAAGGTTGAGGTTTGCACCCACTTATATACAATGAATGAAAAACTCTAATCTCTAGTCGATATGGGATCTCCAACACACCCCTCACGCCGAGACTGTCAACTCGTGCGTGTGACTATATATTATGGGTGGTCCGATAGCGGGTGACACGATAGGCTCAACAAATACTCGTTAGGATAGGCTCTGATACCATATTACGAAATGAACTTTAAGCCTAACTCAACCCCATAAAACTGGCTCATAGAATTGAGGTTTGCACCCACTTATATACAATGAAAGACTCTAATCTCTAGTCGATGTGATATATAAGATAAAAGTTAAAGTGAAATTTTAAGTTTGTTACATGAACAAATTTTCTTCTTTCGATTTTTCAAGATTACATCTTACATAGATTAATTTTTAGTTAAACTTTGCGTTGATGCAGCTTTTAATATTTTGGTTTCTTTCCCTTAAAAGAAAACCCTCTTGAGAATATGAAGGCTTAAGTTGAAGTTCCATTAAAGAACATTAATTGAATATAGAAGATTGCAATGAGAGCATTGCATGCAAACCAATAAACACAAAATGGTAGTTGAAACAAGTGACAGTTAACGACACTGAGTATTAGATTCAAGAACGTCACCATTATCATTATCATTAGAACACAATGAAGCATTAGGTTAACCCACGACAATTATGATGTTTGACTGGTTAGGTTTAGCAAAGTCTGAGGTATGGACTTTATTCACTCATAATGTGAATGTATTCCATTTAATACATAAACTCACCCTCTCTTTATACTTTTATTATTGAATCTGGTTCATCTTCTTCCTGCTCCATTATAATCATGGAGGGCTATGCAAATCTCATGCGTACGAAAAAACAGATTCCAATTATTGTGTAGGTGAACCACCAAACTAATTTAGGTGTTTATAAGTGCACGGAAGAATATCAAAGATGGTGCCTCATGCAATTCATTTTGACTTATTTAGAAACTTTTTAGTCAAAAGACGAAAAGCCAACATGGCAAAAAACTATACGTGTTTCTTTATTGAATTATTGTGAAGCTATGAGGTAGTAGATTTGTTCATTTGGTTTATAAATTCAAACTTTTGTGTCACCATCATTGAAGGAAAAAAGGAAACTAAAAATGCCTTCTTAATTTACAATTATTCTCTTCAAAGCTGTAATCATTCATGGGCAGTTTCTTCATGGGTAGTTCTTCATGCACCCTATAATGTCCTTACCATGCAAAACCAAACTATTTCTATTATTTTTTAAAAATCCTAAAATACACTTCAACTATTATTTTTTAAAAATCCTAAAATGCACTTGAATTGTATTTATTTTTTTGCATTCTGGATTATGGAATCTCGAAAATTTTTATATTGCCAATTTCGATAAAATTTCGGACTCACCAATCCATAATTTAAAATATGCATTTCACATTCAAAAATGCATCATTAAAAAAAATATCCAACAATCCGTAACAGAAACATGCATTCCGATTCAGAAATCTATAACTAACAAAAATGGGATTTAAAAAATTGGGAGTCCATGAAAAAAATGTAGGGGTGCAGAAAGAAGATCATGAACTGCAACAACCTAACACAAGATGGATTGGGCCAAACTACTTGTTTATTTAGGCCCACAAACGATAAGCCCAATTGCCTTCTCTGTAGGTGAATCATGCATCTGCATCTACATTGTAGAGTAACAAATTATTAACACTATTACGGAGAAGTAGAATTAGATTAATACATTTGAATTAAATTTGAAATTCAAGTTTAAAAAATAAGAGTGTCAAATATCAAAATTGAATAGTATATACTTCCCAACAAAGCAAGCGATTCAAATCCTCAAAACAGATGGCCAAACGCGAGTATCGTTCGTTCTTTCACCGGCGCGTGGTGTCCTGACAGTTCGGTGGGATGATCTTATTAATAGTATATACTCGGCCGGTGTTATATATATATATATATATAAAATTAAAAAAAAGTTAATATATTATTTTGAGTTTAATTTTTGTTATTGTTGTATTTAAAAGATTTATTAACATGATTTACTTTCTCTATTTTAAAAATAATGATGGAATGTATTTTATGAACCATTTTTTTATTTTCTAAATTTTTTTAGTTAAGCTTGTTATTGAATTATTAATTATTTAAAGTAGTATTTGAAGCCTAAATAATTAGAACATCACGATAATTATAGGTCAATCATAAAACTAATAATTTTAAATATATTTTAATTTTTTTTACTTAAGGAACATTATGAAAAAGTCTTATTGATTAAATATTTAGACAAATATAATTTTAATTTAACATTATTTAAAAGAAAATTATAACAAAATTCATTAAAATAATTAAAAAAATATATTTAATATTAATTGAAAAATATTATTCATATTATGCAAGGCAAAGATATTTAATAGAAAAGAAAAATAGTGGGAGAAAAAAAAAAGTTAAAGGAAGAACGAGGCAAATACACTGAGATATTTAGTGAATTTCCTTTGTTATATAAAAGAATGAATGTCATTTTGGTTTTGCTTTTTTTCTAACTAACTACCTCACCCACACGGGCTTAGTGTGTCATCATATTAACTATCATCACAAATACAATCTACTTTTAAAAGAAAAATATTCATTTCTTTGAGATAAAAAAAGTAAAAAAATATTAAGTTTTCCTTTAGATATTGTTTTTTCATATTAAGTAAACAAATATTTTTTGAGTAAAGAATCTCCTATAACCAAAACCAAAAGCAATTAAAGAGTTGAAAAATTAAACAATTATTATATATAAAAAAAGTAATTGTTGTTAGAGGAGAATTCATAATTCATAAAAAAATTCAACTCTTTTGGCACAAATGTTTTGATTTGAAATTCAAAGTGATTATTAATTATGTTTATATGAAACCATGTATTTTAGATAGCGGAACAAATCACATTATATCTAATTCACAATTTTTCCTACACATTTTCTCATCATTTATTTTAAATGTTAATTTGCCCACAAGCGTAACCAAATATTTTTTCACATGGTTGTGTTTTGCAGCAGGATGATTGACTCGGTAAACAAGCAGGTTTATACTATATGTCAATCTCCATTTAATCTATTGCATTGTGACATTTAGGTTCTCATGAAACCCTAACTTATTTTGGAATTTTTTTTCTCACTATAGTCAATGACTAGACTATACTAGATGTACTTGACTATTTCTTATGAATAACAAATCGGAAACCCAACATCTCTTAGAATCATTAATTACATTTGCACAAAATCAATTTTAGACATCTACTAAAACCATTTGTGTGTTACGTCACTCCATTAACTTGTATATATTTTTTATACATGGAGTGATGTAAATACACAATTTTTTTTCTTATCATATTTTTATATACCATTTTCTTATAAAATATTCTTTGTTCAAAGTTAAAACCTAAAAAATATGAAGGTTTAAAAGTACAAGTATGTATGTATATATGTATGTGTAAGATTTGTTACCTTTCAATCAATGGATAACTTTTACTTTTGTTTAAAAAAAAATCAATGACAAAGCAAAATTATTTAAAGTTATAATTTTTTAGTAAATTAATCTCTCAATCTACATCACTTGATACCTAAACTAATCTCTCGATCCATGCCACTTAGTACTAAATTGAATATTGATCCTAAATATAGGAACGAATAAAATAATTATACTAAATTATAATTTAATAATTTAATAGAATTTATTTTTTATATAAATTTATTAAGAGTATAATATGTGATAAAGGTCAGACTAGTATAATGCGAAGACAAGGTTGCGCAAAGACAAAACTGTCCCTATATAAACTGCACATTTATTTTTATTTTTATTCCAGATTATGAAATCTGGTAAATTTTCGGATTGACGCTTCCGGTAAATTTTTGGATTGGCGCATCCAGTAATCTCCCGGATTGATGCTTCCGGTAGTACATAAATGATAGTGTTAATCCAAAATAAAAAAATGCAAAACATCAATAATTGAAAAAACCATTCTGGATCCGCCAATCCGTAATTCAAAATATGCATTCCGGATTCAGAAATTCATAATTGAAAAAAATCATTCCAAATCCACCAATCTGTAATAGAAATTAGGCTTCCGGATTCAGCAATCCGGAAATCAATAATTTATGCAAATTTTGCTTTCGAAACACCCCCTCATCCGAAATGCAACATGATTCACTTATGGATTGATGAACCCGCAGTACACTCCCATATCCCGAAATTATGGGGATCAGTTTCGCAATTTACAAAAATGTGAGGTGCAGGAAGAAAAATGTAGGGGTGCAGGAAGAAACTGCCTTATTAATATGGTGAAGATTGGGTCAGGCTACCAATTCATGTAAGCCCACAAACGGTAAGCCCAATTTTCCTTTTCTGAAGGCTAAATCCATATAAGCCCAATTTATTTGAAATATTGTTAGGAGAAAAGAGGGGTGGTAAGATATAAGAGGAGTTGCGCCAAATATTGAAATTGAATAGCGTGAGGTTCATAATGCAGCAGTGAGAGCGTTCGTGAGAACCACACCGCAAGTGCCTTCGGTTCCTTCAACCAAGCCATTCAAATCCTAAAAACCGATGGATATGGCTGCGTTCTTATGAATGCAGCTTTTCGTTGTGCGCGCCGACTTCCGTGGAATGTTCCCGTTAACGAAAGATCTGGCGGCCTTTTGATTTTTAACGGAGTTTCGATGTTCTTTCCGACATGTTCTTGTTGTTGATTATGAGAAAACCTGTTTGATCCTTTTGAATTTTGAGGCACTTTAATTTTTTAATTATTGCTGTAGAAATACATTCATTCTTGTGTTGCATGTGTGATGTTAAATACATTTTTTTTTTTTAAGTATCCAATTCTTTAAAGATTCTTGATGAGCGTTACCTTATATAAAATAATGCTGATAAAAATTAACCATATACGTAACCCATTTTTGCTTTCATTGCTGTAGAAATACATTCTTGTTTTGCATGTGTGATGTTGAAATACATTCTCAAATTTCTTTTCTGTAGAAATATATTCTTGTTTTGCATGTATGTGTGATGTTGAAATACATTCTCAAATTTCATTTTTAAATATCTCATTCTTTAATTTACATTTTCAAAAGTTTAAGATGACTGTTACCTCATATATATATATATATATATATAAAATAATGTTGATGACAATTAACTATAACTTTTATACACATAAAAATTAAAAGAAAAATATTATTTTAAGTTCAATTTTTGTTATTTTTGTATTAAAAAAATTCCATAACATGTTTTACTTTGTCTATTTTAAAGATGATGATGAAATGATATTTGATGGGAGATGTGTTTTTTTTTTCTTCTAAATATTTGTTGGTATTTTTTTTTTTTTTAAGTAGGAAAGAACATCGTTGTTAAGTTAAAAATGTCGTAAGACCGAGTTATATTAATGACAAATTACTCCAAAAATGTCGACAACGTGGATCTCTCGTAGAAATTTACGAGATCGTTACATCGAAGTCGACGCGAAACAATGAAGCATGCTCGTGATAGATAAAATATCCATTGGTTTAGGGTTTGAATGTCTTGGTTGATGGAATCGGAGGTGCGGTGTGGTTGTTGGCAGAATCGTAGAAATTGGAATTAGGTTTTGACTGTTAAATTGAAAGTTAGGTCGAAAAACATGTGTCCTAAACTAAAAGAAAGTTGTCGTGGAGATTGACGATTGTGTGAGTTTGATGTTGGTGATGGAAATTACACAATCGTATGAAAGAGTTGTGACCGTAAGAGACTGACCAAAAAGTATGGTAGGGATCCCATGCCAAATTTAATTAATATAGATAAAGATATTTGACATTCTTGTAAGAATTGTAAATAATAATAATAATAATAAATTATCACTTGTCGCTAAATATTTCTTACATCCTTCCTTTAAACTCCTTTTGATAATAAAATATTTATATTTGATTAATAAAAATAAATATATAAAAAGATTAAAGATAAAATAATTATATTTTTTGTTTTCAAATCAACTTATAAAATGATGATAACAAAATATAATAAATTTTATATTTTTATCCAATTATTTTTAAATATTTCTTTAGTTTTATTCTTTTAACTTCTATACATAGTTCATAAAATAAATAAAAAATAGGAAGGAAAATATTTTGGTCATATTTTTAACGTAGTATCATAAATAGTTAATTTTGTTCTTTTAATACTTTTAAAAACTATGTTCATTTTGTACACATTTATATATATTTTTAAAAAAACTTGTATTACTAAATAATTTTATCTTTTTTATTCTATGCATTTTTATTTTCCACATGTGTAACTAAGATATGAGATATAATAGATATAAACACTTTTTTTAATTTTTCTTTTAGAAATACAAAACTAAATTTCTGATAAAGAGAAGATTTAAACACTTTTTATTTTAAGTCAAATTTAATATTTGAAATTAAGAAAAATTAAAATGATTTTTTTTTACTGGAAAGGATGGTTTGGTATGATTTTTGTAAGGATCTAGAAAATAACCTTAGAGTAGAAGTGATATATTTTAAATGATACCTAAATATTTTATTATTAAAATGAAAATGACATATAAATAGAAAATTCAGTTATTCATGTCTCATTTTCAAATAACCACCAAGTTCATTTTTGACCCTTTTCTTTTTGTCTCTACATGAGTTTTACATGTGACTCTTTTAGGTTAATCTTTATTAACTCAAGATCCTAGTTATATAGTTAGATTTTAATTAGGACTCTATGGTGCAGGTTAATTACCTGGGTAGATTTGGAGCTCTTAGTGAGTATGAACTACAGTTCAAGTAAGGGAAGCTAGTCTTATTATTTTCAATAAAACCCTATGTTAGAAGATTCTGGATGTGGAGGTGACATGGTCACCAATTCCAATTGTTTTTGCTTGCAGGATTGTCTCTTTTGAAGAGTAAAGTAATATATTGACTGGAATGGTTGATTTTGAATGTTTTATATTGATTTTAAAGTGAATAATTTGTTGAAATTGTTTGTGATTAAGAATTGAAAGTGATTGAATGATAATATAAATGAGCTGAACTTTTTTTTTTGAATATTTTGTTGAATTAGTTAAGTAAGATGTTTGATGAGAAGTGGTTGTGTGATTTCAGATGATGATTGATTTAAAGAGCATATATTTGAAATTAATGATGTGTTTTAAGTAAAGTTTGAGATATATTTGGATTGTTTAGAAAGTTTAAATATGAAGTGATTGAGTGATGCATTGATATGTTAAATGATGTATGTAATGAGGTTAAAGTGTGATCAAGACGTAGTATTTTCAGGAAATGAAATACATGAGATGATGATGATGAGATATTGAGATAATTATGTGCATGGCTGTGTGGGTTTCATAATAGTAGTATGACAGGTGCAGGTATCTGGATGCTAATTTCAATACACGAGTTTTTCGGAAGTAGAGTCAAGTGTCTATGTGTTGTGAGTCAGTAAAAGTCTAACACATGAAAGATGAATTTTATGAATGTAATAGACACTTGATGGTTTGAAAAATCATATGAGAATTGATTAATTAAGCTTATTAATTTGAAATTTAAATTATATCAAAACTTTTTATATAGATAGCTTACCCTGTAATTTGTTTGTGTTTGTTAATGATCGTGTTTTATACGGGAGCAGATAGGTAATAGAGCTCCTTAGTGAGCAGCTGGAGAATGAGATAGATAGTTTTATTTGAATGCTTTTTTTTTTGTTGTTAAAACTTTTGATGTATATATTAAATCCTTATGAAGAGGGATATTTCTTTTGAAGTACACATATGAGAAAGTAGTATATGTTATTTGTAATTAGATAGTGCTTGTTTTACTTTTATTTATATTATATATGGATAAAATTAAGGATGTTACAATTTTAATTATATTTTTTCAAGAAATTATATTAATATTTAACATTTAAGTAATCCTATCATTTTTAATAGGTAAAATGCGTCTTATTTAATACATTTTACACATAATTATTTCCAACTAAGATTTAAGTAATATGAACTATACTGATAAAAGAGAATTAGATAATTTCATACACAATGTTTGATCGGTCATTGAAAAAATAAATAATGTTTAATCGTACGTATTAATATATGGTGCGAGTTATAACTAAATCTAAATAAAAAAATATATACGTTTTAATTTCAATCAAATTAATAAATTGGAATATTAAGAAAACTTGAAATATATTTTTAAATGAGAAAAGTAAAGTATAGAAGATACAAATTTAATAAGAGTGATTAAGATTATAATATGTTATACAAGTATATATAATTTATTACAGTTTATAATTAATAGATTTACGGAAAAATATAAACGGAAAACAAGTTAAAAAAGTAAATAAAGTTATAAGATGAAATATTTGATAAGTGGTACTAGAAAGTAAATAAAAGTAATAATGCATCTATATAAATAATAATGCTGATTGGAATTAACAATATACGTATAAAAATAAAGAAAAAATATATTATTTTGAGTTTAATTTTTGTTATTCTTGTATTTAAAAGATTTATTAACATGTTTTACTTTGTCTATTAAAGATGATGAAATGATATTTTATGAAAGATGTATTTTCTAAATATTTGTTGGTATGTAATAAATAACACCGTCGTTAAGTCAAAATATCGTTAGATTTGGTGATATTGATGGTGAATTACTCCAATAACATAGAGAATGTAGGTTCGTTGTCAAAATTTCTGAGATTATTTCATGGCAGTCGACACGAAACAATGAAGCATGCTCGCTGACACCGAAAAGTTACATTTTCAAGAATGAAGTCATGGTAGACGGAATATTCTTTGATTTAGGGTTTGAATGTCTTCGTTGATGGAATTAGGGGCACAGTTTTAAAACACAATTTTATACACTACAAGTATTTAAAATGGGATGTGTATATCTTTATATATATATATATATATATATATATATATATATATATATATATGGTAAAATGAAACTCAAACTTACCTTAAGGTGTTTAATAAAAACGACGAGCGTATAAAAAAAGTTTTGATGTGACAAATTTTAAGGACAACGTTTAGTGCATATTTGAACATTTCTCTCTTTTTTTTAGTTTTTGTATGAATTAGTTCTTTCTTTCACTCTCTGCATAAACAAACAACTAATTAATCATTTATTTTTCTTCTTCCTCTATTTCGAGGACAAAATGCAGATATTCGTCTATAATGCATATTTAAAGATACTCACATACAACATTAAATTTTTATCACTTAGTTTATTATGAACTAGACATGAATGAATAAAGAATCTTCAATCCATTTCTTGTCAAACCTTTCCATATAGAGCATGAAGATAAAAAAATTATTTTTGAAAATTTTGGATAATTTTTGGAAAATTTGTTAAGAATATATATCGATTATAATGACTCACCAAATTTAAGGTTCGGGGGGCGATTTCCCTTGGACCGACATACGGGTATTGATAAACCAATTATTATTCGAGCACCTCTTCACATCACAAACCTCTCCATAAACTCGATCAGATTCAAGATGACACACAACTCCCTGGTCTCGAGTCGAGTAGGCAAAGAGATTTTTGTGTGCCATTAAGATGTCGTTTATACAACGTGACTCTGACAATTACTCATCCATTTTTACATGTGGCACCTATCTAGTGGTTGCACGATCTTTCTCTTTTCTAACATCCCGTAACCTCTCATAACTTCTCATTTTAAAATACGAAACATGTTGCGCGCATTCTAAACCCTCCAAGCTTGTGTCCTCTTCTCAATGAATTTGTCTTTTGCACCATACTCTAGTAGGTACGTTTTAGGGCTTAAACTTTCATAGCCTCAATTCACATTATAAATGTTCTTCCCACATATGTGCTAAAAGGTAATAGTCCTTATAATCTCTTGTTTCAACGTCAACCAAACGTGCTAGCGGGAACACAAGCGCTATCTCTCCTGTGTATCTGCATTTGTTTTTATTTATATATTAAATGATGTTATTATTCACACACTTATATTAACAATATAAATTTAGAGTACATTATGAATAAAAAAATGTCGTTATCATCACTATTATGTAAAATCATTATATCTTTGTGTGAATTGGCTTAACCAATGCGAGTGATTAAAAACTAGATAAATCACTATAAGTGTTCCAGTCTTTACAAATTTTGTTTCTACGAAAGAATGTCAATTATCAATAAATTGCAAAACACATTGGTTGTTGAAGCTTTGTTGAAGCTTAAGAACTTCTTGATAATGCAACATATAATTGAGAGTAGCCGAAGTGATCTTCAAGTGTTTCGAAAAGGGTTTAGGGTTTGAAAATTTAAATTTTTTGAAAATAAATTTTGAAAATTTAAATTTTTTGAAAAAATAAAAAATGACTCATAATAAGAAAATAAAATCAAATATTGATATAAGGGAAATAGGAAAAAATATTGAAGAAAGTTAAAGAGGAAAATATTTTAAAATTTTTTAAAAAATTGAAAATTTAAAATTTTAAAATGTTGAAAATTTAAAAATTAAAAATTTTGAAATTTGAAGTGTTTTTGAAAAGGTGTTGGGGTTTGAAAATTTGATTTTTTTTTTTAAATTTAAAATTTAGATTTTTTTTTGAAAATTTAAAATTTCTAAAAAATTAAAAATATTCAAATTAAAAATTTCTAAAAATTTGAAAAATTTGAAAACTTTGAAAATTTGAAGTCTTCAAAAAAAAGGCCTTACGATCTGATTTTTTTTTTAAAAATAGAATAACATATAAATTCCCATTGAGGCTTTTCAATGACAGTCTCCTTCAGCGTTCAAGAAATCTGGGCAGAGCTCCCGCTCACCCCGCCCAGTCTCCGACACCTCACCGTCAGTGCCAAGATCCCTACCATGCTTTCCAGCCAGCCTCTCACAATTTCACCTTCTTCGTCCGACCGCCTAACGTCCATCAACAACAACAACATCAACCTCACACAATCTTCGATCTACGACCATGCCTCTCTTTTACTTTATCACAGGTTCTTCGACCCTAACTTTCAATTTAACAGTCAAAGACCTATTTCTTCTTATTCCAATTCCTGTTCTGTCAAGAACCACACCGCAAGTGTTTTCGATTCCTTCAACCAAGCCATTCAATCCCTAAAAACCGGTGGATCCTCCGTTGTGCCTGCGTAGGAATGCAGTTTTTCGGTGTCGCCGAGCGTAGCGGAATCACAGTGTTCACGATCAATATCACTCTGATGAATTTCGACAACAGAGTTTGTCTAGTTTTTTTTGAAGGATTCACAATCAGTATCACTCTATCTGATGGCATTTTGTTATTTAACGGAGTTCCGGTGTTCTTTCCCTTCTTCAACGATAGGATTGTAGTTGACGACGTTAACGATATTCTGGCGTCACAGGTGAGAACGCTCTTGTTGTTGATATTGTTGTAGAAATACATTCTCATTTTAAGTATTTGATTCTTCTTATGTGTTATTTATTGAACATGTGTTTTTTTTTCTAAGTATTTGTTTATGAAATCGATAGCAAGTTTTTTCTTTTTTTTAAAGTCTCTCACGTGTACTCAGTTTTTTCTTTTCTTTTGATTTCTTTGTAGATGTTTGAGTTCTTATTAAATTACTTTTTTTATAATGAATAAAATAATAATTTGAAAGTTCCGATGAATAATTTTAATTTTTTTTTATTTATGTATTAAATAAATATATTTCTGTTGTTTTTCTAATGGTGGTAAAATGATAGGATAATGAAAGCGTGGATTTCAACATCACACAGCAAAACGAAAAGGTTTGAATCGTGTTGCAGTTGTTGAAGCCGTTAAGTCACGACGGACGGAGTATTCACGTTTTTTGGGTTTGTTTGACTTGGTGTGGTTCTTGGCACAACAACAAAAATTGAAATTAGGTTTTAACTCTTAAATCGAAAGTTAGGTAAAAGAAAGTAGTCGTGTAGACTGCGTGTGTTTGATGTTGTTGATGGAAGTTACACGATCCTACGAAGAACGTGTTATTGTAAGAGACCCGCTGAAGAGAGGATGATAGGAATCTCGATACTCACACTGAACACAGATGATAAAAATATTTCACATTATTGTAAAAATTATAAATAATAATAATAATAAAAATTATTATTTGCCATTAAATATTTCTCTTTCTTCTCTACTTATATTACTAAGTAGTTTTATATTTTTATTTTTCCACATGTAAAATTAAAATATGAGATACAATAAAAATATAAATACTTTTTAATTTTTCTTTCAGAAATACAAAACTAAAGTTCTGACAAGGACAAGCTCTTCTTATTTTAAGTCAAATTTAATATTTGAAACTAAGGAAAAATTAAAATGATTTTTTTACTGAGAAGGAATGTTTGGTATAATTTTAATTATATTTTTTCCAGAAATTATATTAATATTTAACATTTAAGTAATCCTATCATTTTTAATAGGTAAAATGCGTCTTATTTAATACATTTTACACATAATTATTTCCAAATAAGTTTAAGTAATATATGAACCGGCTATAACGATGAAAGAGAATTATATAATTTTATACACTATATTTAATCCGTTATTAAATATAATTGATTTTAATATATTTTTATTTTGATATATATATATATATATATATTGTTTGTAAAGACTTTATAATAATTTTTATTTTATTAAAAATTTATTCAAAAATATAATTTCTATTTTTTAATCAATTTTTATCAAATTATTTTAAAAAAAATATATTTTATAAACGATTTTCTAAATATATTAATAAAGAAAAAAGTATTATTTTATTATATCAATTAATCATTGAATCAAGAAACATTCAACTCCTTTGTAAAAGTGAACAAATAATCTTTCACACCACTAGTGGTGTTTTGATTTGACATCCTTATAACAACGGTAGACAATAATAATAATATTAAATTAACTGGTTTAAATAAAATATAAATTAAATTATAAGTATAAAATAATAAAATGAGTTGTAAATGATTAAATTATTTTACTTTTTTTTTGTAAATATTTATTTAAAATGGTTGAAATTGGAGGTGTGGTTATATAGTTTGCATGTCTTCATGGATCTAAAGCTAAAAACAAAATCAAATTGGTTTCTTTATATGGACAAAATGTTACAGTACACTCTGGCTTTTCTCTTCAATGTGAGATGCCACCTTTGTTTCTTACGTTACATGGTAGGGAACTTGTGATACAATAAACTCTACTCTATCAACTCATTCTTTATTTTAAAATCTATACTTCACTATTTGCATTTGTCAAGGCTAAATGTGTGGTGGTTTCTGGCATGGATGACTTCTCAAACACTTCCCTTCTTTGTGGGCGGTTTGCATAGAGTATCCAAAGAACAAGGCAGAGCAGAACACCCACTGAAACAAGACCAAGTCCTACGTTGATAATCTTGAGGGAATGGTTTAATGGAGGACAGTAGTTTGAAGTAATTTTTGTGAATGCATCTCTCACAAAATTGCAATTCTGAAGACTAAGTAAAGGTGGGGTGTAGTGTTCTAAAGCATAGCTTTCATTCACTGCAGCTACTATCTGCAAGTAAATCTCTGGGGTAACCCTCCCCACTGTAGTGCAAAAGCCAGATTCAGACACCTCACATTCAAAGTTCTTCCAAACCTGTAAAAATTTAATCAACTCACTAAGATTCTATGTATACCATTCACCAAGTGGCAAAGCTCAATAACCAAGTGATGAAGAAAATTACCATTGAAGCATTGGCGGAAGAAACTTCCTGATTGGTGCATTGACGCTCTTGAAACTGAGAGTCAAAAGGGTAGCATAAAGATGGCATTTTAGGTCCAGACTGATTGTAGTAGCCAGGAGTACCTTGTGTTATATTTAGGTTTGCAGCATTATAGATGAACTGATTGACTACATTTGCAATGTTGATGACCACTTGCTTACTTTGGAAGAGTGTTTTGTTTGTGGTACTCTGATCAACACACGGAAGAACATTACTAAGAGCAGATTCTGTGTGTGGATTTGCAACCCACTCTCCCATAGCCATGCAGGTATCAGAAATTGCACTGTAATAGAAATAACTTATTCATATCAGGTTTTGTTGCTAATGTTAGCGTTCTAACATACATAAATTGAGATCTATTAGATATAATGACTAACTTATTAAGGATCATGAATACTCCACAAAGAATGAATGTGGCTGCAACAAGTAACCATCCAGTGATAACAAATCTGCAAAACATTTAAAAAATCAGATAGAAGAACAGAACAGCGACTCTTGATATACGAGGCATGATAAACAAACGTAACATCAATAGACATAGAAAAAAATAACTTACGTGAGGATTGCGTGCTGATATCCAAGGACAGAAAGGACTGCAAAAGAATAAGAGCCAGTTATAACCGAAAACTCGGGAACATAAATATAAAATAAGCTCAATTTATTCATAATTTTATGATCAACAAATACCTAGCCCAACAAGAGCCAGCAGAAGCATCACAGCTGCTACTACATACAAAGCTAGACGCCTGCAAAATGTACGTGGTTTAGCATCATACATGGATGGGCTATAAATTTCTGGAATCAGTTTTATCATTACTTACACGTCATTGAACACTCTTCGAATTTTTACTGAATTTTCATTTGTCTTCTCAGAAAGTGTGTTTGCTGCAGTATTTAGATCCACATTCAGCTTGTCAATACTATCCATGACATCAGATGGAAGAACAATCCTAGTGACATTGATGGTTTTTGCAAGGGAGAGATACTCTGTGACATTTCTTAGAGTTTGCACTGTATAATCTGACTGATTGACAAAATAATGAAGGGTATCCAAGGCTTGATCATGGAACTTATCCTGCCCAACAGAAAGGAGGATACATCCAGTTCTGTGTAATTAAAAAAACAGGGCACATATGTTATCATCCACACTTGAATTTGTGATGAACAAAACTTAGAGCCAGCAGTATACAGAAATTTCACAGATACTATTACTAAAATTATCACCATCACTGTTATTTTTTCACTGAAAAGTGAAAACCAAAATCAAACATCCATAGCACATGATTTTGAATTATTGGTTATCAATCATGCAAATACATTACTAAAGAACTTTTTTTCCATATCTATGATAAAGGGTGAAAGAACAAGGGGAATTTTGAGGAAATACAGCATCCCATGAGGTAATTAACAAGGGGAGCATGGAAATAGAGACTTACGCAGCAGCAAAAGTCAATGATATAAGCAGTATAAGACAAATCCTTCGGGAATGATTTGATCCTTTGCCCTTTATGTTAATTGCCCATCCACAGCATAGATGAATCACAAGCGCCAAGCCAAACGAGATAAACCACAGGGCAGCAAGAACGAAACCAGGTGCACCAGTGAATCCCACAGACTGCAGATATAATGGTTAATTGAAGTGAGAAGAATAGAATCTACCAAAAGTAGAACTAACAGCATAACTCAACAATAGGCTCCAAACATCAAATTTCACAAAAAAAACAAAGGAAACAAAATGAAAATCAAAGCTTTAGATACAAGTCAATTAAGGAATAGATGTACATCTCCATCTGTAAATTATACAGCGGTGGCAATGGCCATCATGACTTCAATGAGCAAAGAACTATCACAGTGGCATGTAGGGACAAATGTAGTAGATAATTCAGTTAGTTCAATCAGTCAGTGGTTATATGTTAGTTAGACAGTGAGCTGTTAACTAACTCTTTTAATTGTGTACTATACATTGCAACGCTGTACACGTGATACACAGGAGTGAGAATAAAATTTTCTGTTCAGCATCATTATATCTTCTTTCTCTTTCCTCTTTTTCCTTCTGTTTTTGAGAGTGTTCTAAAAAGAGTAAGTGTATTTGCACAAACAACTTATTAAGTGATTATTTAATGATCTCTTATTAAATGAGATTGCCATAAATTTCACAGGTTTAACCAAGAAGCTCATCTGGAATAAGCTAAAACGAACTTATAGGAGTCATAAATCCAAATAAGCTTCATAAAAACTCTTAAAAAATGCTCCCTGGGACTATTGTTAAAGAAAACATCACTTATGCATCTTCACATTTCCTAATTACAAATTTACAATGGCATTCAATATAGAAAGATATATAAGCAAACAAACAGTTGAAAAGTGGAGAACAATAGCATTCTAGGATGTTCGATGAGAATTGTTAGGCGACATAAACGAACTCCACTTCTCAACATGGAATTGGCACTGAGCATAGAACGAATCATCCATTCATTTTAAAACACGATGATCAAGGAAGAAAAAACGGCACTTACAGCCCAATAATGCTGATCTGCAATATCCCAACCACCTCGATATCGATGGAATCCTCGCAGAATGTCAGGCCTATTGGTCCTGTTTGCCGCCAGAATAAGAACATCCTCACCTTTAGGCCCTGGTGCTGGAGCTACTTCAGTGAATTCACTCTTCCATTGACCCAAATTCTCTTCTACCTCCCCTGAAAAATCGAAACAGACAAAAAAAAATAAAAAATTAACCAAATCACACTTGCAAGCAAAGCAAAACAGATGAAAACATTCCAAGGCATCCCAAATTTCCATTACCCCAATCCTCACAAACAAAAATTAGGAAACCCAACATAAAGCAAAAGCTGACACCAAATTTTGATCTTTCATTCCAACTCCCAATCTTTCCATGATCCACACGCAACCCATCACCGTATTCAGAAACGAAAACGAAAGAGAAAAACGAACCTATAATAAACTTGACGGGATGCCGAATCGACCCAGCTGGAGAAAAAGCTGAAACCGAGCTGAGAAACAGTGACACGGGGAAGAGGAGCAGCAAAAACGAAAACCCAATGAAGGAAAAGCCCTTCATTTTGGTTTCCAAAGTGACTTCAGAACTCCCACTTAACAACTCACACCGCCATTTTGATTTCGAGTGGAACCAACCAAAAAAGTGTCATGCTCGAAACAAGGAGTGAACACACATCACAGCACTCATGGGGCCGGTCAGAACCGGTTAACCCTGGCGCTGAGGTTACTTCTAATCAAAGAACAGAGCTTGGATTGGAGATTGAGCGGAACACAGAGAAGAGAAGAGAAGAGAAAAGAAAGTGTGATGACGAGAGAAGGCACAGAGAGTCACATGGGGATGGTGTGATGTGGTGTGTTCACATTCATCAGTGAGAGAAACAAAAAATACGCGGGTTCGCTTTTTATCATTTTATTTACCGTAAATTATGCTTACTTCCGTGTAATCTGCATAAAAGCACTTTATACAAACTTTTATTAATTTTCCCACTCTGGTTAAAAAAAATAATCCAAATATTTAAAAACTAAGTTTGGCATTATTAATATTAAAAAACATTTTCTAATATTAATATACTTTCCTAAAGTACAAGGAACGAATTTCCTTAACCGACAGTAACTAAAGTCACTTGTTTCGGTGCTGGTGGCGCGCACTATACACCGATTGGTCTGTTTGACGCGGACACGCTTCTTTTTAATCTCATTAAATAAAAGTTTTTAGTTTTTCTTAGACGTAATAAACGT
Organism: Phaseolus vulgaris; assembly: GCF_000499845.2. Taxonomy (NCBI): domain Eukaryota; kingdom Viridiplantae; phylum Streptophyta; class Magnoliopsida; order Fabales; family Fabaceae; genus Phaseolus; species Phaseolus vulgaris. The sequence goes on from NC_023753.2 coordinate 2,967,339, forward strand.
AGTTAGTTGTATTCATGGCATTTTCAAATTGCAACATTCATGTCTATCAACTCCTTAAAATCTTACTTTTTCTAACATCAATGGTGCTTGCTTTTTCTAACATCAATGGTGTTTGGTTATTCAAGAAAGTAGCTATTGTTTTGTGTGACCGTGGTTTAATTTCAGTATTGAAGTGGAAATAACACAAGGACAGTAGTAAGAGTCCAACATGTGCCAATACGTTGCTGTCAATCTGGCACCCAACTAGTGGTTGCAAATAAAAAAACTTGTTCCTCAATATTAACAGATCTTGTTATTTTTTATATTAATATATTATTTAGTTCATTTTTCAATTCTTAATCACTTTATTAAACTAGGCAGAATTTTATTTTTTTTATAAAGTTTTCGTGTTAGACATCACTATGCAACTTGACATCTCAGCTAAGCTGACACCTCAAGTAACAACAATCATATGCCATCACATAAAAAAAATATTATTAAAAAAAAAAAATACAAAAATATGTGTAAACTGATTTTGATTTATTATTAATTGCGAACGTAAGCTAAAAAAATGGTGATATTAACATGACTTTTTTTTTATGATATTAACGTAATTATTATAATATTTAATGTGTTTTGATCGCCAGTTGCAACCTACATTCATATGGATAAAACTATTAAATTTTCATTTATGTTTTATTGCACACTAAATACAAGTATAATAATATCTTTAAATAAAAATTATAAAACACAATAATTAATCTTATTAAATATGATGTCTAATACCTTCTTAACCAACACTTTTAACTTAATAAAAAAGTTATTCTATTTTTAACTATGATCAACTTAATAAAACATGTTTCATGATTGAGATGGTAGCATGCTAAAGGGTGAGATTAGTTATAATTAAATAGGAATTAGGGTAAGATTTGGTGAGAAAAGAATGAGATTAGTTGAAGGGTGGGTCCCTGTCCTGGAAAAAATTGGAGTTGCTTTCGGCTTGGCTTTGCGTGCGAGTGAGTGGAAGCACGTGACCACTGGCAAAGGGCATGTGGGACCGTTATGCTTTTTCATAAGGGATTTGGTGGGCCCATACCCTGCCACATTAGGCTCTGTCTTTTCTTAATTGGGCCTTCAAAGGGATCACATCCATATCCAATATCACTAATCTTTCCCACACTGCTTCATAAATGTTACTACCTTCGATTACTGATCTAGTTTTTTTAAATATTACGAAAATAGTAAAATTTAAAGAAGGACTAAATAATTTTTTTATCTCTCAATATTTTTTGTTAGTGTTTGTAGCCTCTAAAAATAGATTGGATCCATTAACTAATGACATAAAGAGCCATCTCAACATGTGACAAGTGATTATATTTTTAATTATTAAAAGCATAATCATTTTTCAGAAGAAATAATGTTAAAAGCACGTTATTTTAACTTTTTAGATATTTAAGATTTAGAGAGATTAATAATTGAATTCTTTGATGATTATTATTATTATTGAACATGAATCTACTTTTTGAAAAAAAAAAATCACGCTTGAAATCATGACATCTACTTTCTTAAAAACAAATTACAATGAAAGTATTGATTGAAATGAAGACTCCAATGAAAGATTTGCTTCTATTGAAATAACACTTCTGATTATTTTTTGTTTTGGACTGTACTTTAGAAAAAGTGTCCACGGATATTTTTTTATCACGCTATTAATTTTAAACTAAAATAAATTGAAATTGTGTTTAAATGTATTTTATGAAATTGTTTTAAAAATTAAAATATTAAATGAAGAAACTGTATTTTAATTAATGACTGTACCTTTACACCGTGAATTAAAAGCATAACTTTGTTAGATTTAAATAAAAGTAAAAATAAAAAAGTAGTTTTAAAAATATTTTTTATTTAAAATCATATTTGAAAAACATTGTTTATATTTACGTAATTTATTCACATTTATTTTAAAAGTAGATTACGCCTGATATATTAAAGAGTTACACAGGCGCAATGTTTCTAAAGTGGTATAATGGGCTTAAATCTCTCACCAAACTATTTAGGATTTCTTTTTGCACCCCATATTATTATAACTCCAAAAATATTCTTCTAAATTTGTAGTTGGAACTTTATAATTTGAAAGTTAAATTGTATTTTAAATTGTAGAATTCGAAATTTATTAAAATATATTTCTAATTCTATAATTTAAAATACAAATTTTCAATTTCAAATGGTAGAATTCCAAAGACATATTGAATATACTGCACAATACAATGCTCTTATTCAACAAAGAAACTTATTTTAAACTAATATTATTATCAATCAAAAATATCATCAAATCATAATATAGGTTTATACTTTGAAAATTCTTTATTTCAAACACTAGTTATATAAATAAAAATTTATCCTGTACTATTACATAAAGTGAAATATAACATTATTATAATAAAACTCATGCATGTATATAACAAAGGTCACAAATAATTCAAATCCAAACTACACATTATAGTTAAATTTACTGGTAAAAAGAAAAGATAAGACTGATAAGGAATATATAAAATCACTGAACCACTCTTAACTATTTGATCTCTCTGCATAAACAATGCTCTTGAAGGTAAAATAAGTTCATTATTTACTTTAGACTTCTCCATATGCATTTGTCTTTTACATTTCTTTTTCTGCTACAGCACATTGCATTCTTTCTACCCAATTGAGGAATCACTCGCAAAAGATTCTGTGCTCTCACTGTTGTTATCAGTGTATATTTCACACTCAGAAATAAATTTACAGTGACCACACTTCCATTGTTCATCCTCTGCCACATAACTGGCTTCTCTCTGTCCAAGCCACAACTCAAGACAACTCTCTATTTCACTCTTTACCCAACCTTCATCATATGCAACCTTTTCTTCCTCCAGCACTGAATGATCTCTTTGAAACTCATATCGCAACACTAACATATCATTAGATGGTGGCAGCCTTTTGCATGTATTTTGATAATGCCTCACCACATCACCAAGGATCAGTGCTGTGAATCCAGACTCGTAGCATGCTGCTTGTAGATCTTTACTCTGAGTGGCACGAGGATTCAACTCAAAATAATCATACAACTCTTTGCATGGGAAATCATGATGAGCATGTGCCACTAAATTGTCCCACAGATACTTGTAACACATTAACTGAATCCTTCCGTTTCTTCTCTGTGCTTCTGAAGGAACTGTGTCTTGGAAACGAGTCTTTGTCTCAACTAGAATCGGATTGCGATCTCTCTTTGCTCTTGGCATTTGAACTTCATCAATTTTCCCCACCATCCATATGCCTTCTGCAGAAGCAAAACTCAGTATTGGAAGCTCGCGTGTCAACCCATCAAACAGCAATTGATTCACCCCATTTATGAAGTTAAGAAGTTTCATTGCCATCTCATCTTCACGTGACTTCACCTTCAGTTCCACCGTAGTGTGAACCTCCTCTTCGAGTTCAACATGTCGATTTCTACCAGCTTTCATAGCTTCATTGTTCCTCCTTCCTCCTCCAAAGTCCATTTGCTTGCATTCATTGTTCTTCCATTCTTCAAATAAAAGAGAAAACTCCATTTGCCTTTCACACCATTCAGTTTTGGAGACATCAGTGACAGACAAGCCTCTCTTGCTCCTAAACCGGTGGAGTAAGGTGGTGTTGTCTGCTTTCGGCTTCTTCTTCCTCAGAAAATCGCCACAGTCCTCTATATCAGGTTCTGAACACATGGACATATTTCTCTTGGCTTTAACTGAGTCAATTGACTTGGCATTTCTATTCAACTTAGAGGCTGAAGGAGGGGTATGTTTTGAGGGTGCAGAATCTTCGGTGTGAAAGTTTTCTTCATCGCTTAGTTTGTGATTTGTGGTGGGACTACAGTTCTGCTTGTCCATCAATTCAAGTGATGAGAATTAGTTCTTGCAATGAGACTTGGAAACTCAAGAAACTACTGAGAGTGCTGATATTATCTTATTAGAAAGGTGCTAGTGAGTGAGAATTCGAAGGCTTAACCATCAAGAAAAAGGAAAAGTAATTGAAAGCAAAAGAGGAGTTGTGGAATCTTAGTACAGTTCCAAACAAAGTAGACAAATACGAAAGAAAAAGCATAAAAGGTTGAAAAGCAGTTTAGGGATGTAGACACTTAATTTTGGAGGATTAGTAGAGTGGTACATGGATCATAGTTCACACGGTAAATTGAACAATTCTGACTGGTTTCAGACTGTGTTCTTATGTCCAAAAGCCATGATCATGTAAAGCAAATAGCGTCAACATGAAGTGAAGTAAAGAAAACCCTGCACTAGTTGCTACAGAGTCACTGGTAGGAAATGAAAAAAGTTAACCATGAAAACCATTTTGTGTGGCTATGGTGGAAAACCTTCATTGCTAAGCTATCTACTAACTTTATTCAGGATTCAAGGGATTTGTAGAACCACCATATTTTCACAGAAATGTATCTTGAAGATCTACTAACTTTATTCAGATTTTTTTTTCTGAAAAAAAAATACCATAGCCATATAATATAATCACATTTACCTTTCAAAAAAGTTATTTTGTCATGTTATCCAAAGAAAACGATTGTTCTAAACATTTACATGCCATTTCTAAAAATAAATCAATATTTAAACTCAATTCAGTGCAGTATTTATTATCATTATTATAGGAAAAATTAATCTCTTACCTCCATGTAATTCAAGAACTCATTGAAATCCTTTGATTTATTTTTTTAATAAGAACGATCTTCCTCAAAATATTAACCTTTTCTGGTGAGAGTATTAATCAAAGTTGAATCAACACTTTTAAATGGCACTTCTATGTTTTTCTCATAACTTTAAAATGGACTCAACCCTTTAAACCAAACCTTTGGGGTTGCAAGGTTATAGTGTATCATAACATAAGATGCAGAAAGGAATATGCCTCACTCTCCAACTAAAGACTATCTGTACTTAATATTGTCATATTTCATGTCCCACATCGTTCAGTGTATTAGATAAACTAGGCTTTATAAATCTCTGACAAGCATGTCAGTTTGCCGAGCTGGGTAACACTAGCTTGTGACCCAAGTGGGGGCACCAAGGTGATTGAACAAGGCTTTGGCATTACCAAGTTGGCTTGGTGGTTGCATCATGCTGGCTTGCCCACTCCAAGCTGAGAGTTGAGCCATGGGAACTTTGCGAAGGCATTGGTCTCCTGGTTCCTAGACGAGAGGGCACAGCGTGAGGCTGGCTTCACAGAGCAGCGACTACCTCTGGCTCTTGGCAGTGGAGGGATCACAGGCTGCTGCACCTTCAGGCCACTTAGCTTGGTGAGCCTGCCTCTTGAACAATCACTTTTTTTTTGACACTGGATGAGTTGGATGCATGAATGCAAGATAACAGTGATGGTGCTGATTTCCAAATTAAAATGATAAAGCAAAAGCCACAATAAACCGGGCTTTAAATAAACTCCACACACTACCATCTAAATGATCTAAACTTATGCAGAAAACAAAACACAAAATTCTCTGCATCATCGCAGTAACAGTTTTCCCTCAGCAGCTCACCCATTTGTATCACAATTTGAGGATCACTTTCAAAAATTGAGGGGTTATGAGACCACTTCATCATCATCTTCAGTGAGCTACAAACTCAATGACATAAGGATTTGCTTAAATTGCCATTCGAACAACCAAGTGTGTTTGGATTGAGAATAGAATTTGAAAAAGAGAATTTTAAGTGATTTGAGAGGAGAGTGGGAAGAAAGTTAAAATAGATTTATCAGGAAAGTTTATTAAAATTTATAAGTGATGTGATAATTGTAAATTTTTTTAAGAGATATAAAATGTAAATTTACAAATTATTCCTATCTTTAAATTATTTGAATAATAATAATACAACAAAATTAATTAATTTATTTAGATTTTTTTATAATAATAATATTATTATTACTATTATATAAGTTTAATTTTTATGTAAATAATTATATTTTTGATTAATTATACTATTAAATATTTGATTCAAATAAAATTATTATTATTTTTAAAATCTTATAAATATATATATAACATTTTATTTTTATTATAAATATTTAATATTTGTATTTTATAGTATAATTAATATTTTATATTTTTGATAGAATAATTATGTAATTTAGCTATATAAAATTGGGTCTTGGTTGTATTTCCATGCCTAAGGAGAGAAGAAAGCTTCTTTGACTTTCTTCACCCTTCCACGCTTCCTTTTCAGACAATAGAAAGGAAATGAAAATGGATTCGTAGTTGAAGGTGTGGCATACCTTCAACTGTGTTTGATTCTTGAGTGTGACAAACTTCTGATTCAAGAACTCTTTGAAATCGTTTGATTTATTTATTTTAACAAGGACGATCTTCCTCAAAATATTAATCTTTTACTACAATCTGATTTATTTATCCATATTTTTTTAATCAAACAGCTTGTTAGATGGGAAATCGTGATTAGCAGCATAAGCAAAATACTGGTAACATTAATTTAATATTTCCACTTCTTTTGAGGTTCGGAAGGAAGTGTAACTCAGAAATGTGTTTGTATTTCAACCAGTATCGGCATCAGAACCTCATGCTACCATCCATATGATGTGCAAAATCAAGGCTCACGTGTTAACCTTTCCTTGTACAACTAATTTACATCCTTTAAGAAATTAACAAGCTTCACGGCCATATCATCTTCAAGTGACTTCACCTTCCATTTCAACAAAGAGAGAGCCTCTCATTTAAGTTTAACATGTCCATCTATACCAGCTTTGGTAGCTTCATTCTTGCTTAGTTTCATTGTTCTTGGATTTTTGGAAGAAAGGAGAAAACACCATTTGCCTGTCACACCATTTTGTCTTGAAAACTTCAATGACAGACAAGTCCCTCCTGCTCCTAAACCAGTACAGCAATGGACAAGTTTCTGTTACTGTAACACAGAGGATAGTCTGACTGCTAAAAGACAATAGTATGCACAAGACTTCCACATAGTCGGTTACTGGAAGGGTAATATACACACACAGCCTTTCCCTCGTAAGCAATGCTGTTTCCAGGATTTGGATTTGAGCCACAAAGCAGCAACCTTACCCTAGCATAATCAAGAGACACTGGCTGGGGGGAGGAGGAAATATTTTCAAAGCTATAGTCTTGAGAGGTGATTACCAGTAATACCTAGGTCGCTAGGTCTGAACAATATAACAAGGTTCACATTGGGAATCAGGAAGCTGATACATTTCCACAGAATCCAGAATACTAGCAAAATCAATTTAGTATTCAACTTAACATCAACTTTAAAGCGAAAACTCATTGCCTTGCTCCTCAGGGGGAGGAACCTTGAAAGGAATTCAGAAGTACTCCAATGAAATTATTGCACACTAAACATCATACCTGACGTTATGAAGATATATTGCACACTAAACATCATACCTGACGTTATGAAGATATATAATTAACCTTGAAAACATACTATTATGTTATAAACTGTTAATTTTCAGAGAACATAAGTTTAGACATAATTAAATACACAGGAACATACAAATATCATAATGTCTCAATGTACCAATTAAAAACAGAGATGAAACAAAGATTTAATTATCTCTAACATCCAAATAAGTATATTTAAGAAATAAAACTGAACATCCCAACCAACCAACTGAATGGTAATCACCGGGAGCAGCATATGAAAACTGCATTATAATTTAAAATTGTCAATGATCCATGTCAGAAAACATCCAGCCACACGAGGAACAATGCTAGACAGCATGAGAATCAGCAAGAAAAGGGTCAATCATTCTTCTATGTAGTACTTTTCCCTGGCAAAAATGAGCTACCTTAAGGAACAAAATTCAACTAAACAGACGAGAAATGACAAAAAGATGAGAACTATTTCCTATTGATTATCCAAAATCTAAAGAAAACAAGATGAACATAGTTTGGATACGATACAATTAGTTATCATCATACTGCTGTAACTATTTGCACTTCATTTTTATTCAAGCAAAACTTAGTAGAGTTGCATGATAACTAATATTTATAATTTTAACTCTCGAAGAGCAAGTACGAGTACAACACCTTCACACGTCAATTGCAATGTGTCACCAAATACGTCACAACAGTAATGTGACACCTGCCAGTATCTTGTCTAACATCATAAGGTCAAAATAAAATTGACGTAGTAATTGAATAACCATGAATCAATGAGATGCAGTATAATATTAAACATATGTATGCACAAAAATAGCTTATCTTAGGTCACAGAATGTGTATAAATTCAAGAAATAACATAACAAGGACTACAGAGTAGCTTAGATAGAATAACCAAATTGCAGCTTGCCTTGGGTCTTTCAATGCTTTGAAAGAGTGTCTGGTTTATCTCAGCATGTGAGCAACCAAATAGCAAAAGCCAAAGCACTAACTAAATTCCATTTTCATTGCACATCATTGCATCACTTTATGGCTGGCGCATCAGCCTCTCCAATAATGCGTTTCAGAACAACAGAAATTTTACTACATCTACCTAAGGCTGAAGGAAAGCAATTAAGCGAGATTGATTCCAATTAGGGAAATATCATTTTATGCAAAAAAACAACTAGCTTCCATCCAATGATCTCTGATGATTAAAATCAATCATTGAAGAATTAGGTATATTGTTGGGTTCAACATTTCGCCAAAATCTGAGCCTACTTCTCCTTTTACATGACTGTCTCAGGTGTAAAAATTCCTTTGAAAAGAGTATAATGGCCTTCAAAACGCCGCCAAAGTGTCCACTTGGCTGCCACCTAGCAATTACTCTCAATATAAATCTGCAGTTAATATTAATTTGGGCACTCCCAGGTACATTTAAAGTTCAAAGTTAATTCTACGAAACAATAACCCTGTGTTTGGTTCAGTGTGCGACACAATTTGCCAAAATACACACTGAAGCAACTGATATTTGCTTTCAGGTTGACACGAATCCACATAATTGGTGTGCTTGAAAATCCATTGAGAATTGAAGAATTAAAGTGAAAATGCTATAAGCCTCTGAAAATTTCAACTGAATCATGAAACCAAACACACTAGTCATCAACCCAAGCATGCCATAAAACAAATAGGCACTACATACTAATGAACACAAACATGCTATATAATGAATAGGCATTACACTATAATCGTACAATTCAATAATATCAAGTCAGAAGGGGGAAAAAGAAAAATTGAATTAGATAGATTCAATTTGTTAAACACTGTCAATTCAATAACAAATTGTGTGGACAAATGGTTTAATACCACACAACAGCCATTGCATGAGATTAATATCCTAATAATCAGCTCCCCAACAAGTCTCATTCTCTTCCTGCTTGTTCAATCTAATCCCCTCTCCAAAAAAAACAAAAAATAAAACTATCGGGGAATTAAGAAACTATCTCCAAATTTGCATTAAATACTAAAAGGATTTATTAAAATACCCTCCCAATTCCCCTGACAAAAAAACTTTACTACTACATCATACAATTAGTTAGAACCCCATGTCAAAGATCAACCTTCACCAATTAACCTACCTTCATTCTCCTAACCATCTCCTCAAAAGCCTCAAAACTACTTATTCTTCACCGTCAAGCCCAGCTCCCCTGCCACAATAACAGTGGTAGCCATGTCCAGAAACATGCCATGCTCCACCACCCCAGCAAGCTGCAGAATTGCGTCACTGGCAGCCTTCAAATCCCCAATACTCCTCTCGAAATACAAATCCACAATGAAGTTCCCATTGTCCGTGACAAAGGGCTCCTCCTTCTCCCCAAAAGTCCTAAGCTTGGCAACACACCCAGCCTCCTGAAACAGCTTGCGCAACCTCTCGGCAGAGAACCTCCAACAAAACGGAATAACCTCAACGGGCATGGCCAATCCACTTCCCCCCACATAGTTGACAAGCTTGGACTCATCAACAATGACAATAAACTTCTTGCACGCGCTCTCCACCATCTTCTCCCTCAGGAGGGAGCCGCCGCGACCCTTGACGAGGTTGAGAAAAGGGTCAACCTCGTCGGCGCCGTCGATGGCCAGATCGACGACGGGGTGGGAGTCGAGATCGGACAGGGGGATCCCGAGGGAGAGTGCCTGTTCGTGAGTCATCTTGGAGGTGGGTATCCCGACGATGTCTTTGAGTTTGCCCTGGCGGAGAAGCTCGCCGATGCGTTCGACAGCGTGCTTGGCGGTGGAGCCAGTGCCAAGGCCGAGAACCATGCCGGATTCAACGTACTCGACGGCCTTGTAGGCGGCGATCTTCTTAAGGTCATCTTGGGTGAAGATGACGGAGGGGGAGGAGGAAGGGTGGAGAAGGCCGGCGTCCATGGCAGCCTTCTCGGTGGCAATGAAATGGGGGTATGGAATGGCCATCTTAATGGGTCCTCGAAATGGGTGAAAAGACCTAAACTTGAGAAGCCCCAGAGGTTTAAACTTGTGGTGGAAGAACGAAGGAGAGAAAGAGAGAGAGATAGGGTTAGAGGGTTAGAGAGGGTTGCGATTGTTTGGGTATATATAGAGAATAGCAGTTTGGTTCAAACACTGCGTTTTTGTGGTTTGAAGATAAATAAACGTGTTTGGCGCGGTTAGGGGAAAGAGATTCCACCACCAAGGAGGAACGCAGGCATGCAGTTTCCGACCTTTTTATCCATGAACAAACCTCAAACCTAAATATAGATACATTTAAACACTTATTATACATCTACTTAATAATTATTATAATTATAATAAACAAATTTTTAGTGTATAAATTATATTATAGTTGAAAGTTGTAATGAATGAATATTGCTAATGTATATATTATATATGTACAATCATTTATATTGTGATGATTTACAAATTAATTTTAACTTGTGATAAAATTATTATTTTTATTTCTCCTTAATTCTTAATAATCTTATCCATACATTCTTCTTGGAAAATTTTATGTGATAAAGGCACCTGCAAAATGTAATCCAGTGTTAAATAATTGTTCTAGTCATTTTATTATTAAAATGATAAAAATAGTAGTAAAAACACAATTAATTTTGATCAATAAATCCTTTTAAGTTGCGATAAATTTATAAAAAAGCTTCAGATGAAATTGCCGTCAATTACGAAAGACTCCTAAAGTGAAAAAAAAAATCATTATTTTTCTATTGTTCTTACTTTTTTTTAATAATAATGATGATGAGATATACATGATTTTTTAGGTTTTTTTTATTAGCTTTTATAATCAAATGAAACCCAGATTTAAGACAAGTAATTATTAAAGAGTATACAGTATTGATGTGATATTAAGAGAATTTTAAATTTAAAACTTAAAAATAAAATAAAAAAGTGAATGGTTGAAAGTAATAAAAAAATTAAGAAATTCAAACATATGAGAGGAAGAATTATTTTGAGTTATCTTAAACAAAAAAAAAAGTAATATTTTAATTATTCAATATGTAAAATTATATCAAAAACTTAAATATATTAAAAACCTGTTTCAAGAAGAACTTGTAAAAAAATTATTTTATAAACTGTTTCAGGAAAAATAGGAGTTGTACACTGTTCAATGTTCAATGTTCAATTTTCAATGTTTCAACTCTTAAATTTAAAATTCTCCCATTTTCTGCACTTGAATGGACCACAACTTGCGAATACAAATTGTTGTGACACGACCACACCAAAAAGATTGTGCTAAATCGGATCATATAATGCTGTTTGAATTCGTTTTTGACCTTATCCACGTTTAACAGCGTGAAACCAAAAATTACAATTTTTTTAGTGATAAACAAGGCGTGAATATTGCTTTTCTTACGAATCTTCGCATATCCCACTTAACCAATGTCTATTCATTCACGCCCTATGTCATTTTGTGTACTTTTTTTTTATAATTTTCTTAAAATATGCAGTTATTTTATCAGTTTTGTTTTGACCTAAATAAATATATTTCTGTGGAGTGTGTAGATTATATAATCCCTCTAATTTAATCAAAAGATCAAAATATGTGAAAAGAATAATTATTCTAAGAAAAGCAATTTCATGTTATCATTATAATTGTGTTATTCCGTGTCTTATCTTTTGCTTGGAATAGATTCTTTGTATTCTTAGGCTATGGTGGCTATGGGAGAACCAAAGCCACTATCTTTCTTTGATAATGATGTGAAGTGTGCAATTTGGTTTGTCCTTTTAAAAGGCAATTTTATTAATAATGTTTTTTTTTTGCAGAGCATCTTCTTGGGATTGGTCAATGATTTTGGTCCGCACCTTCGACCCCATCTTGCTTTGTCTGTGATTTGTATTTTACCAAAAACAAAGAAACAAAAAAGTTTGTCTGCACTGTGTATTTTCTGAGGTGCAGAAATAATCAGAGTTTCATATTTGATTTTCTTTTGGGTGAAAATGGTCGACATGGCTAAATAAATAAGCTAAACTATCCAAAATAAGCAGAAATGAAAACATCTGCAAAAAAGATCCAAAGAAAAACAGTTTAAAATAGAAAAATAAGCAGAACTTAACCAATGATTTTTTAACATTGCACGATTTTAATTTAGGCTCGCGTTTTAGTATAAAGTATTGCTAATTTCGCTTATAAAACTTTAAATGTTTTTGTAATGAGGGTTTTCACGCATTGTGTGGTGTTGGAGAATTTTAAATGAAAGTTTGTAATATTAAAGGAAATAAATAAAAATAAAAAATGAATAATTTTAAAGATAAAAATTATTTAATGAATAATTCATTTAGATAAAAAAAAGGATACATTAAATAAAAAAAATTGTGAATCAATTATTATTTAGTCACCGTCACTTTAAGGTTATGCGGGCCGTGATCTCGAATTTGAAGCCCAGCTTCAGAATCTAAAACACGGGCTTGGAAATTACTTTCGGAACCCCATCAATTTTTATCTGCATCCCCTCTTTATCTGGAATTCCAATTTTGCCTTTGCGACTTGTATTTGAAACTGGTCTCCTTTGGTGGTTGCTGTAACGTGGAGAGGACTGTTTCATCCTGCACCTCCATATATTCTTCTCTCACCTCCATAAAATTTCATATTTTCAAAAATACCCTTCTTTAATATTTTAAATTACATGATCCGAAAGTTTTTTTGAAATTCGTTATTAGCTTCCGGATTCCATAATCTGGAAAAAAAATTTCATACGCATGGTTAGTTTCTGGATTATGTAATCTGAAAGTTTCTTTAGCTTCCAAATTATATAATTCGAAAGTTTTTTTCAAATGCATGTCCGGATTACATAATTCGTAAGTTATTTTATGGGGTGGCACAAGAAAAATAAAAAAATATTTTTATGTATTATATGGGAGTAGCAGAAGAACCTATGAAGTGCAGAAAGATGTAATTTTTTTAAACGTTTATAGCAACGAAAACTTATTAGACATGGATTATAAAGTTACAGTTAAATTGGACTTGAATTAAAAATTTATATTAATATTTTAACCAATTCATTTCGGTCTTGTGTTTCTTGTATTTTGATTACTATATCAAAATATTTTATCTACTTTATTTTTTATTACTATAGCATTTTTTTATCGAACACCTTTAACTTTTATATTATTTCTATTTATTTATGCTTATTATTTCTATTTTTATTACTTAGTTTTTGTTTTTGTTACTCAACATGTCCTTAAACAATAGCTAATATTTAACAAAAATGGTTGAATGTTAACTAACCATGTTTCTTTGAAAATGAACTCGAAGATTATAACTTGGTGAGAATATAGTGTTTATGATGAAACAAGCTTTCACTTTATATCCGATATTTAGGTCGATAAAAACACAAAAATAATAAGTTCTTAACAACATTAAGAATAAGAGTATGAGATAAAACAAAAATTGTATTTATTGGAGAGTAGATATTTATAAATATTCTAGATGGCGGTCTTTGGATTGATCGTATCATTTTCATTCATTGTTTTATAAATAGTTGTTCATCATTAAAAAAAATATTTAATAGACTATTTTGTTCATAATGACTATTGAAGATTTGGTTACAACCGAACTATTTGATATTCTGACATTAAGACGGGTAAGTTTATTATGATTTGGAAAAAAAATGAAACATTCAGAATGAAAATGAAAATAAGACATTTAAACAAGATAATGAAAATTAAATAATTTAAAAACCATAGAATTTACTATTTTTTACTTATACACATATTCTTGCGTGTTTCTTTTCATCGTTTATCTATTCATCTTGAAAAATATTCAATTTTTATTTTATCAACTTATTTTAATATAAGAGTTTATAAGAGTGTGTTGTATACTTACATAAGTCAACATTTAAAATTAAACAAAATTTGTTATAATTAGTTTAATTATAATTTTTTTAAAAAGGACATTTATAGCACAGATACTGCATAATTAATTTTGTGACTAACATAATTTATTATAGCGAATTATGTCTATTTTTCAACCTATTGATTAAGTTATCTACTACAAACTTTTTCTCTCTTTAAAGAAAGTCATCTTAGATTTGTGAAATGGATCTGCTAACCAAATGTAAGAGGTAAAATCTCCCTCATATTAATTCTAACATACATGCAATATGTTGTCCAAAATGATAAAAATACTCTTAAAAATAATGAAAATAACCTTAGAATAAAAAAAGTGTGTGGATAAAAATTATTTATAGAACTCTTTTTCCATAAATATTCTGCATTTAAATTTTTGGAACATATTTTTGAATTTTGAAAATTCTTATCCATAATGCATTTTCAATGTTGTGTTTTGAATTTTTTTATCTGAAATATACTTTTTATTTTTGAATTATATTTATTATTCTGGATTTTCAAATCCAGAATAAGAATCATTTTGGAAATTTCAAAAAATAATAGGGTGCAAATTAAAAGTGATACGGTGCAGGAAGAAATTGCCTAGGTAAGATTTATGAATGTTATATTGACTAAGAAAAAAATGCAGTTTCTTTCTGTATTCCTACATTTTTCTTCATGCACCCCCACAATTTTGTAAATTTCGAAATTGACCTTCACCTGTTATTTTAATTTGGGATCTGGAAGTATGTTATGGATTTATCAATCCGGAAGTGAATCATGTTGCTTTCCGGATGAGAGGGTGTTCTACAAGCAAAGTTTGCATAAATTATTGATTTTTGGATTGCTGAATCTAGAAGCCTAATTTATATTACGGATTGGTGGATTCGGAATGATTTTTTTCAATTATGGATTTTTGAATCCAGAATACATATTTTGAATTATAGATTATGGTTTTTTCAATTATGGATGTTTTGAATTTTTTTTATTTTGGATTAACACTGTGATTCATGTATTACCGGAAGCACCAATCTGGGAGATTACTGGACGCGCCAATCCGAAATTTTACCGAAAACGTCAATCCAAAAATTTACCGAATTTCATAATCCGGAATAAAAAAAAAATATACAATTTGATGTAAGAACAATTTTGTCTTTGCGAACCTTATGGGGTGCAGAAAGAAAAATATAGGGATGCAAGAAGTAACTGCTGAAAAAAAAAGGTAGTATCTGATCGCAAAACCAACCCAATAACCTCACACACCAAACACTTACCCTCCACACATATTTTTATTAGCTTAGGAGGCGACAATTTCTTTCCGTAACTCTATGCTTTCTTTCTTCACCTCAATAGAACACGGGAAATACATACTTATATTATGGGATGACATTTCTTAGTTTATAGTAATTAATTTTGTGTGTGTTAACACTACTAATATTTAAGACTATTATTTTTTATTTTATATTAATGGGGTCAAAACTATTTATTAATTAATGTTTTTCATTTTTCCTTTTCCTCGACGGCTGAGTTATTTTGTAGTAGATGTAAATAAGATTTATCTTTGATCAAGGTAGACAGACATTGATATAGTAATTTTTATATATAATAAGCAACTAAAATATTACATTAAAAAAATAAAAAGGTCATATCTAAATAATAAATTTAAAAAGTGAAACAATTTGAATCCAATATATATTAAAACTTTTTATAAATTGTAAGGTTCTAAAAGAACTTTGAAGTTCACATGTGAATAGAACATGATTTTCATACACATGAATTGGTACACGTAAAAGATGTAGAATCAATTTGTAAAACTAGAATTGTTGCTACAAGTAAATTTGTTAGCAAACTGATCCTCATCTTATTCAATCTCAAAATGGCATTATATAACCTTTACAAGATAACAGGTTACAAGAAAATAGCTAAAGATAAACAGCTAAAAAAACAAATTAAAGATAACTAATTTTCCTACTAATAAGGACTTATCGAAACAGAAAACGAAAGGCTCCTAATATCAAGCAACAAACTATAACTAACAAAGACCTCTTCAAACCCTCCCTTAAACTAGCTGCAAATTGCAGTTAGTTTATCTCAGTGAGACTACACATTCCCATATTCTCTCTAAGTTTTTTGAAAAGCTTCCAACTTTCAATGCTTTGGTCATCACATCAGCAACTTGTTTTTGAGTTCCACAATGAACTAACTCAATTTTTTCACTTTTCACAAGGTCTCTAAGAAAATGAAAACGCACTCTGATGTGTTTGCTTCTTCCATGCATTACTGGATTTTTTGAGAGTTTAATTGTGGAGGTATTGTCACACATAATGATGGTGCCTTTGTGTTGAACATGATTTAGGCCTTTTAAGACCATTCTGATCCATATAGCCTGGCACGCACAAGTAGCAGCAGCCACGAACTCCACCTCGGTGGTTGAAAGTGCAACAATTGGCTGCTTTTTTGACATCCAAGAAACCGCACCCGAACTCAATAAGAAAACATAACCTGATGTGCTTTTAGAATCCTCTTCATCACCAGCATAGTCTGTGAATACAAGCAACTCTTTTTCCTCTCCCTTCTTGTAAAAAATACCATGATTTGTTGTTCCATTCAAATAACGTAAAATTCTCTTAGCAGCTTGCAAATGTAACTCAGTTGGTTTTGACATGTACCTACTGATCAAGCTCACACTGAACATAATGTTTGGGCGTATAGTCGTAAGATACATTAAGCTTCCAACAATTTGCTTGTAGTAAGTGTCATCAACTTCAGCTCCATTGGTATCTCTACTAATTTTAAAACCTGGAACAATAGGATTAGTTACAGGTTTGCTATCCGACATTCCGAAAAGCTTCAGCACATCAGTTGCATATTTCCTTTGGCAGATAAAATTCCATTTGGTTTTTGCAGCACTTCAATTCAAGGAAGAACCTCATCTTCCCTAAGCCAGTCATGTCAAAAGCTTTCATCATGGAATTTTTGAAATCAGCCATCATGTCTTCATCCTCTCCTGTGTAAATCAAGTCATCCACATAAATGCTAACAATTAGAAGTTTACCTTCACTGCTTCTCTTAGTGAACAATGTTTGCTCATTTGGGCACTTGCTGAAACCTTCTTCAGTGAAATGAGATTCAATCCGACTAAACCAGGCTCTAGGAGCTTGCTTTAGGCCGTAAAGAGCTTTATGAAGCTTGTACACTTTGTGCTCACTTCCTTTCTTTATGTACCCCTTTGGTTGATCTATGTAAACATCCTCATTTAGTTCACCATGGAGAAATGCATATTTGACATCTAACTGAAAAATGGTCCACCCTCTACAAGCTGCAAGTGCCAATATCAATCTGACAGTGTCCATTCAAGCCACAGGAGCAAAAACTTCAGTGAAATAAATCCCTTGTTGTTGAGAGTATCCCTTTGCCACCAATCGGGCTTTATATTTATCAACTTCACCGTGCTCATTCAGCTTCGTCTTGAAGATCCACTTTACTCCAATGGTCTTAGCTTTGGGTGGAAGATCCACAAGCTCCCAAGTTTTATTTTTCTCAATGGAGCTTATTTCACTGTCCATAGCCATCCTCCATTTTTCTTCTTTTACAACATCTTTTTGGCAGCTAACATGCAACGCACCATGTTCATTATCGTTCTATTCTTCCTCTCGACAACACCGTTTTGATGAGGAGTGTATGCTGTAGTGAGTTGTCGCTTGATCCCTTCTTCACAGAAAGCTTTGAAATTGGATGAAACGAATTCACCACCTCTATCTGCCCTCAAACATTTAATGGACCTTTCTGCTTCCTTTTCAACTATCTTCTTGAAGCTTTTGAAACATTCCAAGGCTTCTGACTTCTCAAGCAACAAATACACCCATGCTTTACGACTATAATCATCGATGAAGCATAGGACGTACCTTTTCCCACTATTGGATATGGGATCAATAGGACCACAAATGTCTGCATGAATGAGCTCCAACACCTTGCTTGCTCTCCATTTATTTTTCTTTGGGACTGCGTTTCGATGTTGCTTTCCAGCGAAACAGTCAGTGCATGTTACCTTTGAATCTTTCAGCTGTGGCAGCCCATGTACCATCTTCTTAGATTGCAAAGTTTTCAGTGCTTTGAAACTCAAATGTCCATACCGCTGGTGCCAGATATATGAGAGGTCGGAGGAGCTAGCGAGTAAGCACTCTTCTGACTGTGGTTTAGTTGCTGATGAGCTTTCATTTATGAGCACAAACATTCGATTTGCACTCATTTTTGTGTGTGCAATCAGCCCTTTATCTGGATGATACAGGTTGCACGATCCATTGTTGATAAGAATTGCAAGACCCTTCTCCTGAAGTTGTCCCACACTTAGCAAATTGTTTCTAAGTTCAGGAACAAAGTAAACATCTTTAATCACAAAGCTCAAACTTTAATCACAAAGTAAACATCTTTGAATCCAATATATATTAAGGTATAAAAGAACTTTGAAGTTCACATGTGAATAGAACATGATTTTCATACACATGAATTGGTAGACTGTAAAAGAATGATAAAATCCTGAATTTTGTGTGGAAGCATGTGTTAAAAGAAGTGAAATAAACAAATATGACCCCAACATTTCTCACATTTCTCCCTCTACTACCCCAAGATACTTACTTCTCAACTTCAACTTCCATTTTTATTCGTTGCAAATGGAAATCAAAATAGAGGGATACAAAACATGCATATATCACAAATCACTTATCTTTCCTCCTCCATAACAAAAATTAAATAAATAGATATAAATATATGTTTAATGTATTATTATTTTTTGGTTAAATATGTGTTTTAT
The DNA here is from genome assembly GCF_000499845.2 of Phaseolus vulgaris. Taxonomy (NCBI): domain Eukaryota; kingdom Viridiplantae; phylum Streptophyta; class Magnoliopsida; order Fabales; family Fabaceae; genus Phaseolus; species Phaseolus vulgaris. The sequence goes on from NC_023753.2 coordinate 2,986,373, forward strand.
TAGAGAAAAATAGTTTTTTATCTATAGAACAAACTTTAGAACTCTTAATACTTATATTAAAAAAATTATTAAAATGAATGTAAATTATATTATAATACAGCATAAAATATTTTAGTATTATAAATTGAGAATTTATTTATTTGTGACGTAAAAAAAGTTGAGAATAATTTAATTATTATAAGTATTTAACATATCTAAATTTGGAATTAGAAAGTAAAATCATTTTTACTTAAAACTATATCAACGAAAAACATGTTTAATATTTTTTTCAAGTCACTATCAGACCATTCAAATCACTTATGAGTGAGTTCTTTTGGTGGTTAATGTATTTGCCATAAAAAGTAAAAAAGCTGGTAAAAAAAAAAAAGAAAGAAGAAGAAGTGAGTGAAAGGACAAGACAGGAGAAGACGTGTGCATAGGAAAAAGATAACTTGATTTGTGTGATTGAAACTACCTCATAAGACTTCTTTCTGAAACATCAATGGTTATCTATTCTATGCATGTCACATGCAAGCCTTATTTATGTCATCTAATACAGAACCATGAAGCCTTTCAAAATACAAATTAACCATCCATCCTCAAATTTTATTAAATTCATTGTTTTAATGTTAGATCAATAGAATAATATATTCTCTACTGCAACCAACTTTTTTATAAACAAATATAAAAAAAGAATTAGAGATGTTAAAGATGAACAAAATATATCTTTTGGAATGTATGCATATTCAGTTCTGAGAAATTAAGCACAGAAAAAAATCAAACAAAATAAGGAATAAAAAGAATGAAGTGCCCAGAAAAAAGAAAAATATTTTTATAAAATAAATTTGCGTAAAATTATTATATCACTTTAAAAAAATATTAAATAAAAATTAATTGTAGAAATAATAAATAAATAATTATTATTTTAAGTAAATTATATATTATTTTAGAGAAAAAAATTTAATATATAAAGTACTTTATATTATTAAAAAAAATTATAAATTTATATAAATATAATTATATATTATAAATTTTATATAATTATAGGCAGCTTTCTCTCTTGGGTAAGTATATACATTTTAATTTACTGTATTATTTTATTTTTTTATCTCTTTGATAGTTATGTAATATTTTATTTTGAAAATAGTTATAAAAAAAGTTGATCTAAATCTTCTTATGAAAAGGATTGAAAATCGGATTGATATTATCATGAACCTCGAACAAATATATTCAATTCACAATGATTATAGCTGAGCCAGTAAAATCTTGATACAAATCTTTAACCATTAACATACTCCACCATTCTGTTCAGAACATGCATTTTTTTACCAGTATTTATGGAAACGGGTGCAAATTTTAACTTACCAATAATCTTCTTACAAAGAAGCAACACCTGCCACCTTTTTTTCAATTTTAATTTTTCTGTCAATATATAATATTAGAATGAATTTAAGTATATTCAAGTGCATTACACGAGTTAAAATAATATTAGAAAGAATTTATATAGCAAGGTCATTAATTAATGTTGTAGAATTGCTTAGGAAAAAAACAAATAACATTATTGAGCAAACTATATTAATTTAAATGCCCCACTAAAGGTAACTCCATCTCTATTTTCTTATTATTTCTTTTTCTTTTGTCATTTTCACTTTATCAAACAGTTTAGCACTGTATTCTAACAAAAAGAAAACAGTGAAAAACTTTTTTCTGAAATATTTTAAAATAGAGTTTTGTACTAAGAAATAGAATATATGAACAAAAATAGCTAAAAATTAACCTTTTTAGTTGAAAATATATATATATATATATATATATATATAGTTAACTAAACAAAAACGTGCCGATAAAAAAAATCAAAACAAAAAATTATATAAGAAATATGATAAAAACATGATGATAAATATTGATTTTAAAAATATATAAGTTCTAACTATCTATTTCTATGTTCTGTTCCATTTATCCTATTTTTCACTGTCCAAATCAAACCATTAATTATCCACATGATTGATTTATAACAAGAATCAAATTGCAACCTACATTCCTTTCGAAGTAAATTTAAATATTAAGATTGATTTAAATGTACATTTTAATTTCATTTGATAATTTAAAAATCAACTCACTAAAAACTTATTTCATTTGATTTCAAAATAGATGAAAACCATATTTTAAAGATTGTAAATTTCGGATCAATAAAGAACCATGCAATAAATATGTATGAGTAAAATTAAAAATGCAGAAACTCATTTTGGTGAATAATAAAAGTAGGGTTTATACTGTTGTCTAGGGTTATGAAGAAATGATAGTAACTGAGACAGCTGTGTTGTGCAACAGATAGACAATGATGAACCTTCCAGCTGTTTGATTAGATATAACCATGTGTACGACATCATAGAGACTTGTCTTCTTGGATTGAAAAGGCCTCACTTCAACACCATCTCA